>NC_065521.1:291329-351136 GCF_006386435.1 Epinephelus moara | reverse complement strand
GGGGGGGGCTGTTCAAAGATGTTTTGTTGAGGCCTGAGGGATCATGGTGCTGCAGAGAGGGAAGAGGTCTCACTCCTGTCAGAACTCAAAACCCAGAGTGAAAGGTTAGAAGTGAACCGCACCGCTCGAGCTGACCAGATGGGATCTCTTATAAACTCTGTGTGTGTGCTCTGTAAACTGTGTCTGTCCTCCACACACACATTGACACTGCAACACTTTGAATGCACAGTGTGCACATGCAGCTGCAGGCTCATATGCACACACACACACACACACACACACAGATAAGCACCCTGCAAAAGTGCATCTGTGCACACACACATTAATTTAGCTGCGTACAGATGAATATGCAAATACTGGCACAATTGTGAAAGAATGTGAGCACACACACCCAAAATCATGACTGATATGCTCTGTTGCTGCAGCGGAGTGTGTGTGTGTGTGTGTGTGTGTGTGTGTGTGTGTGTGTGTGTGTGTGTGTGTGTGTGTGACATGGTAACACTATCAGTTGGATCAGAGGAGTTGGCTTGATCTAATGTGTTTCTGCAGTGTGTCTGATCATGTCTGAGTGATAAGTTTCCTCTGCCAAACTTTCTCTTTCCCTCCTCGTCTTCTTTCTCTCTCCTCTCGCTGCTCTCACCTTCACTCCCTTTGTTTAAGGACGATCAGTGCGAGGACCTGAGGTCATGTCAACATGTTACCAAAACAAACAAACAAACAAAAGGCTGAAACAGTTGCTGGCAAATTTCGTCTGCAAATTTCAGCTCGAAAATATATAAAACAGAAGCAACTTTAAAAATAACACAAGACTTAAAGAAACAGGTCAAAGCTTTGGCAGAAATATAAATGGTAAACCAGTTAGTAAACCAGTTACTCAGCCACTAAACCACTCAGTAATCCATCCAGTAAATTAGGCAGGAAACCAGTTTCTAAACCAGTAAACCACTCAGTAATCCCACCAGTAAATTAGGCAGGAAACCAGTTACTAAACCAGTAAAGCGGTCAAATAACTAGCCAGTAAACCAGTCAGTAACCCAGCCAATCAATTAGGCCGGAAACCAGTTACTAAACCAGTAAAGCGGTCAAATAACTAGCCAGTAAACCAGTCAGTAACCCAGCCAATCAATTAGGCCGGAAACCAGTTACTAAACCCATAAACCAGCCAGTAAACCAGTCAGTAAACCAGTCAGTAATCTGGCCAACCAATTTGGCAGTAAACCAGTTTCTAAACCAGTAAACCAGTCAGTTATCCAGTCAATCAACTAGGCCGTAAACCAGTTTCTAAACCAGTAAACCAGTCAGTAATCCAGTCAATCAACTAGGTCGTAAACCAGTTTCTAAACCAGTAAACCAGTCAGTAATCCATCCAATAAATTAGGCAGGAAACCGGTTAGTAATCCAGTCAATCAACTAGGCCGTAAACCAGTTACTAAACCAGTAAACCAGTCAGTAATCCAGTCAATCAACTAAGCAGGACACCAGTTTCTAAACCAGTAAACCAGTCAGTAATCCATCCAATAAATTAGGCAGGAAACCAGTCAGTAATCCAGTCAATCAACTAGGCCGTAAACCAGTTACTAAACCAGTAAAGCAGTCAAATAACCAGCCAGTAAACCAGTCAGTAATTCATCCAATCAATTGGGCAGGAAACCAGTTACTCAGCTAGTTTAGCAGTCAAAGAACTAGGAAGTGAACCAGTAACTCAGCCAGTAAACCAGTCAAATAACTAGGCAGTAAACCAGTCAGTAATATAGCCAGTTAATTAGGCAGTTAACCAGTTACTCAGCCAGTAAACCAGTTAGTAATCCAGACAATACATTAGGCAGGAAACCAGTTACTAAACCAGTAAAGCAGTCAAATAACCAGTCAAATAACCAGTCAGTAAACCAGCAGTGTGTGTTGGCAGCACAGCGCCCTCTTGCTGTCATAAAGCAGAGCATCCTGTGGAGGCTGAAGGTCATGATGTATTGAACACAGCAGCAGCAGCAGCAGCAGCAGCACTCCAGGTGTCGTGGGTTTGAGGCCTGCTGTGTTGCATCACTGAGTTTAAAGAACAAGTGAATCAGAGGAAAACCCGGCCTCAGACCTCAGCAGCTTCCTGCCCGGCGCTCGGCGGTGGGCGGTGAAACCCAGAAGGAGCTTCCGCAAAATGACACAATCGAGGCCGTGATTCAGCCTCAGATTCCCCGGCGCTCACCTGCCGCTGACACTCAGGAACCTTTAAGGTGGACTGGACACGTTCTTCTTCTGCTGAGTTACATTTTAGTCTCGTTTTGATTCTCTACATGGTTTATTTCACTTTGTGTGTTGAGATATTTCACAATAAAGTCACATTCAGTCATGAAAAGCTGGACTTTTGTTACAAATTGCTCCTTTTCCAGGTGATTTCGTCCAGAGTTGATTAAAATTGGCGCCTAAATGTACAGTTTTGATGATGCTTTCTTCACCAGGCCTCAAAAAAGATGGATGATTGATTGATTTGAGGTTTGATTCGCTGTAACTCTATCGAGCCAATCTCCCGCTGTAAAAACTGCACCCTGCGCCTTTAAAACCCTCAAACGAGCTGGCTTCTTTTCATAGGGGTGCCACGTGCTGCGGGTGCCACGAGGCGGAAGTGGTAGCACTTAGCTGCCACTGTGGTGACACACACACACACACACACACACACTCAGTGTAAATGTCAGCGATGGTTCGTTATTTCCATTGACACTGGGCGGTTTGATTGAGAAGGTTACACTGTGACTTTACAGTCACATTATGGTTGTGTAGAGCATGTTGATGACGATGATGAAGGTTTAAAGGCCGTGTAGTGTTTGTAGTTCATCATGAACTTTCTGAGTGGTTTGACGCATTCTGGAGAAAACTTGCTCCTAAACGACAAACAAAGGCAATAAATTACCCATCATGCACTACTGCACGGCTTTAACTTGCAAACTGAGCCAGGATGACTTGTTTTAAAAGCAACCCGCCCTGCAGCACAACCACAGTCTTACACAGAGCAGAGTGTGGAGTGAGAGACTATCCATCCATCCATCCATCCATCCATCCATCATCTATCATCTATCATCATCCATCCATCCATCCATCATCTATCATCATCCATCCATCCATCCATCCATCATCTATCATCTATCATCTATCATCATCCATCCATCCATCCATCCATCCATCCATCATCTATCATCATCCATCCATCCATCCATCCATCCATCCATCATCCATCTATCCATCCATCCATCATCTATCATCATCCATATATCCATCCATCCATCCATCATCTATCATCATCCATCCATCCATCTATCCATCCATCCATCCATCCAACTATCCATCTATCCATCATCTATCCATCCATCATCCATCCATCATCAATCCATCCATCCATCCATCCAACTATCCATCTATCCATCATCCATCCATCCATCCATCCATCCAACTATCCATCTATCCATCATTCATCCATCCATCATCCATCCATCCACCCATCCATCATCTATCCATCCATCATCAATCCATCCATCCATCCAACTATCCATCTATCCATCATCTATCCATCCATCCATCCATCCATCCAACTATCCATCTATCCATCATCTATCCATCCATCATCCATCCATCACCCATCCATCCATCCATCCATCCATCCATCCAACTATCCATCTATCCATCATCCATCCATCCATCCATCCATCCATCCAACTATCCATCTATCCATCATCCATCCATCCATCCATCCATCACCCATCCATCCATCCATCCATCCATCCATCCATCCAACTATCCATCTATCCATCATCCATCCATCCATCCATCCATCCATCCATCCATCCATCCATCCATCCATCATCCATCCATCCATCATCCATCCATCCATCCTCCATCCATCCATCCATCCATCCAACTATCCATCTATCCATCCATTATCCATCCATCCATCCATCCATCATCCATCCATCCATCCACCATCCATCCATCCATCCATCCATCCATCCATCCATCCACCCATCATCTATCCATCCATCATCCATCCATCCATCCATCCTCCATCCATCCATCATCCATCCATCCATCCATCATCTATCCATCCATCATCCATCCATCCATCCTCCATCCATCCATCCATCCAACTATCCATCTATCCATCATCCATCCATCCATCCATCCATCCATCCATTCATCCTTTCATCTTCATCTGCCTATCCTGGGCCAGCTCATACCAACCTTTACAATTAATGAATAACTAAACTATTGAAGTGCCAGACTGAAGGTAACACATTAAAAACATGTGTAACGTGGTGTAACTGAAACACGGAGGGAGTGACTGCGTAAAAGTAATACAGATAAAGATTACCAGATTCAAGCTGAAATCTGTGTTTCTGCCTTATTCACGCCAAATAATATGTGTCAAAGTTTTAAAGCGTAAATGCTCGGTATAAACAGCTTTATGTACAGCAAAGTGTAGCTGCTTGTTCAGTCGGTGTAACAGAGGTGAATGCAGTCAGACAGGCTGGGTCAGTTTGTTCCAGCGCGGCTGCAGGAATGTTACTCAAAGTCAAACTGCTACTGTTACTACGACTCACACTGCCAGAGCCATGGCATCCTCTGCTGATCGTACCCAAGATGCTACATGAATGACATGTCTCTCACAAAGTCCCGCAGCAGCTCAGGTGCTTCCTGTCTCTAATGAGCGCCTGCAACAAGACAGCAACTATCTGTAGCAATAAAAGTCTTACCTGTGGCAGGAGGAGAGGAGGAAGGAGAAGGGTCATCATCATCACACATGGAAGAGAAGACAAAAAAAGAGATTGTCAATGGAAAGCTTCTTCCAAATAATCACACTGCAGGGTTTGTTTTCTGAGCTCCAAGTCTCAGATTTCATGTCCATGCGTTTACATGCACACAAGATACCAACATAGCTGCAGAGAAATCAGGTTACACGTGTAACAAGATAACATGTTTACACTGCAGCAACCACCTTGGGCAGCATCCTCTTAACAAATGATTCTCCCTCGCAAATTGCAGATGAATATTTCAGTCCTGCAGGGACACTGAACGCTTCATGCACAACCCATGTGCCGACACTTTACATTTCAACAACACTGTGGTTACCATGTGGTTATGCATAGGCACAAAACTGACTTAGTAATGGTTAGGAAAGGATTATTTTTTGGCTAAAAATATACGGTTTTGGGGACACAATCCCAGCAGGAAACGCAGCTATGTCTCAGAGGAAAACAAGTGCTTCTCATGACAGTCTATCTGCAGGAAACGCAGCTATGTCTCGTAAGAAAACAACCACTTTTCATGCCGGAGACACAGCAACAGGTGACAGATCTCTGCAAAACACCAACAACAAATGGTGCCTAAAAAGCTGCTGGAAACACGGCAATGACTCGCTAAATCACAACCAGTTTTGATGTTTGTTGGTCTTGAACAGTGGTCTATAGCTTGGCAGCCATCTCACCAAGGTGTCACACCATCCACCACCCCTTCTACCTCCTGCTGACAAAGTCACCTCACATACTCTGTCACTTTAGAAACATCATCATTTTAGACACATCTCCCAGATTCTGCCTGACATATTTGGTATCTTTGGAAACTTTAAGATCTAAGTTACACCTAAAAATTAAGTTTGTGGATTTTAACTCCAGTCTGTGATGGTGACACTGCTTTCATGAATGTCGTTTTTAAATCACAATACTTGCAAATACATATTGTGTGTGCCTTTTTAATATTTCTTCTTAACATGTCACAGACAACTGGCAGAAAATGGCATTTTCCATTTCTTTGTGGCTCCAAAAAGAAAACCAGAATGTTCAAATCTTGTCATGAGATGAAACTATGTAGGAACTCTCTGAACTGTGAATTTAATTCCTCACCACCATTTCAAAAAGCAGAGACACCTTTCAAAGTAAAACTTTGCTGCCCTGAAGCCTGAAGCCATCTTCACTCCAAACGGCATCCCTCTGATGTTTGCTTTAATTATTATTGAGCAACAGACATCGGGCATCCATTTTCTTTTCCTAAATAGATTTATAGTGTTTAGGAATGAAACTCTTCCAATGTAAACTCTTGGTCTGCCTCGCCACAGAACCTAAACAGTCCCAAGTGGGACCGGAGGCGAGCTGCTCGTCCCCAGACGGAGTGACAGAGCCTCTGGATGGCATCAACGCAGAATTAGGCTTAGGGAATCATAAGCCGAGCGTGACTCCATGCCTGCACTGTCAGTAAACACTGGTGGTTGAAAAGAAAAGAGGCCTACATTTTTGGCCGGCTCGGGAACGCTGCAAGAAAAGCTTGTTTTCCATCAGCGAGTCACAGTCTTTGGAGAACGGCGAAACCGCCATCACCGTCTTTACGTCACGCCGACCGCAATGGAAAGAAATCTCTGAGACTTCACTGTGGCATCCTCCCGAGATTTAATCTGTGCCCGTGTTTTATTAATGCTGTCATATCACATATCCAACATACATAAATGTGTTCGGTTTTCATAACGAGGAGAACAGTGAAAAATCATTTTCCTTATTGAGGGAATTTTTCTCCATAGACTGAATCACATTGACATCATGCTAACGAACAATCACTTCTGGGCAGGCAACAGGCAATTGATTTGATTAGCGGAGATGTGTGAAATTGGCAAACTTGTTTATTTCTGTTGACATTTTCAGCCGTAACTGTAGCATTGAAAGATGTATAGTTTAACACCAGTGGTCCCACCTATCTGATGTTTCTGCGGGGTTCTATAGCAGCACATCGCTGTGTTTCCAGCAGCGCTTGTACCACCAAAATGGTTTTTTTAGGAAAACAATGCTGCATTTCCAGCTCCATTAACAGCTGAGTTTGTGCATCAAAACAGGGAGTCTTTTTTACCAAAACATTACTGCACTTCCAGCAGAATTTCTAGTGCCAGTTATACGACCAAAACAACGTTTCTAGCAAAACATTTCCAGCGGAATTTCTAGTGCCCGTTATACGACCAAAACAACGTTTCTAGCCAAACATTTCCAGCGGCATTTCTAGTGCCCGTTATACGACCAAAACGACGTTTCTAGCCAAACATTTCCAGCGGAATTTCTAGTGCCAGTTATACGACCAAAACAACGTTTCTAGCAAAACATTTCCAGCGGCATTTCTAGTGCCCGTTATACGACCAAAACGACGTTTCTAGCCAAACATTTCCAGCGGAATTTCTAGTGCCCGTTATACGACCAAAACGACGTTTCTAGCAAAACATTTCCAGCGGAATTTCTAGTGCCAGTTATACGACCAAAACGACGTTTCTAGCCAAACATTTCCAGCGGAATTTCTAGTGCCAGTTATACGACCAAAACGACGTTTCTAGCAAAACATTTCCAGCGGCATTCCTAGTGCCAGTTATACGACCAAAACGACGTTTCTAGCCAAACATTTCCAGTGGAATTTCTAGTGTCCATTATACGACCAAAACGACGTTTCTAGCAAAACATTTCCAGTGGCGTTCCTAGTGCCCGTTATACGACCAAAACGACCTTTCTAGCCAAACATTTCCAGCGGAATTTCTAGTGTCCATTATACAACCAAAACGACGTTTCGAGCAAAACATTTCCAGCGGCATTTCTAGTGCCAGTTATACGACCAAAACGACGTTTCTAGCAAAACACTTCCAGCGGCATTTCTAGTGCCAGTTATACGACCAAAACAACGTTTCTAGCAAAACATTACAGCATTTCCAGCTGCGTTTCTAGTGCCATTTATGCTACCAAAACAGGATGTTGTTAGCAAAATACTCCTTTTCATTTCTAGCAGAATTTGTGCAATCCAAAATGGGATATCCAGCGGCATTTGTGCGACTGAAACAGGGTTTCTTTTTAGCATAATACTGCATTTCCAGTGGCATTTCTAGCAGCATTTGTGTGACCAAAACATAGCGTGTTTCTGCAAATCTGTGCAACCAATATGGGGTGTTCTTTGGTGGAACGTTGTTGTGTTTCCAGCTGCATTTCAAGTGGCATTTGTGTGAAGAAAATGTGGTGTTTTTTAGCCAAACATCACTGTGTTTCCAGCACCATTTCTAGCTGCATTTGTGCAACCAAAACATGATGTCTTTAGGAAGATTTGTGTGACCAAAATGGGGGTTTCCTTGGTGAAATATTGCTGTGTTTCCAGTGGTATTTGTGCAACCAATTGGAGTGTGTTATAGCTCAACATTGCTGCGTTTCCAGAGGCATTTCTAGCAAAGTTTGTGTCACCAAATGGCGTGTTTTTTAGTGAGACATCGCTGCGTTTCCAGTAGTGAATGTGCAACCAAAACAGGGTGTATTTTTGCGACACATCTCTGAGCTTCCAGCTGCTCTTGTGCGACCAAAACAAGGCGTAACAGGTAAAATAGAAAACACCTCTGCACTCTTTCTGTAACACGGCACCCCTGAACACAACAAGACATAACCATCTCTTGATATCTCAGCTGTGGTTTGCTCAGCAAGATTTAATGCACGTGACACATACAATTAAATGGTAAAAATGTAAGTCAAAAGTGTAGGCACAATGATATAAACTGAATAAAATGTCATCCCACTCTGACCCACGCTCACACTCTGACTAACAGTGCA
Source organism: Epinephelus moara (assembly GCF_006386435.1). Classification (NCBI taxonomy): domain Eukaryota; kingdom Metazoa; phylum Chordata; class Actinopteri; order Perciformes; family Serranidae; genus Epinephelus; species Epinephelus moara. The sequence continues at coordinate 342,548 of NC_065521.1, read as the reverse complement.
GCCATGTTACTACTCTTCACTCCGCTCTGCATTCATTCATGTGAATTCACCCTCTGGCCCTCTTTTCCTTCAGCTCCACTTTGGTTTGTTCTCTAGTCCTGCTTTTATCTTTTCTTTCCTGCATCTGTGAAAACACTGTGGTGAAACTGGCTGTTGGAATCTGAAATGACTGGACGCTGGGATTTTAATTTAAAAAAGCAAAAGAAGAGAAATTAATCTGCTGTTGAAGGCAATATTTTAATCTGAAATGCCCAAAAAATGTGTGTTTTATAACATTAAACTAATAACTTAGGACAAAACAGGAAATGTTCATATATTGACTGCATTCATAAGAAACTGCAATCTGAACTTTTTTACTTAATTTGCATGAAATTCTGTTAATAATTTGATAAATCATGACCACAAGCAACTTTTTCAGATTAATATTTTGCTTTATATGACTATATTTCTGCTGGACTTTGTGATAAACGACAAAACAATCCATCTTCTCAGTGAATTAGCTCCAGCTTGGAATTTTAGTACATCAGTTTCCTGCAAATCTGAGGATACTGCGGTCAAATGAATCAACAAGTTCCTCTGCAGCAGATTTACGACCGCTGCAGCTGAAATCAAAGATGCTTTTCAAATTAAAACAAATCACTCCGCTCCGTCGCTGCTGGAAATGTATCAAGATGCCTGCGACAGCTGTTTAGATTAGCATTTAGGGCGTTATCTCTGCACACATGTGCCAAAAATCTAATATGAGACACTGGATCTGTTCGTCTGGGGCCGGGAATCTCTCGCCTTCCCTCCCAGTATCGCAGCAGCAGGAGGAGGGCGACAGGTTTTTATTTGGCTCCCAAATATACACCACATATGGCTAAAAATATTTCGGCAGAGCTCCGTCAGCTGCTGCTACATGACGCCCAATAGGAAACACATGATAAGCTACCTTTAAACAGTTGCTGCTGCAGGCTGTGGGACTGCACTGCTGAAGGTTTAACGCTGGGAAGTTTAACTCCTCTGCTGCACAAAGAATCCACTTAAACCAGTTTGGTAATTGATTTAATGTTTTTATTTTCCTCGGGCAAGTCCTCCGACGCTGACCTCTGACCTCAAAGTGAAAGAGGGAAAGAGAAAGATGTTTGCAGTGACTCCTACGTGGAAACAAACTGGTTTTATGCATGGAAGTGAAAGGTGTTTGTGTGTTGTGCAGCCCAGCCTCCTAAAATGTGGAATTATCTCATGATATTCATAAAACAAGACACTTTACTGGGGTTGTAACTTTCAGGAATGTGTCTGTTCTACTCAAGTGATCATATTAACTCCCACAAAAAGATGTTCCCGATTAATTTCCACCTCCACACACATATGTTTTGCAGCGTCATGCCTTCAAACTAACCATCCTACAGTCCCCAATTAGCTACATCCGTTTTGCAGGGTTTATTTTTGCCCTGTGCTTCGCTTCCTGGAGGACATGAAAGGGTTAAAGCAGCCCTCTGCAGTGTGTCAAGTGATTACACAACCGGAGCTATTGTTTTGGTGTTTGGGCCCGGCGGCGAGGAAGGCCAGTTTGCCGACATGTCTGAACCAGCTGGAAGGAGGCGCCAGCTCCTCTTTCATCTGCAGGAGCTCAAGTATGTAAACAAGAGGAGCAGCGCTGCAGAGAGTCACCGGAGGAGCTGCAGCGGCGGCGGCGTTTTAAAACCCAGAGATGTGCTCCGAGAACACGAGACATGAGGTCATTTTCTCTGCAGTACCATCCGGATGGATTTAGAGTGTTAAAGTACTGCAGTGCTCCCACACAGAGAGACCTGCAGTGAAACTGTAATGCCACATGGAGGGCTGCAACTACTGTAACCACTACTTTCATCATCAATTAGTCCAGAACAAATGCTGGAAAATAAAACCAAGTCAGCAGAAGAAGATGTTGGCATTGTACGAATACGTTTCCACGCTCCTCAAGCGACGTAGTATGTGAGCTGACATTGTGATCAGGAGGTGGAGGTGATGGTGGACACCTGTGAAGATGCACACTGTTCAAGACAAACAAACAAATATGGTTGTGATTTAGCAAATCATTGCCGTGTTTCCTGCTGATTTTCAGCCCTCAAACATGGCTGTTTGTTGGCGAACTATCGTAGTATTTTCTGTGGCTTTCCAACTCCCAAACTGAGTGATTTATAGCAGCCCATCGCTGTGTTTCCAGCAGCTTTTTAGCCCCCTGTTGTGGCTGTTTTTATGTGACCCCTGGCTACTTTGCGAGCAGCTTTAAGTCCCCAAACATGGCTGTTTTTAAGCAACTAGTGGCTCCTTTGCCAGCACCTTTTTAACCCCAGTTGTGGCTGTTAATGAAGGGACCCATCACTGTTTTTCCAGCTGCTTTTTCGCCCCAAACATGGGTGGTTTTTTTTAGCAACCACTCACTGTGTTTCCAGCTGCTTTTCAGCCCCTAACATAGCTGTTTATAAGCAACTAGTGGCTCCTTTACGAGCAGCTTTTACATCCCCAAATGTGGCTGTTTTTTAGCGACCTGTCACTGTATTTCATGCAGCTTTTTCACTCCCAAAGAGAGTGTTTTATAGCAACCCATTGCTGTGCTTTCTGCAGTTTTTACATCTTCAAACATGGGTGTTTTTCAGCAACCACACACTGTGTTTCCAGCAACTTTTTAGTCCCAACCTTGGATGTTTTTAAACAACTAGCGGCTCCTTTGCCAGCAGCTTTAACATCCCCAAACCTGGGTGTATTTTAGCGACCAGTCACTGTGTTTCCAGCTGCTTTTTTAGCCCCCAAACATGGCTGTTTTTAAGTGACTAGTGGCTCCTTTGCTAGCAGCGCTAAGGACCCAAAACGTAGGTGTTTTTTAATTACCCGCAACTGTTTTGGGTCCATGGTTAGCAGAAACGTACAATGCCAACATTTTTTTCTGGTGTTTGGGTTGGGACAATGCCCAAACTGACCAAAACCCAAACCATCCAAGTAAACTATCAGAGTTAAAAACCCTCAGAAATCAGATTAAAAACCAGTGACTCACACTCGTCACAAAACCTCCGCTCCGTTTGTGTGATTTAAAATCAGATATTGATTTTTCCTGTTAAGAACACTGTGATAATCCACAGGTGATGTTACGTGTTGATCTAAAGCGTCACAGTGAATCCTGCAGCAGCAAGCCAAAACCTACAGCCGGGATTATCTACTATAAACCATCACACACACACACACACACACACACCTCTGCAGCTGCAGTATTAATACCTGCAGTGTGTGTGTGTGTGTGTGTTTTGCGAGAGAGGTTTTAATTTCCTGACTCAGTATTTGGGTTGAAACACTCAGCGACTTGGCTCCAGCGTATCGCAGCAATGAAACACAGGAAATGAATCAGTGGCAGCTCTGGTAGTCGATCCATCATTTCAGTTTATCAGATAAAATACAAAATATTTGCTGGTTTAAGTTTCGTAAATGTGAAAATGTGCCACTTTTCTTTTACGTGTTTGTGCTGCATCCATTTTCTACACACATTTATGTCGTGCAGATGTGCAGAGTAAAAATCTGAGCACCAAGACAAACGACTGAAGGTACGGAGCATTATCCACAAAAGATGACTGATTATAAGCAGGTCTTAGTGACTTAATCCGACTAAACGCTGTGCGGATTAAGACAGATTTTAACCCCAAATTTCCTCGACTAATTCTAGAGTTCAATGTGTGCCAGATCGGTTGACATTTCTGACTCCTGATTGATCGCCTCATTTGGCATCTTTCTCATATACTACGTAAACAGTTCACCGAAATCTGTTTCTGGAAACATCTGAGAGGAGGGATAAGCAGTGCAGTTCCTGAATCCATCTTCATGATTGACAGCAGTTAGTTAAAAGGTTTTTCTAGAGTTTCCAGAGGCAGCGAGGACGCCCACAATTTGCATAAAGTTGCCTCGATTCAACTTTATGCAAATGAGGAGCTCTTTTGCAGAAGCTTTTATGTCTCCAAATATGGGTGTATTTCACATCCAGTCACTGTGTTTCCAGCGTTTTTTTAGCCCCCAAATGTTGCTGTTTATATGCAACTAGTGGCTCCTATTCTAGCTGCTATTACGTCTCCAAACGGATGTTTTTTAGCGGTCAGTCACTGTATTTCCAGCGGCGTTTTAGCCCCCAAACGTGGCTGTTTTTAAGCAACTAGTGGCTCCTTTTCCAGCAGATATTACGTCCCCAACTGTAGCTGTTTTTTAGCGACCAGTCACTGTGTTTCTAGCAGCCTTTTAGCCCCCAAATGTAGCTGATTTTAGCGACCCCCTGGCTCTTTTGCAGCAGCTTCTATGTCTCCAAATGTGGGTGTATTTCAGCGAGCCGTCACTGTGTTTCCAGCGTTTACTTAGCCCCCAAATGTTGCTGTTTTTAAGCAACTAGAGGCTCCTTTTCCAGCAGCTTTTAAGTCCCCAAACGTGACTGGTTTTAAGTAACTATTGGCTCCTATTCCAGCGGCTTTTATGTTTCCAAAAATGAGTGTTTTTTAGCGACCACTCACTGTGTTTCCAGCGGCTTTTTAGCCCCCAAACGTGGCTGTTTTGTAGTGACCACTCACTGTGTTTCCAGCGGCTTTTTAGCCCCAAAACGTGGCTGTTCTTTTAGCGACCACTCACTGCGTTTCCAGCAACTTTTTAGCCCCAAAACGTGGCTGTTCTTTTAGCGACCACTCACTGTGTTTCCAGCAGCATTTTAGCCCCCAAACGTGGCTGTTTTGTAGTGACCACTCACTGTGTTTCCAGCGGCTTTTTAGCCTCCAAACATGGCTGTTTTTAAGCAACTAGTCACTGTGTTTCCAGCAGCATTTTAGCCTCCAAACATGGCTGTTTTTAAGCAACTAGTCACTGTGTTTCCAGCAGCATTTTAGCCTCCAAACATGGCTGTTTTTAAGCAACTAGTCACTGTGTTTCCAGCAGCATTTTAGCCCCCAAACATGGCTGTTTTTAAGCAACCACTCACTGTGTTTCCAGCTGCTTTTAAGTCCCCAAACGTGACTGATTTTAAGCAACTATTGGCTCCTATTCCAGCGGCTTTTATGTTTCCAAAAATGGGTGTTTTTTAGTGACCACTCACTGCTATTCCAGCGGCATTTTAACCCCCAAACGTGGCTGTTTTTAAGCAACCAGTCACTGTGTTTCCAGCGGCGTTTTAGCCCCCAAACGTGGCTGTTATTTCCTGCTGCTTTTTAGCTTCCAAACAGGGCTATTTTTAAAATTAGGCAGCGGGCCGCAGTCTGGCCACCTCTGCTCTCAGGACTCAAATGTTCAGGTTTTCCAGTTATTACTGTTTGTTTGTTTAAATGGTTTTAAGCCTGTTTTTCATGAGCAAAAATTCACATTACAATCATACCAATTGTAAATACACCATGCTACGAGTTTGCTCCGACCTCTGGTCAATTCTGGCTCCAAAAAATCCAAGATGGCGACTGCCAAATGGCCCAAAACTGGAGTCCACAAACCAGTAGGTGCTCTGTGTTTTATATGAGTGTAAGCTGAATACTTTTAGGTTTCAGACTGTTGGTCGGATGAAGTAACACATTGCAGAGATGACACAATCAGTGGTGTAATGATCCATAATGAGAATAATAGATAGCTGCAGCACTGCTTCAGACACCTCTGTAACACCCAGTCTTACTCACTCATTCCTCCAACTTTCCAAAGAGCTCAGCCGCAGTCAGACTGATATAAACCAATGACAGTGCAGCTGAAAAATATCTGCTGACATCAGGACAATGTCACCGTTCAAGTTAATGAGAAACTGAGAAAACGCTCGGTAATGGATGTAAACGTAAAACACGACAAGTGAAAACAGATTAAGTTCAAAGCAAAACTACTGAGCTGAGGCTGTGTTGTGAAACATATTTCACAAGACGGCTTCCTCTGTGTTCATTAAGATTAAAGCAGCTCTCCATCTTCCTTCATACCTTTCTGCTCTGGGGGACAGTTATTTTTCTTTTCTCTCGCACGTCTCTGGCGTCCGATCACAGCCGCGGAGCTTTTTGAAGGCACACAGAATCAAGATGGTCACGCAGGCTTTTTTTATTTTTATTTTTTTAACTCCAAACCATCTTGCCTCCCTTTTGTGGCACATGTCCCTATCAATTACACAACTTTGATTCCCGAGATTAAAAATATTCCCAGAAACGGCCGCAGACACAGCTGGGAAACATGGCAGGTGGGAGGGGAGGGGTTCAGGGCGATGTGCTCCGACAGGCTTTTGCTTTTTCATGCTTTGGCTTCAAGTGTCTCATAAGAGAAGACAAGAGAGGGAAGACAAAGAGACTCGATGTAGATGTAAACTGCTGATTACTGTAGCTCATCGCCGCTGTAATCTGTGTTGTCTGTCTTGCAGCAGATCAAATTTCCACAGTCAGAGAACATGGAAATGTGCTGTTATTAGCGGATATTAGCCTGCTGAAAACCTAATTAGACAATGTGTTGAAAAGGACGGCAGGAGACGATGAGAGGGAAATAAACGGCCGATGAGTTTAGGTTTGTTTAACTTGTTTCTCCTCTTACATCAGGCTCTGTGTTACACATCTTGTGTCTTGACTTGAAATGTAGGTGTTGCAAACTTCTATAATCTTGCTATTACATGCACAATACTGTGCAACTGATATTGAAATGTCTAGTAACATTGCAGCGTTTCCTGGCGCCATTTGTGGCATCGAAGCTGGATGTTTTTATCTGTGCATCGCAATGTTACCCAGCGACATTTGAGCCATGGAACTTTGGTGTTTTTGTGGAATGTCACAGCGTTTCCCAACATTGTTTGAGCTGCGGACCTGAGAGTCATTCACCGACCCGTCCCTGCTTTTCTAGCGGCGTTTGTGCCTCCAAATGTGGATGTTTAAAACCAACACACGACCTTTTCCTAACTGTAAGTGGTAATTGACCTATGGCCCTCAAACGTGATGAGCCAATCACAGTGCGTATAGCCATTCCCATACACTGGGACATTCTCTGCCTGGACGTCCATTGAAATGCATTACAGAAAGTCAGTTTTGTTCGGTTTTATGAGCTTTTTCTGAGATTTGAAGTTTAAAAATGGTCAAACGGTGTGCATGGGGTACATGCAACTCTGACACAAGGTATCCTGAGAGGCTGGGCGACCAGGTGTATTTTTTACACTTTAAACCACATCTCAACCGAGAAAAGTGTCTCCTTTGGATAAAGTTGTGTGGTAACGTTAGACCACAACATCAACTCAACGTGAATAAGATTAACAATGATGTCTACATCTGTTCTAAGGTAAGTCAACATTGTGTTTGAGGCAACATATTGTCACTTTGCTGGAAAGAAATATAAAGTTATCTTTAACATCTCTAGCTAACGTTAGCTAAAGTTAGCCTAACGTTAGCTCCTAGCTGCGTTGTTCATCATGTCACCTTGTTTGCTGGGAGTTCATTAGCCTATTTTGTTCTAGTTTTGTACTTTGGTGATCGTACATCATTGTTAGCTGTTGTCCAAAGGGCTCTAGTTAAGCTAACGTTAACTTCTGGAGCTTGCCGTGTACTGTGACACCTGCCATAGCGCCGGTCACGGAATGTTGATAGTTTCTCCGAGTGAATGGAGGGGGCCGGGGCTTAGCAAAATGTACAGCTTCAATGTATCTGCTACAAAATAATGTACAGATGTAATGACATATCCATCGTTTTCAGAAACATTTATTCTGGCGATTGGGCTGACCAGACAAGACTTGTATGTTGAGATATGTGCAGATGTTATGTTGAGCAGCAACTAAAGTTCCTGCTGCAACAACCAAGACTCAAAATGACTCATAAACGTCTCTAAAAAATCTCGGGATGCAGACGACAGGAAAGGATAAGTGTGAAATGTTTAATTATGTTTAGTCAAGCTTTTCCCAAAGTGTATAATTATAAATAAATTGTTGCTGGAGAAATTATATTTTGTGAAGTCAAGTTCCTGCAGCACCCAACAAGATTACTGTGTTGGAAAAGCCTCACATTTGATCAGTGGTTTTTCCTAAATCTATAATAGAAGATAAGCTGTTGCTGAAGGTATCACAGAGCAGATCAAGTTCCTGCTTCACCAAACCGTCTTTTTGCACTCTGGCAGCTTCTCCTTTCCTTAATGACCCGCTCATAGTTGCCTCGCTGCCTATATAAACTCTCATTCACAAGGAGAGAGGCGGGGCCAAGAGGCTGCCAGTAATTTTCCACCATAAAGTTCTAACCAAACTCACTTCCCTGTCATTACAACGACAGCGCCGCTGCAGCTCCAGACGTGCAGCGTGTGCAGGGGAGTCCCAAAACCTCTGCAGCAGCACACTCCAGTATCAATATCACACATTTATTACGTTAATACTTTGTGTATAAATCTCTCCGTGCAGCCAGGATTCATGCAACAGGTGGATGGACAGATCAGCAGCCGCTGCTTTCTGCACATGCTGTGGCAGGATTTACGGCTGCGGGGAGACTTGAGATCATCTGGGCGCAAAAACACAGAGAGTAAAAACAGGTGGTGACCGCCGACAGCTGTCCATTTCCTCCTTTCAGGACATTTAGGGAATCTAAACACACTCTTTGGCCTTTAGGTCACGTGGTGTTTACTTAATAAGGGTGGAAACCATGCATAGGACGCACAGAAGATGCACAGGAGATAATCTTTATATATCACAGGCAGAGAGGATGTTAGTTCTTGTAAGAAGCACAAGTGGAGCGTCCATTATGCTTTCAGAGCAACGTCTTCAAAACAACCCAGTCACTAGAAAATATGTTGGCACTGTACATTTTTGCAAACCATTGAAACCATAGTGGATACACTGAAGCTTTAGGTGTCAGCAGCGCTGTGGTTAACGTGTGGTAAAGTTTAGGCACAGGAAACTCTTGGTATGGTTAGGTTTGGCTTAAAATACCCAGGTTTGGTGACACAATACTGAAGCAAGTCTCTTCAAAACACAACCACTCTTTGTTGCACTATTATGGCACGAAATGTAGCAATATCTCAGTACAAAGCAACCACTTTTTGTTGCACAATTATGGCAGGAAACATAGCAATATCTCAGTACAAAGCAACCACTTTTTGTTGCACAATTATGGCACGAAACGTAGCAATATCTCAGTAAAAAGCAACCACTTTTTGTTGCACTATTATGGCAGGAAACATAGCAATATCTCAGTAAAAAGCAACCACTTTTTGTTGCACTATTACAGCAGGAAACGTAGCAATATCTCAGTAAAAAGCAACCACTTTTTGTTGCACTATTACGGCAGGTAACGTAGCAATATCTCAGTAAAAAGCAACCACTGTTTGTTGCACTATTACAGCAGGAAACGTAGCAATGACACAGTAAAAAGCAACCACTTTTTGTTGCACTATTATGGCACAAAACGTAGCAATATCTCAGTAAAAAGCAACCACTTTTTAGTTGCACTATTATGGTAGGAAACGTAGCAATATCTCAGTAAAAAGCAACCACTGTTTGTTGCACTGTTATGGCAGGAAACGCAGCATTATCTCAGTAAAAAGCAACCACTCTTTGTTGCACTATTATGGCACGAAACGTAGCAATATCTCAGTAAAAAGCAACCACTTTTTGTTGCACTATTATGGCAGGAAACAGCAATATCTCAGTAAAAAGCAACCACTTTCTGTTGCACTATTCCATCAGGAAATGTGGCGATGTTTCGGTAAAAAGCAACCACTCTTTGTTGCACTATTACGGCAGGAAACGTAGCAATAACACAGTAAAAAGCAACCACTTTTTGTTGCACTATACGGGCAGGAAATGTGGTAAAAAACAACCACTTTTCATGGCACTATCCCTGGTGGTATAGGGTTGCTAAAAAAGCACCCATGCCTAGTAGCTGTCACCTTTTTCTGGTGGCAACTAATCAATTAGACACAAAAGTAATCTGCAGATTAATCAACAATTTTTGGCAATAATATAAAATTCCTGACTTTGTCTTAACATGCACGCCCTGTTCGTTTAAGTCACTTCTCCAACAATGAAGCAGTTTTCCTTCAGATAATAAAACACACTCAGGGAATACAGGTTTTAAATAAAGACATGGTCATTTAAAAAAGAACAGCTACAACATATGTTACACATTCATCATAAATGAACTGCAGACATGTTCTCCACATGCTTCTTAATCACCAAAATAAACTAATGTCAGACATAAAAATAACTTGGCATAACAGAAGTATTTTTATCTCTATTTCTATGCTCTTATTTGTGTTTAACTGCAGCTTTTTACTCTAAATTATTTGTACTGCGTGTTTGAAATTTGCTCTAATTGCGCTCGTGCTTAATTTGCTCAAAGGTCAACTGCATTAGTGAAAACGTGCTTTAATTAAATTGATCCTGGTTCTGATGTAACAGCACATAAAAGATGACATGACTTGAAGCACAACAATCATTTAAATCGATTCAAGACAAAAAATAAAAGAAATGCATCAATATTCTTCTGAGATTATGTCCGAGGCAGCGATTTGAGGTCCGATCAAAGTCGTCTTAATTAGAAACATCCTCCGAGGTCGTCTGACATCAACAACATGTGTACCGGCTGGAGAGTTTCCCCCAAAGCAACGAAAAAACCCATAAAACATTCTAAAAGAGCAAAAGACACGAATCAAGATTCAGCAACTGTCATTACGTGAATGATCGTCATTGTTGGAAGGTGTCTCCAACCAATCAAAGCGCTTGGCTGCAGCTCCTCGTTATATAAAAGCCACATCCATCAACAGATTATCCTATGAAAGGAGATGCTAACTTTGACCGACACATTTGGGTCGATAAAGGGGAAGTGAAGTCAGGAAGCAGCTTGTTCCTCTGAGGAAAATGAGATCATGACAGCTCAGTAACTGTATCCTGACTCTGGAAATGTCCGCATATAAACACTCTCTTAAAGAAGGGGTTCTGGAGAGTAGAAGAAGAACGCTGCTCAGCCTTCAACTACGGGACAACAACATGATCTGAAATCATATATTCACTCTAGACAGAATGATCCATCCTGGAGCTTTTGATCACATGACATGATCTTCATCAGCAGATGGAGTTTGAGCCAAGTTGTCATGGATCTGTTGGTCTGATTCACCGGATGCAGACTGTGGCTACAAGCCTGCCATTGGCTGGATATTTGGGCCGGCATTCTCCCTCCCTTCCGCCATCTGCAAGTTATCGCTTTCAAGATCCCCTTGGCAACGGGACACAACAACAACAACAACAACAACCTTCGAACTCACGCTGAAAATGACAAGTTTTGTCCAGTCCTAGTCCACAGGCTAGTTAATAACATGTCAGGCAGGAAATCCAAAGTGTGGGATCATTTTGAGAAGGTGAAGGACGAACCCAAGGTGATATGTAAACTCATCTTCATTGGTCGACTACAAACATGACGTATCATCTGAAACATGGAAGTAGCTACATGCCCATTAGCCCACAGTGTGTGGTGTGTCCCACGCTGTGGGCTCATATTAATGGCTTCCTCTTTTTTATGACTAATTCTGCATGTTGAATCAGGATTGGAGATGGCAGAATGAAATCGCTCCGATTGGCAATTCAGCTTGGTAAACAAGAAGAGAAACGGAAGTGAGGAAAGTAAACAAAAGGCTAAAGTCAAGAGGCAGTGAGATCGAAACAAATGCCACTGAGTTTGCGGTTGTTTTTGGTTATTCTTTGCTAGCGTACGATAAATATAATTTGTTCTTGCAACATCGGGTTGTGTTGTTAATGTGCTAGCTGGCTAACTAGCCTCTTGAATGCATCCTGTCAGTTTCCAGTTGCCCTTTTTTAATGACAAATACAGACTACTGACGTCTGCTGGTGTGGAAAGTTATTTCCTCTTGTGCAGGCGCAGAACGTACGTTGACTGTCTTTGCGGTGTGTTCAGGCACAGCTTTTTGGCCGAGACAGAGGCGACGTAAGGGGACGCAACAGTCGGCCTTTGTCAGCCCTCATTCTTTGATGTCGTTCTTTAACATGTCTGGGCATTAGAAAAGCTGCAAGTTGATCAAGAAAAAGTTAATCTGCAAATATTTCTCTCTCTATCTGTCTTTAGTTTGAATGTTCAACATACGTGCCAATTTCTTTCATTTTTAAGTGTAGGAACAAACAATAATAGCTGTTTCAGCTTAATATTAAGGCGACAGGGTTTCAGGGTAATTAATAACGAGATTCAGTAATCAAATATTACTTGTTCGGTGACGTTTATGAGAATATGACAAAGGTTGAATAATCCTGGAATTTCCATTTTAAAATAAGTTTTAATTGGTGATTATTTAAAACTTTTCCCTTCTTTAAAAACCTCAAAACGTCCAGAGTCGTTAAGAACTTCAAGCTTTGGGTTTTACTTTAAAACATTGTTCTTTCAGGGTGGGACTGTCGGCTGGTTAACTCAGAAAATATTCTTTCTTTCTCAGTACGGCTCTGATTAATCCCCACACAGCAAACTTATGATATGCGTCTCATGCTCTGGTGAAATTAGTCACCAATTTACTCACTGCATCGTAACAGTTGCTTCGCTATTTAAATATGTGGCATCCGCCGTCTGATGCGCCTACTCTGATTCTGAGAAGATTATTATTATCTTTCCTGAGAATATTATGCTTTTGTTTTCATTTCCTCCTAAAGCAGGAAGATAAGGACGATATATTCTAAGTTTTAAATGAGTCAACAAAGGTTTCAGAGATCATTTCACAGAACTTTTGCTGCTGATAAGCAGCAACAAATGTTAGATTTTGGGGGTGAAGATGATAAAATATCACTTAAAGTCAGTCAGAGAGGATTTTCTTTCTTCCTAACTGTTTTCCTCGACCTCCTCCGCCGTGTCAAAGCTACGACTGCGACCAAAAATGCAGAAAAATCTATTTAAATCAAGCTGCAAGCGCCAGGGATGGTTCTCGCTCCAAACGAATCACCACAACAGGGAGGCTCGTTTGGTTAATTAGCTGCTGCTCTCAGACTGAAGCTGTGGTGAAGATTGAAATCAGCTGCTGTCGTGTTCGATTGCAGAGACGTCCTGCAGGCTCTTGGAGCGTTTCAGAGGGCGAGCTGATCCGAAATGTTCAGTTTTGTTTTCTTACATTTTGGTTTTGGCAACTTTTCCTTGATCTTTCCTTTCTATTTTGATCAGAGTTGGACTCAGACGAGACATATCTCCAGTGTTCCAGCAGCAGAGTCACAGAGCACATCATGTCCTGTACTTTTCTAAATAACAACCCCTGTCTTTTTGGCTAATCTGAACCCAGTTTAGCCCTGGCTGAGGCTAGATCAGAGGTTAGCAGACACCTTTTCTCTCCACCACCACTTTGCCCCAGGCGCTTCCTCCCGCCTTGACTTCCTCTGACAAACTCCACTTCCTGTAAGACACTGAGGAGAGATTAGTCAACGTGTATTACAGGTTTCCCCCGATTAACTGAGACGCACGTGGAGCTCTGCTGCATACAAAGCTGAGCTGCATGCCTGGCCGGACGCACACACATCGATCTGAACTTATCTGCACCGCGCTGCTTCTCATTAAACTTTGGCCTATAAATTTGACTCTTTAACTTCTCCTGCTGTTTTATTTTCTTGACTCTGTCTCAGCTTTTCTTTGTATTTCTGCCAGTGCATGCGTTTAGTGTCATTCATTTTAGCCTCAATGTCTTCTGTGGAGCACTATTTACTACCATTTGTACAAAACAGGCCATAAGAAATAAAGCTTAGCTGTCGAACAGAGACAGCAGAGAGAGCGTGTGCAGGGTTTCCGTATGTGGAGGCTTTAGGTGAAAGGTGCTCTGTGGTTTGGAGTTGTTACTTTGAACGAACCCGTCTCTGTTGTGTAGTAAACACACATAAATAACCAATCAAACTGCTTGGCTTGATTCATGCTGCAACCTCTGTTCAGTCGCATTTAACATTTTTTACTTCAACCACATTTCCAAGCAGCTTCAGCACCTCATTTAGGAGCAAATCGTCTTTTAAATAACAAGCAGACAGCCTGTTTTCATTGTGACTGAAGGTGTGTCGATCACTGACTGACAGCTGCTGTGCTGTGACGCCGCACGCTCGTCTTGTCAACCGTCACATATGAATAAAAGTCGTTTCAGGTACAACATGCCTTTCATCGCCCCGTGTTTGCCGTCGGGCTGTTTTGTGCGAGGTCTGCGAGGACAGCTGAGCGAGGCCGCGATGCAAATCACTCATTTGCATAGTGGAGATAAAAATCTCCACGGGCAGAAATATTTCGCCTCAGTGAACAACAGAAACAAACACATCCCCAGATTTTACTACCTCTGCATAATCCCTCATGAAGCGGTTAGTGGACCTGTCAGGTGTTGGACGAGAAAACGCTCTCTCTGTTTGGAGGATTCTGGGTAAAAAAACTGAGTAAGTGTTGAGTCACACAGATGAAAGAGACGAGGGTCGTTTCATTGTTTGCCAGTTTTATGATTGTTGTCTGCATGGGAGTAACAACATCGTGGCACGAAAACAAAGTGCGCCTACCAGTAACAGATGATGTCACTGATAGGATAGTAGGATACTGTGATGAAAAGAGTCGGGCATGTGCGATTGATTAGTGATGCCTGGCGTGTTGCCACAGAGAGCGGACTGTGTAGGATGTGAAGGAGAGGTTTGGAAACACTCAGCAGCAGCCACTGTGTGCGTCTGTTTACTGTACAGACTCAGATTCATCCCTGGAGTCAGTTGTTTTTCTAACCTGAGTGAAACTAAAACAGTTTGTCGTAAAACAAAAGTCTGACATCAGCTTGTTGTTGTTGGAGAAACATCAGAGAGAGGAAATGGTTTCACTCTAGAGGACTCCATTACCCAGAACTCCAGAGCTGTGGTCAGGATTCGCACACACGTATAAAACTAGAATTACCGCTCTGCGGTTGTACGTCTCCGTGCACCGCTCAAGTTGCACTGACAGTTTACATCTGTGAAAACATGCACGCTTCACACACACAAGATCTATACAACTGAGATATGATGTCACAGTGAAGCTGACCTTTGACCTTTTGGATATGAAATGTCATCACTTCATTTTATTCTGTTCGACATTTGTGAAGTTTTGTCATAATTAACGTCTGAATTCTTGAGTTATAGCCAAAAACATGTTGTGTGAGGTCACTGTGACCAATCAAATTCTAATCAGTTTATTCTTGAATCCAAGTGGACGTTTGTGCCAAATTTGAGGAAAATTTCTCAAGGCCTTCCTGGGATATCACGTTCATGAGAGTGAGAAGGACATAAGGTCACAGTGACCTTTGACCACCAAAATCTAATCAGTTCATCATTGAGTGCAAGTGAACGTTTGTGCCACATTTAAATAAATTCCCTCAAGGCGTTCTTAAGATATCATTTTTAAAAGAATGAGATGACTGCAAGGTCACAGCAACCTTTACCTTTACCCTATGACCATTGAAATCTAATCACTTCATTAATGAGTCTATGTGAACATTTGTGCCAAAGTTTAAAAAATTCTGCGTTTTTAGAGTATCGCATTTACAAGAATGAGACAAACTAGCAGCCTTGACCTTTGACTACCAAAAGCTAATCAGTCCATTGTTAAGTCCAAGTAGATGTTTGTGCTAAATTTAAAGAAATTCCTTCGTGGTGTTCTCAAGATATTGTGTACAAAAGATTAAGATATGGATGGAAGGTCACTGCAACCCTTGACATTTGACATCAAAATCTAATCAGTCCATCGTTCAGACTAAGTGAATGTTTGTGCCAAATTTGAAGACATTCCCTCAGGTGTTCCTGAGATATTGTATTCATTGGAATGAAACAGACACAATGTCACAGTGACCTTTGACCTTTAACTTGCAAAGTCTAATCAGTTCAGAATCTGAAGAAATTCCCTCAAGGTGCTCTTAAGACATGTTCACAAGAACAAGATGGATGCAAGGTCACAATGACCTTGACCTTTGAACATCAAAATCTAACCAGTTTATCAGTGAGTCTAAACGAACATTTGTGCCAACTTTTAAGAAATCCCATTAAAGCATTCTTAGGATATTACACTCACAAGAATCAGACAAACAAGGTCACAGCGACTTTGTCCCTAACTACCAAAAACTAACCAGTTTGCTGTGAGTCTGCTTTAAGGTGTTTATAAGATACCTCATTCACAAGAATGAGGCAAACAAAATCTAATCAGTCCATCGTTGAGTCTAAGTGAACATTTGTGCCAAATTTAAAGAAATTCCTTGAAGGCATTCTTACGATATCGTGTCTCAAAGAATAAGATGGATGCAAGGTCACAGCAACCTTGCCCTTTGACATCAAAGCCTAATGAGTTCAAAGTTAAGAAATTCACAGCATTTTTAAGATATTGTCTTCACAAGAATGAGACAAAGAAGGTCACAGTGACCCTGACCCTTGACCACTAAAATCTAATAAGTTTATCATTAAGTCAAAGTGGACGTTTGTGCTAAATTCAAATTCCCGCAAGATATCATGTTAAAAAGAATAGGACGGATGCATGGTCGCAGCAACCTTGTCCTTTTGCACCAAAAACTCATCAGTTCTTTGTTATTGTTGAGTCTAAGTTAACGTTTGTGCCAAATTTGATTCCCTAAAGGCATTCCTGAGATATCGCGTTCACAAGAATGGAACGGACAGGAAACAACGTAAAAAACATAATGCCTCCAGCCAAGCCTATCCTCAGTGCGGAGGCATCACAAATACCGACATTTATTAATTTACACTGTTGAGTGCTCTTGATTGGACGACGCGTCAGATGTTTCCAAGCAACTGATTTAGAGCTCAACTGATATTGGACTTTTAAAGGCCGATACAATAACGATAGTTTGGAACAGGAAAAAAGCAGATAGCATGATTTAGGATTTAGGAGGGGCAGCAACATTACGATACTTGCTGACGTCACACAGTCCACCATGATGGGATCAATCAAGACAACATCAGGAAATATCCTTATTGTTTGACTGCTTGGAGGGAAATTGTGACCCAGATGTGACATGGGAATTTCAAAATAAAGGCGCATCTTAAAGACGACGATATGTTTGATTGAATCGATATATCCATCCCGAATGATGGATCATGACAAACAGGGTGAATTCCATGTGTCTCAGAGTTCGTAGCACTCATACTGTTTAAACTGAGCGGGAAATATCCAATTATGCAAGCTAACTGATGCTAGCCACATTTCTTTAGCATTATGTTTTAGCGTTAGCATTACTTTGTGTTGTTTTTGTGAAATATGACAAAAAAAAGTTGACTGACAGAAAATTAATAATTGATCATTTTTACGCTTCATTTTAAAGTAAAATAAGATTCACTTTTGGCTTTCTGACTCTGACTTAGTGGCAGCATGTTCCCGCAGTGCGTCTGATCTGCACACACACTCACACATCCTGGTCTTCCCCAGATGCCTGGGCAGGTTTCTACACGACCGCCTGTCTGCTGTGTTTTGACTGCGATCCTCCAGGCAGAGGGTCTGCAGGTCCGATGTTATCACACTGGACACACTGGAGACATCCCAGCACTTAATCCAGGACCTTTCCAGGACTTGATCCCCGAAACGTTTCCCAAACACAGACATTTCTGCTCATTAAATCAAATCGGAGACATTAAGTCATTGATAACAACCACATTTGGCTCATTTGGCTCATTTGGCTCATCGTCTCTTCTCCTCCATCTTATTCTTTCTGTTCTGTTCTTGACGACTTTATTTTGCGTTGACAGAACCGGTTTGTTGCCGTGTTACAAAGGTCTCTCTGTTGGACTTTTTGTCTCTCTTGCCAATAGAAATATTGATGTTCAGACTCCACTGACACAAACCAGTTCTCTGTCTTTTCTTAATCCTCTTCCTCCTCGCTGAAAATGGATAAAGCTGAAACAATGAACGTAAGACAAAACAAATAAATCTCACTCGGAAACAATGCAGAAATCTGGATGTGGCTGCAGCATCAAGCCTCTCGCACTACTGCAGGGATGAAGCCAAAAAAAAAAGGACAAAAACTTGATGTTTTCAAGTAATTAGGTCCAAAAAATGTCTGCAGATTTAAAGAGAAGGAGGCTGTGTTCATTCAAGAATGTGGAGAAGAGGCCATGAAAAAAACCAAACAGAGCGACAGTTTATTTAAAAAGATAATTGTGGGGCCAAACCCATAATACTGGGGCAATATGGCAGCTGTCCAAAATCATGTTTATTTCATGACTTTCCCAAGTCTGCTCGTGTTTACCAGCAGGGAAATCTTCAATCCAACCTCTGACCTGACTGCCATGCATCTCTAAAAGCCCCTAATATTCCAGGAGCTCCATGACCAGCATGAGTCCTGTGATTTGAAAAAAACTTTCCCTTTCGACTTGATTTAGCTCCGCAGCAGCTCTTCAGTTAGCCTTGTTTCGCCTCAGGACACAGGCAGGTCCCATCGAATGCAGTTAAACCAGGCATCTGTTTCCTGACGGCGGTTAGCCGGCTCGGGAGTCCTGCCAAACAGTGAATCTGCAGCAGGACTCACTCGTGTTTTGGAGCCCGAACCGCTGATATGTTCTTCTTTTTTTTTGTGTGTGTGTTTTGTCTTACATGTACATTGTCGCTGTGTGTGAAACCTCAGCAACAACCGCAACAGGGAACGACAACACCGGTTTGTGTCTGTCGACGCCTCGCATCAGAGCTGTCAGTCAGACGGGAAGAAAAGCAGAAGAGGGAAGAAGTGGAGGCACCAAGTCGACACTCCCATGAGTCCTGTCTTATAAACTATTTTACATGCAGTTCGGCTCCAGATAATTACACCAGTTCTATTTGTTTTCATGCACCTTGCCTCTTTCTCATTTCAAATATATTCTAGCTAATTTAAGGGTAAGACTATAAAAAGATGAGCATGAAGGTTATATTTTACACATGCTCTTGATCTGCACTCAGTTTAACCTCACATGCTGAATTAGTTACCAGCAGTTTAGACAATCGACTGCTTATGTGATTAATCAAGTAGAAAAACTTTCTTAAATCGTTCTCAAATGTGAATTTTTGCTGCTTATCTGTTATATCAATAAAATTAGCTTCAGTGGGCATCGTATTTAACCCAGGACCAAAATCACGGCAGGAAATGCATGCATGAATGCTCGGTAAAAATCAAACCATTGTGGGCACCCAGGTTTGGAGCCTAAAAAGCCACTGAAAACACATACTGGTGGCTACAAAACACCCATGTTTAGAGCCTGAAAAGCTGCTGAAAACACACAAAGTAGTCACTACAAAACCCCAAATTTAGGAGGATAAAAAGCCACTGGAAACTCAAAGACAGGCTAATACAAAACACCCACATTTGGAGCCTAAAAAGCAGCTGGTAACACAGAAACCGGTTGCTACAAAACAGCCAAATTAGGAGCCTTAAAGACAACTGGAAACATACAGACAGGTCACTACAAAACATCCAAATCTAGAGCCTGAAAAGCTGCTGGAAACACACAAAAGAGTTGCTAGAAAACACCAATGTTTGGAGCCTAAAAAGCAGCTCAAAACACAGTGACAGGTCAATACAAAACACCCACATTTACAGCTAAAAAGCTGCTGGAAAAACACATGGGTGGCTACAAAACACCCATGTTTGGAGCTTAAAAAGCAGCTTGTAACACACAAACCGGTTGTTACAAAACAGTGAAATTAGGAGCCTTAAAGGCCGCTGGAAACATACAGACAGATCACTACAAAACATCCATGTTTGCAGCCTAAAAAGCTGCAGGAAAAACACATACAGGTAGCTACAAAACCTGAAGGCCTAAAAGGCCACTCAAAACACACAAACTGGTTGCTATAAAACAACCAAGTTTAGAGCATAAAAAGCCGCTGGAAAAACACATTCCGGTGGCTACAAAACACCCACATTAGAAGCCTAAACAGCCACCAGAAACACACAGACAGGTTGCTATAAAAAGCCGCTGGAAAACCACAAACGTGTCGCTACAAAACACCTACATTTGGAGCCAAAAGTCCGCTGGAGAAACCCTGATAGGTTGATACAAATCACCCACATTTGAAGCCTAAAAACCAACTATAAAACACATTAGAGTCATTGGGAGCCCAAAAAGGCACTAGAAACACACAAACAAGTCACTACAAAACACCCATGTTTAGAGCCTAATAAGCCAACGGATGGGTTGCTACGAAACACCCACGTTTGGAGCCCAAAAGCCCCTAGAGAAACACCAATAGGTTGCTACAAAACATCCATTTTTGGGGCCTAAAAAGCAGCTGGAAAAACACAGACAGGTCACTACAAAACACCCATGTTTAGAGCCTAATACTCCAATGTAAACACAGACAGGTCACTACAAAACACCCATGTTTAGAGAATAATAATCCAATGTAAACACAGACAGGTCACTACAAAACACCCATGTTTAGAGCCTAATAATCCAATGTAAACACAGACAGGTCACTACAAAACACCCATGTTTAGAGCCTAATAATCCAATGTAAACACAGATGGGTTGCTACAAAACACCCACATTTGGAGCCTAAAAAGATGTTGGAAACACACAGACGAGTTGCTACGAAACACCCACGTTTGGAGCCCAAAAGCCCCTGGAGAAACAAACAATAGGTTGCTACAAAGCATCCATTTTTGGAGCCTAAAAAACTGTTGGGAAAACACAGACAGGTTGCTACAAAACACCCACGTTTGGAGCCCAAAAGCCCCTGGAGAAACACCAATAGGTTGCTACAAAACATCCATTTTTGGAGCCTAAAAAGCAGCTGGAAAAGTGAAACCATCTGAACTGCCAAAAACACTTTTGCCAAAACAATCTCCACTCAAGGTCCAATTACTGACTGCACGTATCAAACAGAGCATGGACAAATGCCTGTACTTTGAGCCTGTAAATGCTGTTACCCCTTACAGCAGGGTGAAGCTTTGACCTTTGCACCTGCCTCCATCTTTGCCCATGAGGCAGGTCAGATCAAGCTGGGGGTCAGCAGGGGTCATGGGGTTCAGATAGAGGAAGCCCGACGACCTCTTGCAGTTTTAATCTGCTGGGAAAACTGACGGAGGCCTGAAACTGTCCGACTGGAAACACATCTGGAAAACGCATGGAGGGCGAAGGGGGAAGGGTGTGTGTGTGCGCAAGTAAATACTGAATGTGTAACAAAGAAAAAGTGTGTATACATGCATGTATGTGAGTGTGTGAGTGAGTGTGTGTGTTTCCTGAGGCCCTGCAGAGGAGGGAAGTTCAGCCGAGCTATTATAAGACCACAAATTACGGCCCTCCACAGCCAGAAATCTCCTCTGCTGGGGCCTCATCAGCAGCACAATGAAGGCTCCAAAAAACCATCTACTCTGGAAAAATGTCGCAACCTCAAATTCATTCCTCTGAATTTTAAGAAGCGCAGAGGACCCTCGTCAGAAAATTCTCTGGGCATATATTTCCCTGATGACCAAAAGACAGACTCCTTTGTCCTCCTCTCTACAGTGCATGCAGCGTCTTTATCTGCAAGTGTGGGCAGCGCAGCGTCTGCCGTCTCATTTCTTGTGAAATACATCATCCTTTACTTTCATACCTGTGATTACCTGTGCTTCATCTTTCTTTATCTATTGTCAGACAAGTAAACATGTCCTCCCACGCAAATGATACAGCAGACACAATGAAAAACTGCGGAACAGAAAGCAGTATTGTTCAGGTCTCTGCATCTTTTGGGCTTTTGTATTCATTTTATGTCGCTCTGTGATCGTTTGGCATCTTGCTGGGGTCGTTTTGTGTCTCTATGACGTTGTTTTGTGTCTGGTTTTGTGGCCGTTTTGCTTCTTGTTTGTGTCTCTCTGTAGTTGTTCTGCATCTATTTCCATTAATTTGTGTCTCTGAGGTCATTTTACATCTAAAAGTGGCCATTGTGCATCTTTGTTGGGTTATTTTGTGTCTCTTTTTTGTTTTTGTGCCCATTTTGCTTCTTGGTTTGTGTGTCTTTTTGGTAGTGTTGCATCTTTCTGTAGAATTTTGAGTCTCTTAGTGGTGAATTTACATCTTACAGTGGCTATATGCATCCTTTTAAAACAGTTTGATGTCTCTTTGTGGCCATTTTGCATCTCTTTGTGACAGTTTGCATGTCTTCAGGGTTGCTTTATGTGTCTTGCTTGTTGTATTTTGATTTCGTGGGCCCATTTGCTACTCCATTTGTGTCTCTTTTGAGTTGTTTTGCACAGTTATTTACGTCTCTGAGGTTATTTTACATCTTAAAGTGGCAATTTTGCATCTCTTTAGGTTGTTTTGTGTCTGTTGTTTGTTGTATTTTGTTTTTGTGGCCCATTTGCTTCTTGTTTTGCATCTCTTTGCAGTAAATTATGTCTCTGTGGTCATTTTGCATCTTTTTGTGGCGGCTTTGCATGTCTTTGTAGTCTTTATACGTCTCTATGTGGCCATTTTGCATCTCTGTGGGGTTATTTTGTGTCTCTTTTTTGTTTTTGTAGCTATTTTGCTTATTGTTTGTGTCTCTTTTTGGTAGTGTTGCATCTTTCTGTAGAATTTTGAGTCTCTTAGTGGTGAATTTACATCTTACAGTGGCTATATGCATCCTTTTAAAGCAGTTTGATGTCTCTTTGTGGTCATTTTGTATCTCTTTTGGGTTGTTTTGTGTCTGGTTTTGTGACCATTTGCTGTTATGTCTCTCTGTAGTTGTTTGTTTTTTGTTGTTGTAAATTATGTCTCTGTGGTCATTTTGCATCTCAAAGTAGCCATTTTGTATATCTTTGTGGTTGTTCTGCATCTTTTTGTAGTAATATTGCGTCTCTTTTTAGTAATCTGACATCTTTAAAGTGGCCACTTGCTCTTTTTTGTGGCAGCTTTGCATGTCTTTGGGCTTGCTTTGTGACTTTTTGTTGTTTTTTTGTGGCTGTTTTGTGTCTCTTTGTACTTGTTTTGCATCTTTTTGTAAGAACTTCTGTCTCTTTGTGGGAATTTTCCATCTTGCAGCGGCCATTTTACATCTTTTTATGGTTGCTTTGCATACATTTGGGGTCATTTTGTGCCTCTTTTTGGTTGTTTTCTTGGTTTTGTGGCTGTTTTGCTCCTTGCTTGGTGTCTCTTTGTAGCTGGTTTGTGTCTCTTTGTGGACTTTTGAATGCTTTCCAACAAGAAATGTTAACAGTCACTTCAAACAGAGGCTGTGACCCCTTTGGCCCCCTGGGCCTGTGCACTGAAGGCCTGCTCAGTACTCCAGCTCTGGGTCTGGTATTTGTCTTTATACTGTTTGTATGAAATATTACAGGGCATATGTGTATTTAAAAATAATTAAAGTGACAAGCTAAAAGAGCAGGTTAGGTTCTGTATGACTGTGTGCATGAAAAGTAAAATAAATGTGACATTATTTCTAAGTTGACACCTTTTCTTTAGTCGGATGGAGGGGGAGAAAAAAGAGACAGACACTGAGGATAAAAACAGATCTGTGTCTGAAGATGAGGGAGGTCTGGTTCAGAAAATGTCCACAGTGTTGAACAATGACGGTGTTGTGAGCGTCGGCCATGGGATCGAACCCCCGGGCATTTCCCATCGGCCCGTCGTCCCTGTCCAGCGGCTCGGGAGAGAGACGGGGATGAGAGGACGGACACAGAGCGTTCCTTTCTCAGCCACATCCTGCTGGAGCGGCGAGCTGGCCTGGCCTTCCCATGAGCCTTTACACTCCGGGGTCGTCTTTGTTCACTGAGGCGCATGATGGGAAATTCACCACCACACAGACTGTGACTGGCGCGTTAGGTAACGCCGCAATCACAATGAGGGATTCACCACGGCCGCAGACACTCGGCCTGTTTCTGAAACTGTGGATGTCTTTATGTCTGATGAATGAACTCGTCCAAAGTCTTTGCATTGGATGTCTGGACGGATTTGATTCTTTGATTCAACAGTTCCTGCTTTACATCAAATTTCAGAATAATCTATTCAGGGAAAGATCTTGCACAGCTGCGAAAACACGTCTATATTCTTTACAGTTGCAAATATGTTTTAAGACCACAATATTTTATCTCAGTACTTTTAGGTCTGGCAACAGTTGCAGGTATCCACTCTGAGGTCCTATTGGACTCTAAAACTCCTCTTTAAGCGATACATATATTTTCATTTATGAGTCTTTATCGCAGCAGATAATAAGGTTGGCCTGTGTTTACAGGACAGCGGAGGAGGCATGCCTTTGTTGGCGAACACCAGGCTTTCCCAGCCTCGGAGGTCTTGTGGTTCATCCGAATTCCTCATCGAGAATAATCTAATTGAGAAACTCCTGCTGCCATCAGCGTCTGGACTGCGCAGGGGCCACACACGAGCTCACAAAGGATACGTTCATGCCTGTGCTTTGGGAACTGAAAAGGGTTGAAGATGCATCTCTTTCTCTCTCAGCCTCTGCTCAATACCGACAGTTTTTAGACCATTGTTGGACAGTTTTGGAACATAAAGCTATGAATCAACATCTAACTTTGGGCTCTGTCCACATGTTGTACTTCTGCAAGGAAAATATGTCTTTTTTCCCAGATGCCAAGGTTGGAAAAGCTCAGTCTAGGCTCAGGGGCTAAGAATATCAAAGCCACTTCCTGTCTTGTCGCTGTGCTCCCAGCAGGACTTTACATAACATGGTCTACTTTCTTTCAAAGGTCAGTCAAAGCAGAGAGTCATAGACAACATTCAAGAGATAAAGATCCTCAACTTTACGTCGACTATCATGAGTACAGGTTTACTTTGTAGAAGCATTTTCACTATCGATTAATCTGTGGTTTCCACACTGGGAGACAAGGATGTCCAAAGAGTCGTGAGCAGACCCTTTAGTCTTTCGTCTCTTATTAACACATAAAGGAAAGTCAGGTCCTCGAATTTAAACTCTTTTATAACTCTTAATTGAGCACTTCAAAGGTCGGGTGTCACCTTTTTTTGCATCTCTTTTCTTTACTATGCTGGTTAAGGTTGCAACGATTACTTGACTAATCGATGACTAATCGACTATTAGATTTCAGTAGTCGACTAATCGGTTTGAGTCATTTTTCATATAAAAGTACCCAAAATACTCTTATTGCAGCTTCTTACGTTCAAATATTGGCAGCTTTACACACTCTCCCATGACGGTGAACTGAAACTCTTTGGCGTGAGTACGAAACAAGACATTAGATGACATAGATTTGGGGTTTGGGAGAGACAGACCAACATTTTTCAACATTTTAACACATTTTTCGATAAAATGATGAGTCGACTAATCGAGGAAATAATCGGCAGATTAGTCGACAATGAAAATAATTGTTAGTTGCAGCCCTATTGCTGGTAAATCTCAATGAAGAGAATCCAACCGAGCTAACGACGTGTAGCGTGCCCACACTGACAGCAGTTTTACCTAAATGTTTCGATGCCTGATGCTAAGATGGTTAGAACTAGTGACCTGCCCATTGCCCTGGACCATATTGTGTTACTATAAGCCTTTCATTCATGATTTCAGGAAGACATAGAAGAGGAATTAAATTAAATATTTTTCAGTTTTGGACTCTTGGGTCAAACTAAATGACGACTTCTAAGCCATCACTTCAGGGTCTAGGACATCGTGACAGTTATTTCCCCAATTACAAAAGACACAGGTATGGAAATCCAACCTTTTTTTTCATCAACTATTGGTCCTTGGAACAAACAATCATCAAATTGGAGGAAACCATGCCAGCATTACTGATGAAACCTTTTCTGACCAACATAATGTTGCACTTGGTTCACTTCAAACTCAAGAGGAAGCAAAATAAACCTTGACGGGAGCAGCTGTGTTGTATCAGTATCAGTTCTACCTTTAAAATCAGCCTGTAAAAACCTAATTTTATGGAGTCGCTGTTACATGATGTCTTTTATTTTATAGTTTTCTCTATTATTTCTACCCTCTGTCCCGTCCTTTTATCTCCACTCTCAATATTCTCCCGTCTTTGATGTATGCTTTTTATTTGGATGTTTAAGTGCTTTATAAAGTTTTATGTTCGATGCCGTAAAAGCTGCTCATGCAAACAATGTTTACTATAGAAATAAAGAGAGAAATAATGGACAGAGAATTATTCTTATTATTATCATGATTAGACTGGAGCCTGCACAAGCTCATAACCTATACTCTGAGGTAATTTACCTTTCAGTGTCTCATCCAAACATCCGATTTCAGCAGATAATACATCACATTATGACAGAGAAACAACCTCTTGAGGAAGACGCACGGCATTGTCTGCACAACACAACTATAAAAACGATCAGGAATGATAACGAGTAACCAGGAAATTAAGGGACGACTGGTTTCAATAACTAAACAGAGTTAATATTGCTCTCTGTATTCATCTCAAGGTGGACAAACATGTCATTACTCCAAAGCAACAGTAATGAGGACTTTTAAAATACATCACAAAGACAAAGCGGAGCCTCAAATGTGGATAATCACATGCACCACAATGCACTTCAAATGAATCTGATGCATGCACTAAAAGCGCTTTGAAGCAGGAGCGACGGAGTCAAATTGGGGGACCTCTCAGTGTGTGTTGGAGTGTCTCATGAATGCATAAAGCCCCGAGTTGTCCCCGGTGCAGGCCTGCCGTGCGAACAGGCCTCCCCGCTGGAACAACAAACTGGAGTCCTGCAGCGTTTGTTTGAGGTGGAGGCGGGGGCGAAGGAGCTGTGAACTTCAGACGGAGGAGCCGAGGAGGAAAAGACTGAACAGTCGGAGGAAGAGGGGCCCCGGGGTGCTGCAGGGGCCGACACAGGAAATGGGTGGGGCTCGGTGGGAGGGAAAGTGACGGATATTTGTGTGTTCTCAGGAGATTTTGTGAAAACTCAGATCTCTGACGACTTAATGGAGTAAATTAGTCTTTCTAATGTGTTGCTCACAGGCAACCAATCAATCATCGTCTACGAAACACAGATACTTCATTACTCTATCAACTGATTCTGGTCTGTGGCTGCAACTAATGATTATTTTCATCGTCGATTAATCTTTGTCGATGAATCAATAAGTTGTTTGGTCTGTAACATGTCAGAAAAAGGTGACAATGTTGATCAGTGTCTCCCAAAGCCCAAGATGACGTCCTCAAATGTCTTGGGTCATTAGTCTGCAAGATTTCATCGGTTACAAAACTAAAAATGACACAAATATGAAACTCAACACCTACATGACGGGACCATGTGGGACTTTAATTTGAAAGGACAGACACAGGAAGTGGCCACACGTTAATTTCCAGGGCAGTTATTCCACAGGCTAGTTAATAACATGTCGGGCAGGAAATCCAAAGTGTGGGATAATTTTGAGAAGGTGAAGGACGAACCCAAGGTGATATGTAAACTCATCTTCATTGGTCGACTACAAACATGACGTATCATCTGAAACATGGAAGTAGCTACATGCCCATTAGCCCACAGCGTTATTAACAGGCGGCTCATGTTAATGGCTTTCTTTTTTTTTTTTTTTTTACTAATTCTGCATGTTGAATCAGGATTGGAGATGGCAGAATGAAATCACTCTGATTGGCAGTTCAGCTTGGTCAACAAGAAGAGAAACGGAAGTGAGGAAAGTAAACAAAAGGCTAAAGTCAAGAGGCAGTGGGATCGAAACAAATGCCACTGAGGTTGCGGTTGTTTTTGGTTTTCGTTTTTCACCCGAACGTACATTTTTAGTATGGACACAGTAGCCCTTTTTAGATAGGAATTGCGCAAATTTGCAGGAAAGCCCAATCAGTCTTTGTTCAGCCTTGGCAGTATAAAAACAAAATCGGGGAGTGCAGCAAAATCAGCCTTGGCAGTATAAAAACAAAATCGGGGAGTGCAGCAAAATGCTGCCTAACTACTTTTGTTTATACAGAATGCGCCTTTTTCGGGGCAATGGGGGGCGTGAGCAAGTAACAAAACGTGTAGCTCAGCGTGTGACGTAAACAGTGACGTGGGAGGGAAGCCGCGGCTGGTCAGTCCTTCGGCGATTCTCTCGTAAGTCGGCCCGTTCTTCACCGTCCCCGTCATCTGACGGTTAATGGCCTCTTCGTTTGCGAGGACAAGGAGGGCGCGCAATTCCTTGTCTCCCCAGTTGCTCATCTTTACAGTGTCTGTCAGGTTTGTGTTTCCCTCTTGCTACTAGCTGCTCGCTAATTCCTGCTATCAGCTGTTTCCTGTTTATCCACCGCCAGTGGCTCGCACGTGCGGCGTCATCAACAGCTCCTCCCACAAGTCATCAACAGCTCCTCTCGTGGCGGAAGGCCGCCTCGGTCTGTTTAAACTAAAAGGGTTCCACCAATATGTCTACCCTACGAGGCGAAAAATTGGGCACCTTGGATCAACTCGCCAGTCTGGCTCTGTGTGTCTAAACGCTCGCAGCTTGCCGGCGAAACGGCCCAACATTCGTGGAAAATCTGGCAGAGTAAAAGGAGCTATTAACAAGCGTCTTGCTCAGTGTGTGATGTGCACTTGTAGATAAAAGAAATTACTCAAATAACTACTCGATTAATTTAATAGTTGACGACTCGTCAACTGCAACAGCATGTGTCTGGGTTTGAAATCACTTTTTGGGGTGTTAAGAGGCTCTTTAAGTTAATTATCATGTCATTGTAATGTCTTTATCATACTGTAGGGCTGCAACTAAAAGTTTATTTCAAGTATTAATAATCAACCTCGTAATTATTTGGACAGTGACACATTGAGAAACGTTTTGAGAGTCCAAGGTGACGTCTTCACATGTCCTGTTATGTCCAAACCTCTGATACTCTCAGCTGATCTTTGCATTTGAGAAGCTGTAACCAGAAAAACTTCCCACTGATCCTCTTTCAAAATAAAAGCGCCGAGCGGAGCTGTGAGAACCACCAACCTCGCCACACACTGACGGTGTGGCTTGAAAGTAACCAGACTCCAAACGCTTTTGTTCAGCCGACACTAAGTGACCGGCGCTGCCAAATAATTGATGACTCCAAAGCAACCGGCTGTGCTGCCTGTTTCCTTTGGCAACCGGTCGAAGCTGAAACTTTGTTTTGATGAGAGCAGCTCAGAACATAATGTCTCTGAACATACACTCACATGACAGATATAATAAGTCAGTTTTATACCGTCTCCGATCACAGAAACACCAAACATGTCTGCAGGAGGTTGATGGGATTGTTCGTCAACGCCAGTGACTCATTGATTACTTAATTTCTGGCTGACTTTGTAGTCCGTTACGGAACAAAAACTCTCATTGATTCCAGCGATGAAGGCCTCAATTTCAAGCCAATAAAGTGAACGCAAGAGCGGTTTTATTATTGCAGTGCTCAGGAATAGTGATATATCACCTCCTCACAGACGTTCCTGCTGGATCCGAGCTCTGATTAGCTCGTTTAGAGATCTCTGTGGGGAGTTGGTGTCAGTTACAGCTGGAGACACGCTCAAACTTAGCAGGGTTCATCTTAAATGTGGAATAAAAGTTTAAAAAAATCAGTTTTGACTCTTAATTTTCAACTGTATTCGCCGTCAGCGTCTTCACCTCTGCTCGATAATATCACAAGTTTCCCTCCAGGGCGTCAACATCCAGAAACCACATGTACCGTCTGGTATTTACCGACTGCACACCCACACGCTCTGATCATACATGTGTACATTAGCATTTCAGCCCGCAGCACACCTGCTCTGCACTCTCGCCTCGCTCTACTTCACACCTCCCGCAGCAGACGAGGTCAGCTCCAAATATACGGTGAGCCAGGAGGGCCAGATTTCACAGCCCTGCACAGATATAGCCTCTGAGCTGGTGGTGGCCACACGCCCCCGACGCCCTTCACTGTAAATAGGAACCCTGTCTCTCGGGCTGTCTGGGGCTAATCGCTGCTGTTTTCATAAGAGGAGGCGGAACAATGTGAGGAAGCTCGCTGGAAACTGGAATAACCTCGCTGAGCCTCAAGTTTCCCTCAGACATGCTGACAGAAATAGGTCAGGATTCACTTTATTTCTGTGTCACATCTGGAAAACAAACAAAAGAACTGCTTCCTAGGTGCAGTGAAATTCGACCTTAAGTTTTTCTCTGCTATTCAAATCAGCTCAGTGGGTGTATGAAAATGAAAGCATGGCTCTGGGTGTGAGATCTGATTGCAGTCTAGACGTCTGCCCTTTAACTATTCTAACAAATAGAGACGAGCACCAATACGTTCATGCGTTCACGATGGTCATAAATTAAAGGGGTAGTCCAGATTTTTTAAAGTGGGGTTGTATGGGGTACTTATCCATGGAAAGTATGTTACAAGCAGTAGATGTCCATCAGTTTGGAGAAGCAGGCTGGAGTTCGACACGGAAGCTAAGAAATCTATTGCTGCGGATGGGGGCCAGCAACAAAACATATTTCAACCATCTGAAAACATTAATATCAAAGCATACGCTACATTGAGAGTATTTTCACTGCTTTACTTTAACATCAGATGGTGATTTCCAACTGGAAAATTAAGCCGTTATATCGCTCTCTTCAATGCCAGACTCCATTGAGAAAAACAGCGATTTAACGTAGCTGAACACAGGAGCTGCTGGTCGACTGCTACCTTGGTAAGTTACTTATTTTGTGTGACGGTGACTTTGGCATCTCAAGGGGTTAGTTTGGATTCACCAAAGTCACACATTATCACAAATAAACTAACTTATCGAAGCAGCGGTACACCAGCAGCTCCTGTGTTAAGAGAGCTTAAGTTGCTGTTTTTCTCAATGGAGTCTGGTGGCTTTGACGAGAGCATAGATGGGGAGCTAAAGCCATCGCTGAAGATACTCTCAATATGGCGTACACTTAAACTGATATTGATTTTTTTGGTGGCTGAAATACATTTTGTTGCTGACCCTCATCACCAGGAGTACATTGCTCAGCTTCCGTGTCGGACTCCAGCCTGCTAACCCTAACCCGATACAACCCCACTTCAAAAAATCCAAACCATCCCTTTAAGGCTTTGACAGTCTCATGAAAGACTGAACTGCTTTCCCTGGAAGACTAAAGGTTTCTATATTTCCGACGTCAGCAGCTCAAAGACACTTCTGACACTCACCGTTGAAGAAGCTCTTGACCTTCAGGTACCCGACACTGAGGCGCAGCACGGACAGCTTGTCCAGCCGTGCCCTGACCTCCTCGGTGAAGGGCAGCAGGCTGGTGAGCTTGTCCAGCTCGCCGTTGAGCCGGTCGCGGTGGCGCTTGGACGGGTTGGACTTGGCGCCATCTGGGGGTGGTGGTTTGGGTCTGCGGGTACAGAAAGAAGACTACGTTAAAACACAGTAACAAAGATCCACGTATACACTTTGAGCATTTAATTTAAGATCAATTTAATTTAGCAAGCAAGGAAGCAAAACTTTATTTATTTATACAGCACATTTAATTAAAATAAATATTAAAATTTAATAAAATAATCATAATTAAAGTATACCATTAAAAGAGGATGATACATATGTGTGAAATTAATTAAAAAAAAAAAAAAACGTGATGAAATATAATAAATAGAACGATAAAAGATTATCATGAGATAAAATAATACATTAACCAATAAACCAGTGCAAGTAAAAGCATACCTGATTTAAAATCAATAATATAAAATATATTAATAAAATAAAATAAATTAAAACAAAATATAAAAAAATAAAATAAAATAAAAATAAAAATAATAAAAAATAAATTCAAAAATAAAATTAAATCAAATTAAATTGATTTAAAACCAATAAAATAAAATAAAATATATTAAATTAAAATAAAATAAAACAAAATAGAAAAAAAAATTACAAAAAATTAAAAATAAATACATTCAAAAATAAAATTGATTTAAAACCAATAAAATAAAATATATTAAAATAAAATAAAACAAAATAGAAAAAATAAATAAATAAAAAATAAATAAATTCAAAAATAAAATTTAATTAAATTAAATTAAATTAAATCTTTTAGTCGTGTAATTCATGTGTTTTTCCCTGGTATCGCACTGGGTATTGGGAACTGTGGCATTACACTGGTATTGGTATCAGCTACTAAATTTCTAGTATTGAGACACATCTAGTTGCATCTAACAATTATTGGAAAGATTAGCACAAAACCAAAAGATATCCAATTTCACACACCAGTGCACAGATTTATAACGAAGAAAAACTGCCAATGTTCATATTTGAGAAGCCGGAAAATTATTTAACCATACATGAAGCGTTCAAAAATAGTACCGGGGGCAGACGGAAACAGGACTTCCTCAAGTTAATAAATAAGATCTGCATCATGTTTGACTTGCACTATTGATAACATCCCCACATTGCACCTTCTTCTTCTGCAATGATTTAATGGCACTTGACTAAACAGTGAACTCCTAATATTCACACAACAGCAGAGGATTATTTCATGTTTTAAAGTTTCCATGCTTCATCTCCCTCCCTGAGTGGAAAACAACATGTCCCGGTCCACCTCCACTCTCCAGAGGGCCGAGCTATCTGCTCCATCCACTGTCGCCATGGGAACCAGGTCAGCAGCCTGATGTCAGGGCTTGTTTGTTATCGCCTCACCTGTGTGTGTGTGTGTGTGTGTGTGTGCAGGATGCAGGACAGACACATTTTCCGAGTGAGAGGAAGCGTTTCCCTTCCTACATGCGACTCTAAAGGTCACGTAAGATCAGATTCTTGTAACACAGACAGACACACGTTCACCAGCTATACGTTCGTTCTTCACTTAGAGTTAAATACGCCCGTCTGTTTGGCTGCAGCTCAGCGCCGTCACATGAAGCGCCGCAGCAGAAAGCGGGTCTGTATCTGTAACTGAACTCCGGTGACCGGCGGTAAACCCGGCGGCTCCTCGGCTCTAACTCGAACCAGACCTCGGCAGCACAGAGGGGCTTTTCTTTTTCCCAGAGAAGGTGTGAAGCTGTGGAGCACCTCAAACCGGCCCTGGAGATGCCTCTCGTTTACACCCAGATTTCTGGGTCGTTTATATTTATCCGCGGCAGGTTGTCGCAGCTCTGCGGTGATTTTCACACCCGTACGGTTTAACCACAGTCTGATATCTGATCAACGGCAGAGAAAGAGGGACTTTTATAAACCTCTGAGAGGCGCTTTGTTGCTTAAGTTTGTGTTTTTCACCATTTCATGAACAACTTTTTATGATTTTCATGATTACAGATAAACTTCAGTGTGTTAAGTGCATTAAAGACACGAGAACAGAAACTGATTCTTATCACAAGTCGTCTTTATTTCTGCTCTCCACTTGACGGAAACATAATCAAGTTTCACATCGTTGAGCGACTGTGTTTTTCCCCTTCACAATAAATCTTTGAACCGATAGCTGACATGCTCCGTGGTCGTTCTCGTGGCAATCACAACCGAGACAAGCTCGAATCAAACCGGAGCAGGACTCCTCTGCCAGAGGATGCTGGGAAAGTTTCCCATGACAGTTATTTATCTTCGTCTAAGTTCTAAGTGAATGTTCTCACACAAGCGCCGTCTAAATATTATAAATATAGCAGTGAGACGCTCCCTGCCTTGGAGAGCAGTCCAACAAAACAAAACTCAAAGCTCTTTACTGGAGCTTTCAGCTGCATCACACAGTCTTCATCAGTGGATGGTTTTCACTCATCAAAACCAGGGCTGAAACGATTCCTCGAGTAACTTGAATGATTCGATTGGCGCGCTGTGTTTGGCATGGAAGGTTGTTGCTGCTGCACAAGCGCTTGTGACTGTCGCTGTTGAAAGCCTGCACAGCTGTGACGTGGATGTTAAGCGCTGACTGCAAAACTATTGGAGCAAAAGGGTCAAGGATGAAAATTTAAATGAAAATACTGTTGAAAAAAAGATTGATATAACCAAAAAACAAAATAATCGTTCATTAATCGTAATCGAGTTGTATCTGCAAATGAACACATAATAAAATATATGATCTGAAGACTGAGCAGATCAGGTGTCAGGGTCTTGCCTCCCAGTTACAGGTCGGTCTCACACAGAGCAGCTGCGCGTCTGCTGGTTCTCAAGTTAAATCAGGTTCAGATGTTCCTGCTGATGACTCCGCTGGGGATTTCTAGGTCAGGTGAGGCCAATTGTGGCGCTCACTCTGTGTGTGTGTGCACCTGCAGTACCACATACTTTGTAGACACTGTGACCCTTCAACTTCCTCATTACTGGTGCCTCACTGTGTCACAATGTGCGGTGTGAGGTTGCAGAAAACGTTGACCAACATAAACCCCCTCAGCAACGAGAAATGGACCAACAAGAGTGAGGAAACAGTTTGTTGAACACACAGAAACGTCTCTTTCCAGCACTAGAAAATGAAAAGTAATAAAGTCTTTGGAGTTGGCTAATATCTGGCGAGCAAATTTATTATTTTATAGTTGAACAAAGCAGCCAA
This sequence comes from Epinephelus moara, assembly GCF_006386435.1. Lineage (NCBI taxonomy): Eukaryota > Metazoa > Chordata > Actinopteri > Perciformes > Serranidae > Epinephelus > Epinephelus moara. The sequence goes on along the minus strand of NC_065521.1, from coordinate 308,313 downwards.
AACTTGGATTAAAATGCCTCAAATATGAACATAAATGAGGTGCGATGAAACACAACTTTAAATACTGGCTGTGTAATAACTCCGGGAACGTTTAAGCTGAATATCGAACTTTAATGTCAGGAAAAACAGGCATCTACGACACACACAGACCAAGCTCGCTCCGTAAGAGACTGAGGTCTGTTCTGTAGTTCTGCACCAATAAAAAAAACAGACAGAAATGTTAATGAAATGTAAACAGCTGAGGTTTTATTTGCCGAGCGTTCACCTGCCAATCCTAATGTGTAATTTTACAGCCCAGCTGCTGCCAAAAGGACAGCCTTTAAAAACACTAACAAGAGACTGAACAATCTACGTCTGCACTGAGAGACTTCACTGAGCTTAACTTCTCTCCGACAGCAGCAAAATGTCTCTAGAAATAACATGAAGAGGAGGAAACAGCAATAAATAACGCAGTACGTCTGGGCCTGTTGTGAACACGGTTACATTCAGATGAAATATAACAAACCACAGCGGCAGACTGGAGGAAGCTTTCATAAGTTAGCTGATCTCAAAAAGGCAAAAACGTGCTGCAAAATATGTTTAAATTAGATTAAAATACAACAAAACGAATATGACAGAGTCAGGACTAGTGATTTCACGGGTTAAATGCTCTCAGAGGGGACGAAAAGGTCTCTAGAACCAACATTTAAAGTCAATGCATGAGAATTCTTGCCTCTAAATGTTGCCTGCTGCTACATATGTGAAATTTAGATAAAATACAACAACCAACTGTTCTCTAAAAAGCACCAAAATACCAAAATATATGCAAAACATAGCAATAAGTGTTAAAAAAGGGAATGTGAAAAGAACTGGTAGGGCTGAAATAAGGTTTAAATGATAATATCACAGGTTAAATGCTCTCAAAAAGCACTTAAATGCCTCTATAACTAACATTTACAGGCATTTAAAGTCGCCTGCTGCAAAATGTAACACGTTTAGGTGAAATATAGCACCCTACTGCTCTGCAACAAAGGACCAAGATGCTTCTAAATGAAAACATGAGGAGGCACAACACTTCATTTACTGACTTTTATTTAAATGAACTATAATAACAGTCTTTTAAATATACAAAACAGGACTGAGCTAAGGTTAAATGTATGATATCACTGCTTAAGTGCACTCAAAAGGGACCAAAAATGCCTCTAAAAATAACATTAGCAGGCAAAACAACTTGAGTTGCCTTCTGCAAAAAATATAATAACTGCGCTCTAAAAAAATGACCAAAATTACTTTAATAAATAACACAAAGAGCCAGAACAACTCGTGCATTGACTGTCAGAGTTGTCTACCGCAAAATATGTGAAATTTAAATGATACAGAACAACCAATGTGGTAAAAATACAAAAATGAATGTGGAAAAACCAGCATAACTGAGTTAATTGTAACCCTATAAAACCTGTTAAATTAGCCTGATCTCTTTAAGAAACACGTGAAGAAGGCAAAGAGCAACAAAAGAAGAAATTACGCCATAAAAATGCAAAAAAAAAAAAAAAAATCAGGAAAAAGAGAAAATTAAAAACAAGAAAATTGGTAAAATAATAACAATAATAATAACAAATTAAATTACATTTAAAAATTTTTTTTAAAAAAACAAACAAACAGAGAAATGACATGGCAGGCTGTTAAAAATTATAATAATTCTGCAACACAGTTTTGAAATGTAATGATATAATAATAAATATTATAAATATTTTTCCCTAGCTTTATTTAAATAATTATCTGATTTTTGATTTTTTATTATTATTATTTTTTTGCAATTTGTGGGGCCTTTCTTACCAAGTTGCTCAATGGAGGAAACATAACAACAGTGTGGTAAAATTCGCACAAGAAAATGTGAAGAAGTACTGATATAAGGGTCAGTGTTTGACTTCTCAGCAGACACCAAAATTACTTTTAAAATAACATTTAGAGGCATAAATTCCCGCGTACTGACTTTTAGGGGGCTGCCTACTGCGCCCTAAAAAGGACCAAAATGCCTCTAAAAAGAACATTAACAGACAGAACATGAGTTGCCTCCTGCACAATATGTGAGATTTGGATGAAACTTAACAACCAGTGTGGTGAAAATAATTCCTCAGCAGGAATGTGAGGAGCTGGCAGGACAGAGGGTGAAGGGTTTAATCAGCAAATGTACAATTTCACAGGTTAACTGCTCTCAGAAATGCCTCTAAAAATAACATTAGGAGGCAGAGCAGATCAAGCCAGTGCCGTGCTGTGGAATATATCAGACTAAATATAACAACCAGTGTGTTCAGAAACCAAAAGAAAAGCGCAGGTGGACGGGCGTGGAGTTCAGACTAATCTGCAAACGTTAGTCACTTGCAAACCTGACCAGGCCCTGCTTCGCTCCCTCCTGTAAATAAGACATCTGCTTTCAATAATACTCCAGAACACGACATATCTGAAATCAAGGCGAGATGCCTATCGCCGCATTCCTGACGGCACAACTCCCTGCAAGAACAATGAGCGGCCAGTGTTGTTGCTTCTCATTTTATCTATCAAATCTGCCCTGGAAGGGGCGTGTGTATATATCTGAGTGTGTATATGAATGTGTGTGTGTGTGTGTGTGTGGGGGGGGTTTGTTGGACTTGAAGAAAAACACTCCTCTGCGTTCACACAAAGGCACTTTGTCTCCAGCGGGGCAACGACACCTTTGCAGAACAAAAGAAACTAAATACGATGTTGGCGTCTGTTCCACTGCTGGAGTTATGATACAGGAAGAGGAAAGAGCCCAGGAGGAGGATCGGAGCGCCACCGATATCCCAGAGAGGCAATATCAAGCCCAGAGAGGCGACACCAGGCCCAGAGAGGCGACGCCAGGCCCAGAGAGGCGATGCCAGGCCCAGAGAGGCGACGCCAGGCCCAGAGAGGCGTTACCAGGCCCAGAGAGGCGACGCCAGGCCCAGAGAGGCGACGCCAGGCCCAGAGAGGCGATGTCAGGCCCAGAGAGGCGACGCCAGGCCCAGAGAGGCGACGTCAGGCCCAGAGAGGCGATACCAGGCCCAGAGAGGCGACACCAGGCCCAGAGAGGCCAGGCCCAGAGAGGCCAGGACCAGAGAGGCGTTACCAGGCCCAGAGAGGCGACGTCAGGCCCAGAGAGGCGATACCAGGCCCAGAGAGGCGATACCAGGCCCAGAGAGGCGATGTCAGGCCCAGAACGGCGACGTCAGGCCAAGAGAGGCGATACCAGGCCCAGAGAGGCGACACCAGGCCCAGAGAGGCGACACCAGGCCCAGAGAGGCAATGTCAGACTAAAAAAGCCAATATCTAGTATCAGCAACGCAGATGACCAAAAACAGGACTCACAAAATAAACACAAAATCACAGCACCACTGTTTTGACGTTTACTGGTGTCGTAATGTCTGGGAAGTGAAAGCTGAGACTGATGTCCGTCACATGACAGTCATAAGAGAAACAGCCGGTCAGCCTCACATCAGCATGACCCCATGAAAATACACAAAAAAACCCAGTAACCAGCAGCGACATCTGACCGTTTAGTTCCTGCTGAGTCGCTCCAGTGTTCTGGCACTCGCATTCACCCGCAGGCCAGCGCTGGATATAAACAATCACAAGTGAATGCATGTTCCACATTTTACCGTCATCACACAAGACCAGTGTGGAGTTTCTGTGTGCTTTTGTGTCGTTTCATGAAGTTCTTCAACTTTCCTGACTCTTTCTATTCAAAGAAACTTCTATAACATGTGTTATCACTCTCATCATGACATAATAAGTAAAAATAAGAAAAACTTTAGTGATACTGATGTGTCACGCACTTAGAATTCCCACTCGTCGAAACGTCCCCATAAGTACACTGCACTCTGACGGACGGACGATAGATAAACATCTAAGCAAGTCTTGCTCCCCTCTCGTCGTAAGTACCCTTCCTCTAAATTACTCACGGTAAAAACTAGAGGAAACCTAACTGCGGGTTCCCGCTTAGCACATGGCAGAGGTTTCATCTGTTGCCCTAGAATGAGCCATCTTGTCCACATCGGGATCACAATATTGCACTGCCACGTTTCTACAGTAGCCTTTGCTATTAGATGAGGCTGCGACTTCACTGGTCAGAGTTGCGAAGACGCAAATTTGCTTTGCCATCGGTAGCATATGTTTCATTTGTCCCTCTCCTTGCATTGAATGGAAATGAATGAGAGGGGAATTGTGCGCTTGAGGGATGAAGTTCATTTGTAAGTTGACACATAAGTTACCCACATAAGGAGCAGGTCTGGTCCAAGAAGTCTGGAATGATTCTGCCGAAGCCCAGAACGGACAAACGAAACACTGGCTCCACAGGGGGAGACTCCCGTTGGCGTGTCGGCCCCTCCATGATGAGCTAAACTGCATTGTAAAAACAGAGATTTTTAACATGAAACTGATTTATTCAGTGTTTTTACCCGTTTAAATCACCAGGTCTGATTGTTCTGGAGAGGAAGAGACCTCTACGAATAATTCGGCTCATGGTAAAAACTAACTGCGGGTTCATGCTGAGCACATGGCGAGGTTTCATTTGGCTGCGATCTGCAATCCTCACCGCTAGATGCCACTAAATCCGACACAAGTTATCTTGGTTTTTCACTCCTCTGGAACCAGATCCATCCCCAACCTCAGCCCCGTCCTCTGAGATGAACTGCAGCCAGGCCTTATCGCCCAGCATCAGTGTTGGACTTCACTGAAGCTCTTGTGGGAATTCAATGGGAACAAATCCCTGCAGCCAGACTCCAGAAACTGGTGGAGAGACTGAAACCAGAAGCGTGAGGGCTGTAAGAGCTGCACGCTGATGTCCAGAAATGTGTTCTAGCATCATATATGGGTCTTTTAACCTATATCAACCTTTGTGTGTTTGTTTCTCTCTAACGGACGCAGAGAAATCACCATACATTCAAATGTTCTCCCTTTACAACGCAGTGTAAATATAAAGGCACACTGCCTGAGGGCAGACTGCCGTAACGTCGCCTTGAGGCCTGTGTGTGGGTTAAACTGTCTCTGTCTCTAACACACACACTCATAACTCACTCACTCTTTCCCAAACAAAAAACACAGAAAGATAAACTCCCTGAGAGCAACTTTTCCTGAAAAACCAAAGGCGAGCGAACATGGCAGAGTTATGTAAGCGTTTGCGTGACACTGAACTATGTTAATTTGTGTTGAGGGAGGGAGGAAAGAAACAACCCCCCGAAAAAACACCCAGAGAGACAGAAGGAAAGACAGGAAAAAAGTATGTTGTGGCAGTCGGAGGAGGAGGAGAAAAAAAAAACACACAGCGAGTCTCAGATTACGCCATCCTCCCTCCCTCCCTCCTCCCTCGTGGAAACATCGCGTGAGAGTGCTCTCGCTCCACGTCCTGATTATGATTAATGCAGGTAGTACCACACACACACTGAAACTGCGGTTCTGGCAGGGTTCTGGCCGTGGTTCTCTGCTCGAGCCTGTGGTTCTGTATGCAGCAGTTAACACTCCCGTCTGGCTTGTTAAAGTTAGAAATCACAAACTGGTAAAATCCCAGTGAGGAAGACAGCGTGGCTCAGAGCTGCTCTTATGTTCTGGAAGGGTTCTCTGCAGCACCACGAAGGGTCTGGGAACACCTATGTGTGCATGGTGCTTTAGAGAACCAAACAGTTGAGTCCTTGAGGAACTATTCAAGCATGTTATTACACTTACTAACAGTTCCATGGAGGATCTAGAAGAACCCTTTAACAGTGTGCTTCGGATTTCCTCAGAGGGTTCGTTCGTTCTCTAAAGCACCATTAACTATTTCTATAGTTATGAGAGGTATAAGAAGTGCTATACCACTGTAAAGGTTCCTAGGAAGAACACTTGTGTGGTGCCTTCAGGGACTTCCCCTGAAGGTACTTTTGCAGTTCTACTTGCCTGTGAAACCACAAAGATACAACGCTATGGAGAACTTTTGTGAATAGGTCTTAAAACAAAGGTTGGTGGAAGAACATTTATGCATGGTGCATTTAAGAACCTGCCTAAAGTGTTTCTACAGCACTGACAGGGACTTGGAGGTATCATTTCAGCATAGTACTTAACAGAGCGTCTCTACAAGGTTCTTTACAGCACCATGAAGGTCTACAACCACCCATTTCAGCACCTTAAACAGTTCCCTGGGTCTTTAAGGAAGTAGTCAAGAATGCTTATCAAGAGAACATCTCCAAACATGTTATTTACAGCACTATGAAGGATCCATAGTAAACTGGCGTGGTTCTGGACAGGACTTAAGCATGATGCTTCAAAAAATTCTCTCTAGTGCTGTGAAAGACTTCCTCTAGGGTCCATCTAAAGGTTCTCTGCAGCACCATTAAGGGTCGATTTCTCTAATAGTTATCAGAAGTCAAAGACGAGCCATGTTACCATGGTGCTGTCCCACTGTAAAAGGTTCTACGACGAACACTTTGTGTGTGGTGCTTTCGGAAACTTCCCCTAAATGTTCTTTGAAGCCCTACTTCAGGTTTGAACCCACAAAAATACTATGGATGAACTCAAATACAGAGGTTTTGTAGGTAGTTCTTCAAAGCGATGTCAAAGGTCACTGGAAGAACATCTGTGCATGGCGCATTAAAGAACCTCGCTAATAAGTTTATACAGCACCGTCAAGGGACTACGAGGTACGGTTTGAGTGGTGCTTGACGAAACCTCTCTGAAAGGTTCTTTAATGCACCATGAAGGGTTGAAGAACACCGACTCCAGCATGGTGCTTTGGAGAACACCTCAAAACAGTTCTCTGCAGCACTATAATGAGTCTTTGAGCGACGACTGAAGCATGTTTATCAAGAGAACATCTCCAAAAAAGTTCTGTACAGTACTAAAAGGGATTTATCGTAAACTAGCATGGTGAAAGGTATTATTTGACACCACATGCAGGGTCTCTAAAGGTTCTCTGCAGCACCATTAAGGGTCTATTCTTCTAATAGTAATAACTTCTTTACTTGCAGTTAAAATAACAAAAATAAAACGCAACGGTGAGCTAAATTGCAGAACCTTTGTAAGTAGTTCTCTAAAGCACTATCGAAGGTCATCAGAACGTGTGCATGGTCCATTAAAGAACGTTCCTAAAAGTTTTTTACACCACTCTTCAGGGACTAGGAAGTACCATTTGAGCATTTCAAGATGACCGAGATAAAAAGATTATTGTGCCGCAGTCTGTTTTGCAGTGAAGGTCTTACGTTGTCTTGTGTTCTAGCCTAGATCCAGCACACCCCTGTCCTTTACAGCGCCAATCACTGTTGTCAATTTGGTGACTTTTTCGTTAGATTTGGTGACTTTTCGGATGTTCTAGTGACTTAATTTCCAAAAGCAACCTGCTGCCACCTCAACCGCTGCAGTCACAGCCTATAGAGTGCTGCAGGGACGACGTTTTTGGTAGGCCGATGCAGACGTTAGCATCGCCAAAAAGCCAATGGGATTTTTCCACTGGATTTTGGATTCAGCAAGATAATCTTAACAAATGAACTCCACTTCAATGACTGCTGAAGCCTCAGCGCAAACGCCAGAAGTAAAAAGCTAACGTTGACCCATCGAGGCTGTTAAGCTGTGTTCGGCATGATGACGTTGTGTAGTCTCATTTAGCCACTTGCTAGCAAACGTCTTTTTTAAGACACATAACAGCTTAGAAATTCAAAGTGGGATATTTAGTGACATATTTTACGAACAAACCGTGAAAGTCTCTTCAGCTTGTGTTGACCACAGACCTTATTTCAGACGTCTGACTTCAAGACAAGGGAAGCGAGGGTGTAAACTCATTCACGGCCACTCTATTTAGCTGTCATTACATTACGAGGCGGCGCTCTCGGGACGGCTGCTAACATTTAATTTACTGCGGCATCTCCCGCATGTGTCGATTAGCAGAACAAGACAATAACAGACTGGAGGGTGTGTCGTTCTAGCCACAGTGTTCAGACTGCCTCCCACTGCAGATTCAGACTGTGCAGTTCAGGAGTTCTCAACAGGTCTTCTGACATTAATGTTCTCTGGAGAACTATTTCGACTTTATTCAGAACAGAATCGCTCTAAGAAAACCTCCATAAAGGTCTCTTTACGGCACGATTGAGTCGTCGAAGAACTACATGACGTTTATTGAGGGTTCTTGCGCAGAAAGGTCTATGCAAGGACCCATGTTAGAGACATTTCAGAAGGTTCTTTACGCACGAGTCATCAATAGAGTCTGTGATTTATTATCTTCCTTATAGTTCCTTAAATGCACAAATATATAGACACTTGTGAGCGGGCCAGAAAGAGCAGTGGCGGCCGAACTGTGGTCCAGAGACCACCAGAGAGCCTTGGACAAGTACGAGAAGCTCCCAAAAAATCATCAAAATCAATCAGTGCTAACAAAAGGTGCCACACTGAACTACTGGAGCATCTCCCTCCTGTACATACGACCCTGACGCATGGTCTTCTGGCTCTCAGATTGTGGTCTGGGGCCCTTCAGGGGCTCTCGAGGGGGAAACCTGGAGCAAAGATGAAACTATACATCCACCTAAATCAAGAGTAGCCTCACGAGAAGGTGCTGTGATGATTTCACTGATGCGGGGATCCACTCTCTGCACTGTTTCCCTCCCCGCCCACGGTGCACACTCAAACAACCCAGCACTAATAACCAAACTCCAAATTCAACCTTCAGAAAGAGGGGGGAAATAAAGAAGTCAAAATGAGCTCCTGTGGGACGCCCAGCTGTCTCACATGATATAACTGGATTCAAAATAACACTGGAGCAACAGTTTTCTTTATTTTCCATGCTGCATGTGCCTGAAGTGCTGCTGGACTTCAGCACTGGCCAGCATTGCATAACCACAGCAGGGAAAATAGACTTTATGGCCCGTGTGGATGCAGAGTGCACTCTTATTAGCACGTAGCAGAGGCTGTGATGCAGTCTGGAGGTGTGTGCGCTGCACCTAGAGAGCAGTGTGTGTACATGTATGAATGATTTAGGGAGTGAAATACAGCATGAAACACATGTTCCTGCAATAATGCATGTTATTTGTATGTAAATAACACAAGTAAATAATGATTAAGGGCACTTTATAATGCAGCATTATTAAAGTATTACAGTGTAAGTACAGATGGTGCCTTCAGGGACACCGTAGCAGCGCTGTAGCCGCTGTAAAAGCACACTAAACTATTGTATACACGCTTCTTACGCAGCCAGACACAGCATGAGATATTCCAGGAACACTTCCGGAACATTCCCGTGATGTTTGTGTGTGTTTACGCTTGTTTACTCACATTTTCTGAACCGGCTTCTTCCGTTTCTTCACCGCGTAAAGCGCCGTGTTCGTCAGCATGGTGACTTCAAACAGAGCGGGGTTCAAACACAAGTGGCGTTATCCTTGTTGTTTGTGTCAATAAAAACAGCTCCAAACAGGCAGACTCACATCCCTCGGTGTAAACAAACAAACAATAAAAACAACGACAGAAAGCCGAGACGGTAAAATCCCTTTAACGTTAGTCCTCGGTCGCGTCTCGTGCGCCTCTCAGCTGGGAGAAAAACTTACTTTGTGTACGTTACGTGCTCCAAACGCCCGCGAGACGCTGGCTAACTATCGCAGCTTTTCATAATTCTGACGTTTGCGTACTTCCACACCGATTTACCGAAAACACCGTGGCTTTTACGCGTTAAAAAAAGTCCTCGGAGGGTTTTTATGTAAGTGCTCCGCCTGCGCGTCACTCCCGTTGTGATTTGACAGAGCCGCTGCTGCCGCCGCTGCCGCGCGCTCCCGTCGCGGTGCGCTCTGAGAGCAGAAATATTTAAGGTGGACCGGATGTGGATGGAGTGAGGCTGACACCGCGGAGCAGGAATGACTGGGAGGCTGCATTCCAACCCGGCAGACCTTAAGAGGGATTCTGTGATTGTCATCCTATCATATTACAGTGTTTTAATTATTTTTACTGCTGTACACATTATAACGACAAACAACACAAACAAAAATAAAAATAAGTAATAGTATTTATTTATTTTTATTGTTGTACAAAATAATGTATCGACATAAGAAGAAAAATAAAAACAAAATAATTTATTAATAATAATATTAAAAATAATAAATTCAACTACTATAATTAAATAAATTTAGCATGTTTTTTTTTACAGAATTTAAGTAATTAAAAAAATAAAAACAAAAAGAAATAAATGAAATAATAATAATTATGATAACAATTATACTAAAAATAATGATAATAATAATAAAAAATAATAAATTCAGCTACTGTAATTAAATAGATTTAAAGAACAATGAATGGTCTATAATTAAATAATTTTAGCATGTTTTTTTTACAGAATAACATAATTAAAGTAATTAAAATTTTTTAAAACAAAACAAATAAATAATAATATAACAATAATTATGATAACAATAATAATAATAATACTGATAATAATAATAATAGTAATAAAAATAACCCTATTTGCTTTATTTATTTTATTATTTATTTATTTTACTAGCGTTCCACTACTTCTACTACTCCTAAAAAATAAAACAAAATAACAATAATAAATCCAACTAATTTTAGCACACATGTCTTTTTTATGTCACACTGTCAGATCACAGTATTAAAATAATAAATACAAATCTGAATAAAAAAATATGTATTCATTTTTTATTGGTATGCAAAAAAATATTAATATGAAAATAAGAAAAATTAAAAATTAAATCCTATTACTTTTGATGATGATAATAATGAATTCAACTACAGTAATTAAATAAATTTAAAGCACAATGAATGGTCTGTAATTAAATCATTTTAGCATGTTTCTTCGTTGTTTAATTGCTGTACAAAAAAGTTATCAATATAATAATAAGAAAAATAAAAATAAAAACAAAAAGAAATAAATGAAATAATAATAAAAAAATACTAAAAATCCTGTTAATATGCATTATTTATTTTATTATTTATTTGTTTTACTATTATACCACTTCTGCTACTAATACTAAAAAGTAAAACAAAATAGTAAAACAAAATAATAATAATAAAAAACAATAATAATAATAATGTTTGCTGTGGTATTAATAAATCTTTTTACATTTATAAATATTACAATAAATCCAACTAATTTTAGCAAACCTGTTTTCTTTTTTTGTCACACTGTCAGATCACAGTATTAAAATAATAAATACAAATCTTTTTTATTGGCATACAAAAAGTGATTAATTTGATAATAAGAAAAATAGAAATTTAAAAAATCGTATTACTTTTGATGATAATAATAATAATAATTAATAATTTCGGCATGTTTTTTCGTTGTTTTATTGTTGTACAAAAAAGTTATCAATATAATAATAAGAAAAAAAGAAAAAGAAAAAGAAATAAATATAATAATAATAGTAATAAAAATAACCCTCTTATAGTGCTTTATTTATTTTACTAGTGTCCCACTACTACTGCTAAAAAATAAAACAAAATAATAATAATAAAAAACAATAATAAAAATGTTTGCTATGGTATTAATAAATCTTTTTACATTTTACAAATATTACAATAAATCCAAGTCATTTTAGCAAACCTGTCTTCTTTTTTGTCACACTGTCAGATCACAGTATTAAAATAATAAATACACATCTGAATAAAAAATATGTATTTATTTTTATTGGCATACAAAAAAAAATAATGTAACAATAAGAAAAATTAAAAAATAAAAAATAAAAAATTGTAATAATATAAATAATAAATTTACTATAGTATAAATGCGTCTATTTACATCTACAAATATTACAATAAATCCACCAATATTAATAATGGTGCTCGAGAACCTCTGTCCTTTTATTTTTTATTTTTTGTCAACTTGTCATTTTACAGTATTAAAATAATGATATTTATCATTTTTTTATTGATGCACAAATACAGTTATTGATAAGAAGAAGAGGAAGAAGCAGAATATATTTAACTTAGTTTTAATAAATCTGTGTTGCCCTATCGAGAACATCCAGCTGTAGTCAAATAAAGTTCAAGTACAGCACTTAAATTATTTTGGAGGACACAGGAAGTGCTGCAGGTTCATACCCATCCTCTGAAGCTCACTGTCATGTTTATATAACTGGTGCTGGAAACAAAAGCTCTCACTGAAAATCTGACATTTGGGAGCTCTTCCCATGACAGCAACACATGACTCAGCTGAACAAAGTGTGTCACTGTAGCTGGGTGCTTATCTCCAGGTGAAGGTTCAGTTTCTCTCCCCGTGTTGCTTCACTCTGCCTGCACGGTGACGGGCCACGAAGCTGCCAAGGTGCATGTACATGTTCATCCAATGTTTCGGTCATTTGGCAGCCAGGCCCCGTGTCCTCCTACGCTCTGTCGGAGCAAGGTGAATCGGCTTTTACAGGGACATGAATCTGCAGGATTCCTGTATTGTTCATTGTGTTCTGGCGTGATATATCATGGTGTTTGTGCTCTTGGTGCGGGACCTGCTGCAGCACGCCAGGAACCAAATTTACAAAACTGAGAGGCACACAAATCCAAGTTCAGGGTGAAAATAAAAAGACTCAGAAGTCGGCGGCTGCTTCGTAATATTTGTCATCCAACATCTGTCGGTTATAAAGCAAACTGGATTCTTTTATTCATTTGTGATTTCTCGTATTGACGGCTTAGGTTGTGTAATACGCTGCTTACTTCCAGAATCAGAGTTGTAAATATCAACTGTCACGCATCAGGATTCTTCTGGATGGAAATAATGACAAGAAGCTGGGTTTTTATTTGATGTTTGAAGTTCAGACCAAGACGCCGAGAGCTGCTTTGAGCTGCAGTGGCAGCGTGGAGAGGAGCTCCACTTCACTTTCAGTATTTAACGCAAAAAGAAAAGCAGAAGTTTGCAGGTATAACGATGACGAATAAACAAACGCGTAAATCAAGTGTAAACACAAGCTGCAGGTCGATTGCTGCAGTCTGATAAAGCTGTAATTGATTGATTGTGTCCTGCAAACATTGTTGTGTCATGTAACAAAGCAAGAGCAGGATAAAGATGTCCCCAGAGTTTCATCAAAATCACATTAGTCAGAGATAACGTGCATGACAGACAGTTGGACGCATCCTGATTTGACCTCCTCCAGCTTCATGGAGGACAAACAGCTGTTCCTACACACTGTCTGTGTGCACTTCATCTATGAACAGTCATATATCCTGGGCAGGGAATGCAGCAACATCTCAGTCAAAAACAATCATCTTTTCTGGCCATTACGCCGCAAGAAACGCAGCCGTGTGACACTTTCTGTGGCGCTATCCCCGTGATGTCTTGGTAGAAATTCGTGGCACTTTCTCAGCAGGAAACGCAGCGATATCTGGCACTATCCTGGCAGGAAACGCAGCAATGTCTTCGTCACAACAACCTGTTTGTGGCACTTTCTCGTCATAATCTGCAGCCACGTAAGCAATGCTTTTCATGTCACTGTTCTGGCAGGAAACGCAACGATGTCTCAACAAAAACCATCTGCTTTTTGAGGCACTTTCTCGGCATGTAATGCAGCAATGTCTCGGTAAAAAACAACCCCTTTTCAAGGCACTATCCAGGCAGGAAACGCAGCAATGTCTCGGTAAAAAGCAGTTGCCTTTTGTGGCACTATCCTGGCAGAAAAAGCAGCAATGTCTTCGTCACAACAACCTCTGTTTGTGGCACTTTCTCGGCATGAAACGCAGCCATGTGTCAGTGGAAAGCAGTGCTTTTTGTGTCACAGTGATGTCTTGGTAAAAACAACCCCATTTTGTGGCACTATCATGGCAGGAAACGCAGCCATGTCTCAACAAAAACTATCCGCTTTGTGAGGAACTTTCTCAGCATGAAACGCAGCCATGTCTCGGTGGAAAGCAACACTTTTTGTGTCGCCATCCCAGCAGAAAAAGCAGTGACATCTTGATAGAACACAACAGTTTTTTGTGGCACTATCCTGGCATGAAATGCAGTAATGTCTCAGTGAAAAACAATTTCCTTTCGTGGCATTATGTCGACAGGACATGCAGCCAGTGGAAAGCAACACTTTTCATGTTGCCATTCCTGGCAGAAAAAGCAGCCATGTCTTGGCAAAAATAATTACTTTTCATGGCACTTCCTCGTCATCAAATGCAGCTATGCTTGGGTGGAAAGCAACACTTATCTTGTTGCTACTCTTGCAGAAAAAGCAGCGATGTCTTTGTAAAAAGACATCGCCTTAATGGCACTATCCCAACAGGAAACGCAACAACGTCTTGGTAAAAAACACTTTTCGTGGCACTAACGTGGCGGGAGCAACCGCTTTTCCTTCAGCTATCCCGACAGGAAGATACTCCATCACTTTAGAAAGCTGATATGATACCTATGAAATGTGCTTTGCATTTTGGGATCATATAGGGTGTAGGAGGCAAACAGACACATAAATACTTGTCGATGCAGAGTGTTTGCGGCCTGATGACATGCAGCACTGATAACTTTAATTTAAGAGCTTATAAAGCAGCACTTTCACAGGGAAACTGTCAGCGGAGGGAAACACGAGATGCATCTACAGCTCTGAGATGCGCTGATGCTACCTGGCACCCTGATCTGACGCACGTGTATAAACTATCTCACATAAAGCCTCTTTATTCTTTCTTTCTTCCCCCGTAATTAAACTGCACTTCTCATTTGTGACTGCTCTGCATGTAAAACAGTTCCAGCTTGGCTGGCAGCGCCGACGGGGAACTCTTGGCCTGCGTGTTGCCATGGCAGACACGTTGTGTTTAACGCTAAACACGGCAGTTACCAGTCAACAGCTATCTGCGATATGCCACCCTCTGGCCTTATTAAAAAGCAACCTTTGTTTAAAATACACCCTGTTTTAATACAGCTTGGCTCGGGCCGGCAGCGCCTGGCAACAGCGCTCGCACTTTTCTTTACAAGACTTTTTTAAAGAGCCACAGCGGCTTTTTTTTCTGTCAGTCTGCAGCTCTGGCTCTGGAGTCGAGTGATTGCGCGGAAAATGACAGGTTGATTTGTGCCTGCGCAGCTTGGATTAATGGCTTTGTGATCTGCAGGCGCTAATGGAGCCGAGCAACTGTTGCTCTCAATGGAGACACCCACAAACTGATTTACGACGGGCAATTAAAACAAATGATAGTGTGTTTAAAAGTATAATAGTCAGCTGAAGGCTGACAACGTGATTATGAATTAGTGTTTTTTTCTGATCAGAACTTGCAGCAGTGTTTGCTCTCCGAATTAGGTGCACAGAGAGCAGAGGGGGCGACGCCGCCTCATCAACAGGCCGGAGAGCTGCGGTAACGTTCCACTGTGCCACCGCAGGCCGCTGCAGCGTTTTACTGCGACATGCAGAGGTGGCATTTACACGGCAGTAAACACGCTCCCAAACTCCGACTACAACTCATGAACTCCGCCATTCGTCGGCTGTCAGCGACACACTGCGCCGAGGACGTTCCACCTGATCATTCCTTCCTTCATACGACTACTCTGTACATGAGGTTTTGTTTGCGTGCGTCTGCCATGAGTCAATCTAACAAATGAAATGTGCTTTATTAGATTTCACAGTAATGAGTGTAAATGTAACAACATTAAGCCCTGGCTCAATATTTTCCCAAAAGAACATTTGAATTAATTTGGCTTCAGATGATGCAACAAAAACATTGTGGTCCGAAAATTCAAATAAATTCATAGAGTTTTTTTATCTCAAACTGTATCCTCAACATTTCAGTTTTACTTAGAGCAGAGAGAAGCAGAAACATGTTCATGTGTGAAACTGAACTCCTCATATAAGTTGAATTATTGGCTCCGTCACACTCCTGTGTGTTCAGCTGTAATTAATCAATTGGACGTGAACACTCTCTATTCTCCGTGTAATTAGCACCAAATCACACAGTGAGAATGTTAGTGGAACTTTTTTCAGAAACTACAGACTCGTAGATCCACCGACTTCTGTGGGCCTCTTAAAGGGACAGTTCACCCCGAAATCAGAAATACATATTCTTCCTCTTACCTGTAGCGCTGTTTATCAGGCAAGATAGTTTTGGTGTGGCACTCGGCTTGTGGTGCTCAAAGCGCCAAAACGAAAAACTCAGCAGCAATGTCTCTTTGCAGAAACCATGACCTGGTTACTCAAGATAATCCACAGACCTTGCTGTGAGCAGTGTCATGTAGGAACTATTTTCTTTCTACTGAACTACACCTGCCAACTGTATCACTGAGCAGAAGGAAGAGTGCATCTACTCATGCAGCCCAGTGTCACTCTGAAGTTCTCGAATACTTCCGGCGTCATACGCCAGGGAAAAAAGCCGTCCTTTCACATCGGCCTGATACGTGGCTGCTTAGTGGTGAGCAGTGTTGGGCAATAACGTGCTATTAGTAACGCGTTACAGTAACGCCGTTAGTTTTGTCAGTAACTAATACTCTAACGCGTTAGTTTTTAAATTCAGTAACTCAGTTACCGTTACCAAACAGTGCGTTACTCTGTTATTTTTGGCCAGGTTTTAAAACGGCGCGCAGCATGTGGTATTCCTTCACAAACTGAAGTTCCCTTTCACTAAAACATTTAAGTAACTAAAAAGTTACTTTTCTCAGTAACACATTACTATTTGGTTTAAGTAACTGAGTTACTTTTTAATGAAGTAACTAGTAACGGTAACCAGTTACTATTTTTCAGTAACTAGCACAACACTGGTGGTGAGGCGGCATAATGGCGCAATATTCCCCAGTGACAGGGCTAACTGTTAGCATCACATAGCTCACGTTACCCAGCTTCTTTTAACAGGTTTAACGAAAGAGTGGAGCAGGAGGAACGCCTCCTACAGTGACAGTCCTTCAGCACTGAGACAGGAGGGGCAGCAACAGCCAATCGGCGGCGAGACAGATGGTGTTGTAACGTGAGGGTTCGATAGGTGGCATTTAGACACTCTTCATGAGCGGAAACAGTAGGATTGAGACAGAACTTTACTGATGCTGTGTTCGAAACCGCATACTACATACTACATACTACATACTGACATACTGTCATACTACATACTG
>NC_065521.1:285810-291266 GCF_006386435.1 Epinephelus moara | reverse complement strand
GTTATTTTCACAAAATAAAACACCCGTTGCCCTTTCTTATACAGAAAACCATAATGATAAAATTTGTGCTTTTACTTTGAAAATGGGAGGCGAACCTACCCTTGATGTAGCTAGCTTGAAACCACCGTTTTGACCGATCTCGTCCCGTTAACGGAATTTGACCGTTCAAAATGCCTCACCGGAGAGTCTTGTCAGCTCTGAGACGAAGATCGGCCCGCCGTCTTCGGTACATCATGCTCGCAATCGACTTGGGATTGTTCTCAGATGTAAGTTTCCTTTTTAATCAACCATAAATCTAATCATAATGTACAACACAATATAACATACCTCACAGCCTGAAAATTGGAGGGAAAAATGTACATCATTGAACAACAAAGTCGTTGTGAAGTGAATGATTTCATAAAGTTTCATAAGTTATAATATACAGTACTAATAAATATAAATAAATAAATAACTTCTTCTTCTTTTTTCTTTTGTCCTGTTCGCGGCAAGGAAGTGACGATCGATGACGTCACGTTACATTGCATCTTGGGTAATTTGGGTATCTCTATCACTGCTGATCGAAGCCGATATAAATCAGAGATTATTGCAAACGTTCTGATTTTGCCAAGTGGTTTGTGATGCCATGAAAGAGACTTCACAAATGGCAAATTATTATTATTATTTGTCAAAATCAGGACGCGCAGATTTGTCCCAGGAGTGAACGGCGGTATCTACCCTCAGCAGTCGAAACGCAGACCTGCAGTGCACCATAACTCTAGAACCAGTATAATAATGGAATTTAAGATTATGGTTCATGTGCTGATGATTATTTCAGACGGCAGCGTGTGGTTGCCGTTTGTAGCAATCTTCATGGATGTGTCCCCAACAATATATCACAATCCCTGCCTCCATCTCCATCTCTTTAACTTGTGTTCGACTGTTTTCTGGTTTCACAGACGGTTGACAAAAATAATAAGCCTCCATCTGTTCGTCCCCGTCTCCAAGCGCGGCATGGCGATCAGGTCGAAACTTTCAGACACACGAGGTCTCAAATTAGCGTCGTGCCACCGACAGACGCGGGGATAAAGGACGTAGATCAAGATATGATTAAAGGTCACGGCCACTCGAAATTACAGGCCTGCTGCAGCCGTGTTATTTTCCATGTCAGGTCCTCCAGGTCTGGAAGGGCCTCGGACCTGCGGCTCATCCTCCAGCCCTGGTTAGTGGTGAAAGCAGCCGACGGAGACACGGCAGGCTGCAGCTCTGGTTAATAGTTGTATCCGGCGCAGGCGTGTTCTGGTAAATTGGTGGCAGATGTTGGTGAGTTTGGACGTAAATTAAGGAGGGTGGTTGCTTTGTATCAAACTGTGGCAGTGCTTTTCATTACTGTAATCTGGGAGCTTTGCTTATTGTGCCTATTTTAGTGGTTTAGTGGTTTTAGGCTCTAATTATATTTCACCCATTTTTGGAAACCAAAACTAAGATAAGAGAACGTTACAAAGCCTGAATAAAGCCTCTCAGAGCAGCTGAGCAAGGCACCTAACTTCCAACTTTTCTCCAGCGTCATTTTAAAGCCCCGAGCGCCACAAAGGACGGTTTGTCTGTGGCGAGTTTATTGGACCATTAGACCTCAATTTAGCACCATGTGTTGTCAATAGCATGTTCAAATGTTAGTCCATTAAATAGCCCGCCACGTGATGTGGTTGGAGGGTTAGCGTCGCTGAATCTGAGAACGTTTCTGAAGAAACAAAAGGGTCGATTGTTGACTTCTTGCATCTTTAAAGTATCCACGAACGCAGAGAAAGCGTCTTAGTTTTGTTCTGCTGAGCAGCAACAGAAGCTGAAAGGGTTTTATTAGTGCGACAGATGTAAACTTAACTTACAGCATTAGACCGTTTAACCTTCAAACTGAGCACTGAAGGAATCAGTCACATTCATTTGCCCATTAAGTGATGCAGCGTCTCGTATCTACACAAGGACTTTGTGCTGGAGAGCATTTTCCCCCCTATTCTGTTCTTATCAGCTGATTTTTGTAAGTTGCGTCTGTTTCGTCCGGCTCTTTGTGACTTATTTTACTGAGCCTTTATAGTTTATTTACTGTGGTTTGATTGTCTTTTATAAGATGACTTTACCATGTGTTAACTGCTGGAAACTCCTGCCTGCAAAAACCCACTTTCACTGATGGGAAACAGTTTGAGGAGAGAGGAATCCGACTGAGCTTTACTGGGCAGATTTACAGCGTCGACTTTAATGCTTTAATGCTCGCTGTGTAAAAATCTGACATTTGTCGTGGTGGTTAATTGGGGGTTTGTGCAGATTATCTTTCGTCACAGTGACTGGGAGGTAGAAATACAAAGTTCACAGTAGGAAATAACCAAATCTGAGCGTGGCCTTGCAGCGTAGGTTTGGTATTTTTCAGCCTGGATCCTATTTTCCAGTGTTTGTGTGTCTAAGTGACTAATGGGAACAACAGTTTTTTAAATTGGTCCAGTATTGAGAACAGCAGGCTGCAATGTAACCATTTAGGGCATGATTACACCATCAATCTTACAATCTTACTCTGCAACACAAAGATCTATCTCTGTAGCGATCCTTTCACAATAACAATCTGAGCCTGTCAGTGACAAAAACAAACACTTTGAGTGGATGTACATTAACAGCAACCCAGTGTGGTTACATTGCAGTGTGTTTCGCCGCTGCTGGCTGCAGCAATATTTCAAATTTTTTGTCACTGACAGGCTCAGATCGTAATTCTGAATGTCTGACAACATTATGGAAATGATCCCTACAGAGATAGACCTTATTGTTAAAGAGTAAGATTCTTTTTGTTTAACCAGAAACAGCCCTGAAATCACCGTCACCAAACCCACCAGACTCCATTCAGGGCTGTTTCTGGTTAAACAAAAAGAATCTTACTCTTTAGCACAAAGCTCTATCTCTGTAGTGATCCTTTCCATAATGTTGTCAGACACTTAGAATAACAATCTGAGCCTGTCAGTGGCAAAAACAAACACTTTGAGTGGATGTACATTAACAGCAACCCTGTGTGGTTACATTGCAGTGTGTTTTGCTGCTGTCGGCTGCAACGATCTCTCTAAATAAAGGACCCATTTCAAAAATGTTTGTCATTGACAGACTCAGAATAACAATCTGAGCCTGTCAATGACAAAAACAAACATTTTGAGTGGACATACATTACAGCAACCCTGTGTGGTTACATTGCAGTGTGTCTCGCCGCTGATCTCTCTAAATAAAAGACCTATTTAAAAAAAACTTGTCATTGACAGGCTCAGAATTACCATCTGAGCCTGTCAATGACAACAATTTTTAAAATTGGGCCTACATTATTCCATTGCAGTGTGTTTCGCCGCTGCTGGCTGGTGATTTCAGGACTGTTTCTGGTTCAACAAAAAGGATCTTACTCGTTAAAACAAAGCTATATCTCTGTAGGGATCCTTTCCATTATGTTGTAAGACTTTCACAATAACAATCTGAGCCTGTCAGTGGCAAAAACAAGTACTTTGAGTGGATGTACATTAACAGCAACCTCGTGTGGTTACATTGCAGTGTGATTCGCCGCTGCTGGCAGCAGCGATCTTTCTAAATAAAGGACCAATTTTTAAAAAAAATTTCATTGTCAGACTCAGAATTACAATCTGAGCCTGACAATGACAACAGTTTTTGAAAATGGGCCTACATTTTTACATTGCAGTGTGTTTTGCTGCTACTGGCTGCAGCGATCTCTCTAAATAAAGGACCAATTTCAAGTTTTTTTGCCACTGACAGGATCAGATTGTTATTCTAAGTGTCCGACAACATTATGGGAATGATCCCTACAGAGATGGAGCTTTGTGTTAAAGAGTAAGATCCTTTTTGTTTAACCAGAAACAGCCCTGTAATCACCATCACCAAACCCACCAGACTCCATTCAGGGCTGTTTTCGGTTGACCAAAAAGGATGTCACTCTTTAACAAAAAGCTCTATCTCTGTAGGGATCCTTTCCATTATGTTATCAGACTTTTTTTCATCAGATATTCTAATATATTATACCTACCCAACACTTTCGGGGTACTACTACCCAACTGGTATGGGTGTATCCACATCTAAACTGGGTATACGTTCTGTTGTATCGACATTTGTGCAGTATCCATAATGTCATCAGCTCTGGCCATCTTTATCATTATCTTATTCTTTAATACATAAAGCAATACATCTTGTTTCACTCACATCAGCTGTGTCACTGAGGCTGAGAAAGCAGGATGGTGTCTGATTTGTCTTTTCACTGTCCAGTGTCAGATACCTCTGAAGAAATGAGTCACGCTGAGCTCATGTTCTCATGACCGTTATGTTCGTCATTGTTTACAGGATAAAGGCTGCAGACGTTCACAGCTACATGCAAAATAATCACTCAGTTAGTACGTTGGTGTTGAATAACCAGGTGTGTTAACGACATCTGAAAGATCAAGTAGTGTTTTACAGCCTGACGCCGCCGTAGAGAACATAGTTAAGACTGTATCCAAGCTTATTAGTCACTGCTGCCGGTGTCTTTGTTTGGATAAGTTTGGCCTCAGTCAAAGCCTCTGACTAATGTCTATGAGGAAATGCTGAGCTACTTTGAAGTTGTGCACAGGAAGTTCGCTCCCCGAGGCTATGCAGCTTTGAATCTTAAACCCAGAGGCAGCAGGTAAGGTCAGCCGCCACTTTGATCCAGACCGAAGTATCTGAACAACTACCGGATGGATTCTTATTAGACTTTCTACAGACGTTCATGCTTCCTTCTGAATGTGTTGTGATAAATGTGGTGCTCCTTTCACTTTTCAGTTAACGCCACCATCAGGTCAACACGTTAACCTGTCTAATGATTCATGACCACATACCTGCAGAACTCTGACATCAGCCTCAGTGTGTGTAGAGCAGGCAGCAACCTGCGGGGCTGAGAAATGAACAGCTGCAAAAACTGCAGATCCTGTAACGTCCACTAGAAGCTGGCTCCCAAAGTGAGTCAGTCCCTGCAGACCTCTATGTTAAACTGTCCAACTAAACCGCACACATGTTTACAGCCTGGGACAAAAAACAGTTTCAGCATCTCAAGCTAATTTCTCTGTACACAACTGTACAGGGGAGAAATTTTGAGGTCATTTAGTGTCTCTTTTGGTTGTTTTATGTCTTTTCTAGGAAACTTTTGTGTATCTTTGAGGACATTTTGTGTCTTTTTTGGTCATTTCGTGTCTCTTTGAGGTCACTTTGTGTCTCTTGGTCATTTCGTGTCTCTTTGGGGTCACTTTGTGTCTCTTTGAGGTCATTTTGTGTCTCTTTGGAGTCATTTTGTGTCTCTTGGTCATTTCGTGTCTCTTTGAGGTCATTTTGTGTCTCTGGGGTCATTTTGTGTCTCTTGGTCATTTCGTGTCTCTTTGAGGTCACTTTGTGTCTCTTGGTCATTTCGTGTCTCTTTGGGGTCACTTTGTGTCTCTTTG
>NC_065521.1:284015-285736 GCF_006386435.1 Epinephelus moara | reverse complement strand
GGTCATTTTGTGTCTCTTTGGGGTCATTTTGTGTCTCTTTGGGGTCATTTTGTGTCTCTGGGGTCATTTTGTGTCTCTTTGGGGTCATTTTGTGTCTCTTGGTCATTTTGTGTCTTTTCTTGGTTACGTTTTTGTCTCTTTGGTGCCATTTTGTGTTTCTCTGAGCGCAATTTGTGTCTTTGTGCTTTTTGTAAATCTGTTTGTGTCTTAGGTAGTTCTGTGTCTCTTGGAGGACATTTTAAATCTTTTTTGGTTGTTTAACGTCTCTTTGAGGACATTTTTTGTCTTTCTTTGGTCATTTTGTGTGTGTCTGAGGTAGTTCTGTGTCTCTTAAGGGTCTTTTTTGTGTATTTTTCCCCTTTTGCAGTTATTTTGTGTAACTTTACAGTTCCTTTGCATTTCTTTGTGGCTGTTTTGAGTCTCTTCATGGTCAGTATTTGTTAATTTGTATTACATTTTGCAGGTGAAGACCAGGGGCCCCTGACACTTTGGCCCTCCCACACAGGACATTAGTGTGGGCACAAATAGCTCCAACAGGAGGCAGGTTGATTTCCACATTTATAACTCTTATTGGAGTTTAAACAACGTCAAACATTCTCTCACAGATTTACTGATTTCTAAAGATCAGCAAGAGAATTCATCTCTTTCCAAATATTTCTTGGTTGTAAAATATATTTTTGTTTTATGAGTGGAATAATATGAACTTTGATTTAACGAAGCCATAGTTGGAACAAGTGAAATGATATCACCTTCCTGATGGATTTGTATGCTTGTTTCAGACTACATAAAGATGGAGTTAAGTTGTGCGTCGGCCCTCCCACGAAGACGACAGCTCGACTGTAGTCCTGCCAGTGGTCTCCCTCTCATGAGAGCGTCTGGACCTCTGACCTAACAGCCTCCTACCCTGTACTTTAACCCGACAGCCTCTGGAAACCTCTGCTTCTATTTATACCGCACACTCACACAGCTGAACACTACCCGCTCGTTAAACTGCCTCTTGTGGTGCGCAGCCGGCTTGTAAGCAATTTGTCTGGGGGCAGAGTTATCAGGCTGCGAGCTGCACGTGGGATCAGATGTACCTCTCAGCGCGTTTGCATTCAGATCTGCAGCAACTGTGTGATGTCATCATGTCAATATGGACCAACATCTGTGAGCAATGTTTGCAGCACCTTGTTGAATCTGTGACTCCAAGAATTAAAAAGGGGGTCCCACCTGGCACCTGCAAGGTGTACCTAATAAAGTGGCCGGTAAGTTACACATGTTGACATACGACGTGTAAGGTACGGTGGTCTCTCTTCATCTGTCACAGCAGCAGGTAACAGCAGAGGACACAAAGCCTAAATCAGCTGTGACAATCAGCTGATCTTCACACACAACTGAAACCTGCTGCTCTCTGAATGAAGTCAATACAAACCTCCAGAGAGCAGAGCAGCTGGGGCTCAGCTGGACCAGGAAGAGTGCTCTCCTCACCTCCTCACTTTGTTCTCCTCTCCTTTCCTTTCGCTCATGTCCTTTGCTCTCCCTTCTTCTCCTTTCCATTCCTTTCCTTTCCTTTCCTTTCCTTTGCTTTCCTTTGCTCTCCCTTCTTTCCTTTCCTTTCTTCTCCTCTCCCTTCCTTTGCTCGTTCATCTCATTCTTCCATCTTCTCCTTTCCTTTCGCTCATGTCCTTTGCTCTCCCTTCTTCTCCTTTCTTTTCCTTTCCTTTCCTTTCCTTTCCTTT
>NC_065521.1:271086-282740 GCF_006386435.1 Epinephelus moara | reverse complement strand
TCCTTTCCTTTCCTTTCCTTTCCTTTCCTTTCCTTTCCTTCTTTCATTCCATTCCCTTTCCTTTGCTTCCCTTCTTTCCTTTCCTTTCCTTCCCTTTCCTTTCCTTTACTCTCCTTTCCTTTCCTTCTTTCATTCCATTCCCTTTCCTTTGCTCTCCCTTCTTTCCTTTCCTTTCCTTTGCGCTCCTTTCCTTTCCTTTCCTTTCCTTTCCTCTCTTCTCCTTACCTTTCCTTTCTTCTCCTCTTCTTTCCTTTGCTCACCTCATCTTGTTCTTCCATCTTCTCCTTTCCTTTCCTTTCCTTTCCTTTCCTTTCCTTTCCTTTCCTTTCCTTTCCTTTCTTTTCCTTTGGTGTGTCACAGATCACTGTCCTCTCCACACTGTCCTCTCCTCCCAGTCTTTGGTGGAGGCAGGTGAAGCATTTTCCAGCTCAGGTTGGAGCGCCTCAGCATCAGTCGCTCTGACTCGACACCGTGAGGTCAAAGCGCTTCAGGAGAGAAATGATTGGCCGGCAGCTCGTCAGCGTCGGAGCTGTTTGAAGTGGGAGCATTTGTCTGCCGTCCTGTCAGCAGCAACGTGCGGAGAGACCACAAATCAGGAGGCAATGTAAATAAAGCGTCCTCCTCCTCTGATCCAGTCCATTTGTTACAGCCGAGGAATCTGAAGATGAGTGTGTGCATACGAGGCAGTGATGGGATGTGCTGGACGAGCTCGTGTGAACAAACCGGTGGTGGAAGAAGACTTTTGCTGATAAGAGGCCACTTAAACACTTTCACTAATTAAGGTTTTGAATGCAGGACGTTAACTTGTACTGTGGTACTTTCACAGCGTGGCACTACCAAGTCAAGTTTGTTTCCTGTTTCCAAGCGACAGTCAAGGTTGGTTTCTTTGCACCTCCTTGAGTCAACCAAATGGTTATTATGGTTGTAACCATGATGACGAACGTTCCCTAACCTTCACCAAGTGGTCATTTAAACTAAACCAATGCCTCGTGTTGTTTTGTGCCTAAATCTGACTAATAAAATGCTTCTGTGGGTCGTTCTGGAGGGCAGTGACCAACAACGTTTAATTTGGAGGACACTGTTGCCAATGGACGGCGCCGCAGTGCACAGCAAGACAGTTCAGGGTTCGTGCTCACCTCACGCCTCAGGGCCGTCTGTGTTGAGTTTGCGTGTTGCTTTCTGGTTCCAGCACCAGGTTTTCCTCGACCTGAAGTGATGACATCAGTGGGCGTGTCATATTCTACAGGTTGGAAAGAGAGGATGGAATAGCTTGTGCCTTGTTTTTTGGGGTAAAAATAAATATCTGTAGTACGAGAACAAAAGCTCGTAGGTTATCATTGTGATCTGACATCTTGCTATTACTGATGACACCTCCTTGATTGCAATGGGCAGAGCAAAATTGGTTGTCTTGATAGTATCAAGGTTCCAAGGTTCAAGAACTCGAGCTAATTTTGTGGGGTACCAGTACATTTTCTGCAGGTTCTCAGGCTTCCTCCCACAGTCCAAAGACATGCAGGTTAGGTTAATTGTTGACTCTAAAGGCCCTGACACACCAAGCTGACGGTTGGCCGTCGACCAAAGTCGGGCCGTCGGTGAGCGTCTGTCGGCCTACTTTTTGCGGTGTGTCCCGCACCGTCGGCCCTTTGGTGTCTGCGGCTTTTCGGCCGATTGAGCATGTTGAATTGACGGCGGAGCTTGTCGGTGAGAGAGATCATTGGCTGTCGCCCCTGTAGCGAGTGAATCTGCCTGTAGTGAAACCGGGGCTAACTGGTACTTCCTCATCAGGCTTCACTTCACTCAGCTGCCCGACAGACCCGCTGCCTCTCTCACGCAGGCGCAGAACGTACGTGCTACTTGGCCGTTGGATGTAGTCCGTGTAGTGTGTTCAAATGCAACTGACACAGGGTGACGTGAGGCGACGACACAACAGTTGGCTTGGTAGAAGTTGACCACTCAGCATGGCAGAAGTTTACCACTTGGTCTGGCAGAAGTTGACCGCTTCGCCAGACAGAAGTTGACCACTTGGTCTGGCAGAAGTTGACTGCTTCGCCAGACAGACGTTGACCACTCGGTCTGGCAGAAGTTGACCACTTGGTCTGGCAGAAGTTGACTGCTCGGTCTGGCAGATGTTGACCGCTTCGCCGGACAGAAGTTGACCACTTGGCCTGGCAGAAGTTGACTGCTCGGTCTGGCAGATGTTGACCGCTTCGCCAGACAGAAGTTGACCACTTGGCCCGGCAGAAGTTGACTGCTTCGCCAGACAGAAGTTGACCACTCGGTCTGGCAGAAGTTGACTGCTCGGTCTGGCAGATGTTGACCGCTTCGCCGGACAGAAGTTGACCGCTTGGTCTGGCAGAAATTAGCCTTTTGGCCTGGCAGAAGTTGACCGCTTGGCCTGGCAGAAGTTGACCACTCGGCATGGCAGAAGTTGACCACTCGGCATGGCAGAAGTTGACCGCTTGGTCTGGCAGAAGTTGACCACGAAGTTGACCACTCGGCATGGCAGAAGTTGACCGCTTGGTCTGGCAGAAGTTGACCACTCGGCCTGGTAGAAGTTGACCACTCGGCATGGCAGAAGTTGACCGCTTGGTCTGGTAGAAGTTGACCACTCGGCCTGGTAGAAGTTGACAACTCAGCATGGCAGATTGAAAAAATGCAACACTGAGTTTTTTTGGCTCCATGCACCACTAGGCAACTTTCACAGTAATAAACAAGGCCCCACCTTCAGCGCTTCATCCAGTTCTCTTTACACGTCCATGGTCCAGGGTGAACCCCGCCTCCCACCTGTTGTGCGTCAAAAAGAGCTCTAATCACAAGTTAAATGTGGCTCAGTATTGATGATGATGGCTAAAAGCTTTTATGACCAAACCCACTGAGAATCAACATCAATCAGCAACTTTAAAATAAAATTCAACATGTACAACTCTAAAAAGGAAGCTTTGTTCATGACTGTACTTCCATTAATTTTCCACGACATCAGCAGGAAGAAAACCAATTACGATCCACACGAACGCTCGGTTCAG
The DNA here is from genome assembly GCF_006386435.1 of Epinephelus moara. Lineage (NCBI taxonomy): Eukaryota > Metazoa > Chordata > Actinopteri > Perciformes > Serranidae > Epinephelus > Epinephelus moara. The sequence continues at coordinate 279,717 of NC_065521.1, read as the reverse complement.
CTCGTCCACAGAGCATGATGAAGTGAAAACACTGAGGTTTCAATAACAACAGTGGACACAACTATGCAGCTGATGAAACTGCAACTTATCATGAAAAGTATCCAGAAAGCATTGATGTTGGAGGGGAGAATTGATCACAGACTGCTGGGAATCATCCGCTCGGCTCATGTAACCCATCTGTTTCCTGCTGTTGGACATTTCTATTGTTTGGTGAGGATGAATTTAAGTAGAATGCCTTTAAAAAACATTTATTGTGGTTCATATGTTGCCTTGTGCTCCATGCCTGTCATCGCTTCGGTACGGGCTGGGAGATCAAAAAATGTGTCTATCTTTGTCCCAAAGCTTTCAAAACTGCAAATATCTTCATATTATAGATATATTTCTGCCCCACACCAGATGCTGAAAATGTGAGAGACCCCACACATGTAATAATAATAAAAAGTTTTGTTCCTATGGTGCGTGGCGAGCAACAATATGGCCAAAACAACCAACCACACACTAACAGATTCCATTCACGAACATCCAGAGTCCCGCCTCTCAAGATCTCCAAAATCTGTAGCGAACAAACGGGACTTGAGAGGAAACAAATATGGTGGCGACGGGCAGGAAGAACCAGCTGTTAGTGGGTGGGCTCCTTTTCCTACAGATGGGGGGCAATCCGGGGAGAAGTGATGACAAGCAGCGAGGAAGGACTGTAAAAATGAAATGGAGGGCAAAACATTTGTAGGGGGTGGAGACGTCACCTTTAAACAAAGCATGGATCTGTCCGAGTAATTATTGTGTCAATAATTGTTGACGAGACGACGATGCCGCAGAGTAAATATGATACCTGAAATCAACTTCTGGTTGCTCTCATTTTCACACTGTACTCCGCTTTTCAGGGCAAAAGGCCCAGACATATCAAATCAAAATCTAGAAGTGAACAAAGCCGACTGTTGCGGCGCCTTGTGTCCTCTATGTCTGTGTACTTGAACACACCGCAAAGACTACAGCCAATGGTCAACAAGCACGAACGTTCTGCAACCGAAAAGCCAAAAAGCTCCACAAACTCAGATTCAGATTTAACATGCTGAATCTACTGAGAGAAAAAGCCAACAAGGGCCGACTAGAGCCAACAGTGCGGGACACGCCACAAAGACAAGGACGGCAGATGCTCACCGATGGCCTGACATTGATCGACGATGGCCGAGGGCCCTTTGCATATGTGCCAACTGGGACTCCTTTTAAAGGTGAAGTGTGTAAGATTTACCTGTGATGTGCATGATATGCTAAATTCAAAAGAAACCAGAATAAAAAAGTGTAAATTCAAAGCAGTTTTTACATGTTTAGGTTTCAAACTGGATCATAAACAAACAATATTCACTGTTTTGTGTGAAAAGAGCCGGCAACTGATGCACTTGATGCACTTCCTGAATTTATGCTGCCATGTTTTAGACACTGAAGACATTCCAAGGTAAAGAGATTAACACTGAACATCAAACGCTCAGACGTTATCTCGGCTCTGTTTGCTCAAAGACGAGCTTTCACACACTGACGCCCGAGAGATTAGCTTCGCCTGCGAGCTTCTGTTCCTCAGCCAGCAAAGAGAAAAGTAAATTTATGAGGAATATGATGGGTTTTCTTCTCCCACTCCATTCCTCGGATATCAAACATCCCACGCACTTCACTGCCCATCAATATCAGAGCTGAGCCTGTCATGGGAGTAACTTCAGAGGTTTGTGTGAATGCCAGAGAGAAAGGTCACAGTGGTGAGGAAGAAACAAGAGAAACTAAGTTGATCTCACGTCTTTGGTCTTTGTTAGACAGAAAACACAAGAGAGAGCAGGTATACTTGATCAAGTGGTTCAGGTTTACTTGCTTGGGTGGTTCAGGTATCCTCGCTCAGGTGGTTCGGGTATACTCGCTCAGGTTGTTCAGGTATACTCGCTCAGGTTGTTCAGGTATCCTCGCTCAGGTGGTTCGGGTATCCTCGCTCAGATGGTTCGGGTATACTCGCTCAGGTTGTTTGGGTATACTCGCTCAGATGGTTCGGGTATACTCGCTCAGGTTGTTCAGGTATACTCGCTCAGGTTGTTTGGGTATACTCGCTCAGGTTGTTTGGGTATACTCGCTCAGGTTGTTCAGGTATACTCGCTCAGATGGTTCGGGTATACTCGCTCAGGTTGTTCAGGTATACTCGCTCAGGTGGTTCGAGTATACTCGCTCAGATGGTTCGGGTATACTCGCTCAGGTTGTTTGGGTATACTCGCTCAGATGGTTCGGGTATACTCGCTCAGATGGTTCGGGTATACTCGCTCAGGTTGTTTGGGTATACTCGCTCAGGTTGTTCAGGTATACTCGCTCAGGTTGTTTGGGTATACTCGCTCAGGTTGTTCAGGTATACTCGCTCAGGTTGTTTGGCTATACTCGCTCAGGTTGTTCGGGTATCCTCGCTCAGGTGGTTCGGGTATACTCGCTCAGGTGGTTCGGGTATACTCGCTCAGGTTGTTCAGGTATACTCGCTCAGGTTGTTTGGGTATACTCGCTCAGGTTGTTCGGGTATACTCGCTCAGGTTGTTCGGGTATCCTCGCTCAGGTGGTTCGGGTATCCTCGCTCAGGTGGTTCGGGTATACTCGCTCAGGTTGTTTGGGTATACTCGCTCAGGTTGTTCAGGTATACTCGCTCAGGTTGTTCGGGTATACTCGCTCAGGTGGTTCGGGTATCCTCGCTCAGGTGGTTCGGGTATACTCGCTCAGGTGGTTCGGGTATACTCGCTCAGGTGGTTCGGGTATACTCGCTCAGGTTGTTCGGGTATCCTCGCTCAGGTGGTTCGGGTATCCTCGCTCAGGTGGTTCGGGTATACTCGCTCAGGTTGTTTGGGTATACTCGCTCAGGTTGTTCGGGTATACTCGCTCAGGTGGTTCGGGTATACTCGCTCAGGTTGTTCGGGTATACTCGCTCAGGTGGTTCGGGTATACTCGCTCAGGTGGTTCGGGTATACTCGCTCAGGTTGTTTGGGTATACTCGCTCAGGTTGTTCGGGTATACTCGCTCAGGTTGTTTGGGTATACTCGCTCAGGTTGTTCGGGTATACTCGCTCAGGTGGTTCGGGTATACTCGCTCAGGTTGTTCGGGTATACTCGCTCAGGTTGTTTGGGTATACTCGCTCAGGTTGTTCGGGTATCCTCGCTCAGGTGGTTCGGGTATACTCGCTCAGGTTGTTTGGGTATACTCGCTCAGGTTGTTCGGGTATCCTCGCTCAGGTGGTTCGGGTATACTCGCTCAGGTTGTTTGGGTATACTCGCTCAGATTGTTCGGGTATACTCACTCAGGTTGTTCGGGTATACTTGCTCAGGTGGTTCGGGTATACTCGCTCAGGTGGTTCGGGTATACTCGTTCAGGTGGTTCGGGTATACTCGCTCAGGTTGTTCGGGTATACTTGCTCAGGTTATTCGGGTGTACTTGCTCATGTGGTTCAGGTTTACTCGTTCAGGTGGTTCCAAGCAGCTTCATCAATCAAGGACTTTTACAACAAGAAGGTGAATGAAAATGCAGTTTTCAGATCAGATCAGATCCACTACAGGAATCCCATATCCTCTGTAGATATGCACGACATGGTCAGATCTGCTCATTAAATGTGGTTAAAGGGCAGGTCCATTATTATTTATCTTACTTTTTATATATAACTCTGTAGCTTCCCAGTGGTGGTCCTTACATCTAAACATTCAGATTTTGGTAAAAATGTTTATGTTTTAGTGTCTAAATATTATTTTCCCAAGCCCTTCTGAAAATGTTTTCCCATATGACCTGACATAGACTTGTGCATGACGATGTTGCTGCATATAAACCTCCTAATATGTCTCTTCATGACTGAGCCAAGCCGTCTTTGAGAACTGTTTGTTATCCCATATGAGCTATATTCCTCTAACCCCCTAACCCACAAGCTAAACTATGAAGGCCATCAGATAAATAACACTGACGATACCTGTGAAAAGACCAAATATAACGAGACGTACAACGTCAGCTTCGTTCTTAACTGGGCTACAAATCTGCAAAACCTTCCCTGACAGGCAGCGATTAAAAAAAAAAAAAAAAAATGGCGAAATTATTTAGTATGACGTATTGTTTCAGGAGGTCTGGCTGTCTTAGAGAATCGTCACAGAAAAGCAACGATTTCCTGAAAAATAACGACAATAAAACAAGTTAAAGATCACAGACTTAAAAACAAAAATACAAAACAAAATAAAAAGGACAAGATAAAACAAGACAAGATAAGACAAGACAAAATAGGACAAGACAAGATGAAATAAGACAAGACAAGGCGAGATAAAACAAGACAAGACAAGACAAGACAAGATAAAAAAAGACAGGACAAGCCATCAGTAAATGTACCTGATAATGAATAACTACTTTGGGAAACAGCTTTAAAATGTGTTTTTACGGTGCCAAAGACGAACTATTTTTAAGTTTTGGAGGAATGCAGAGTCGTTAAAGAGTTTCTATTTTCAATTAAAGTCACCAGGAATTTTATTTGACAGAAATAGACGGTAGTGGGACACCATCATATGAGAAGCAGATGGTGAATGAGACAATATGTTCAGTTGGGTGAACTGACCCTTTAAGTGAAGCAGCAACGCTCTCCAGACACCACAGTTGTGCCCTTGAACAAGACACTTAACTTCCAATTAGCTCGGTGCGGCAGCAGGCTGTGGTCGTATACTGGGCAGCTCCCAGTAGCCAGCAGCAGGAGGCTGTGGTCAAACTGGGCAGCTCCCAAATGATAATGTGTGCAGCTTTGTGAAACAGAATCACGGCATTGTTGAGAGAGAGTGAACGCGGCGGGCAAACCTCCCCCTGGATAAATAGGGGTTGAATAAAAACCTCATCTCCGACCTGGAAGTGGAGGTTTGTTTTCATGTATTTATTTGGAAGAGCTTTCAATCCATCATCCTGCTATGTGACTAACCAAGCATGCTGGGAAATGTTTTCGTCAGCGGAGATCCTTTCCAAACCCTGAAGTTTTGATGACTCACTCCTCGAGCCAACATTAAAAAAACGTCTGGAAAATGAAACTGGTGTTTTTGGTGAGCGATGAAATGAAAGTGTTTCATGGCCCCAGAGGAAAGACAGGAAACTCAGAGAGGTGCTGCTCGGCCAGCAGGGCACGAAACAACTTTTAATCCAGTCCAAAAGGAACCAGAAATCCAAAGTGGACTCTGTCAGAGACAAAACAAACTGACAACAAGCCCCGTCAGGTTTTACAGCTCACAGTAAAAATGTCAGAGATGTTGATGTGGTGACGATGAAGTGTTGGTCAACCTCAACTGTGACACATCCAACATGGAAAACTCCCTCATTTTGGTACTTATTGTCATCATTCCTCTTGAATTTGATAATATATGAGTCACCAACTTCGTTTGGCAACACAGACGCTCAGATGAGGTTTAAAACAAACCAGTTTCACCATATCCAGTAAGCACTGGTTTAGTGATAGAAATATTTCCCCTTGTTTCACATTGTGATTAATAACAATGCAATACGAAATCCAGTCTTTCAAACGCCTCACGCCAACGTCATGTTGATGTACAATAACGACATTTAGTCCTAAGGTATGGAGAACAAAACCCACCATGTCCACTGTTAATGTCCAAAAACATAATATTCTAAGACATTTGAAATATTGTCAACACAATTCTTATTCCAACTAAAATTAAACGTCCGTCCAAAGTAAAAGTTCAACGTCTTTCTGACATTATGTTGATGTCCAGTGCCTGCTGGTAAGATAAGATAGGGTGAGACGAGGCAAGACAAGAGAAAATAAAACAAGACAAGATTGAACAAGACAAGACAGAACAAGGCAAGGCTGGGCAGGGCGAGACAAAGCAGGGCGAGACGAGATGCGACGAGACAGGGCAAGACGAGATGAGACACGACGAGATGAGACAAGACAAGACAAAGCAGGACAAGACACGACGAGACGAGACAAGACACGACGAGGGGAGACGAGATGAGACAAGACATGACGAGAGCAGACGAGACATGATGAGACGAGACAAGACACGCTGAGGGGAGACGAGACGAGACAAGACACGACGAGAGGAGACGAGAGGAGACGAGACATGATGAGACGAGACAAGACGAGATGAGACGTGACGAGATACGACGAGACGACACCAGACGAGATGAGACAATGAGACAAGACAGGATAAAACAGGACAAGACAAGATAAGACACAACGAGACAAGACAAGATCGTACAAAACAATACAAGACAAGACAGGATAACACAGGTCAAGACAGGACAAGACACAACGAGACAAGACAAAACACAACAAGGCAAGACAAGACAAGATAATACAGGACAAATAATACAGGACAATACAAGACAAAACAAGACACGATGAGATGAGCCAAGAGAAGATAATACAGGACCATACAAGACAAGACAGGATAAAACAGGACAAGACAAGACACGACGAGCCAAGACAAGACGAGACACGACACGACAAGACAAGACAAGACAAGACAAGACAAGACAAGACAAGACACAACGAGACAAGACAAGATCATACAAAACAATACAAGACAAGACAGGTTAACACAGGTCAAGACAGGACAAGACACAACAAGATAAGACAAAACACAACAAGGCAAGACAAGACAAGATGATACTGGAAAAATAATACAGGACAATACAAGACAAGACAAGACATGACAAGACAAGACATGACAAGACAAGATAAAACAAGTACGACAAGATGAGACAAAGCAGGACAAGACAGGACAAGACACGATGAGATGAGCCAAGAGAAGATAATACAGGACAAGACAAGACAAGACAAGATAAATCAAGACAAAGCAAAACAAGGTAAGCAAAGCAGGACGAGACGCGATGCGACAAGACGCGACGCAACGAGAGGAGAAGGGCTCCTCTTGCTGTGAGGTGACTGCTAACCCCTGCACCACCACAGATACAGTGTTTCTAATCTTAGATCTTTTTGATGATTGTCTCATGTCCATGGCGCAGAGCAGGAAGATCTGTTAAAACCCGGGTTCATTAAAAAGCAACCACCTGGAGGGGCGCAGCTGGTAACCACCAGAGCTGACACACAGAAGGGAACGCTGAAGAGCATCAGCTGACAAGGTGAGCGTACACACACACACACACACACACACACACACACAGCACCTACGACCAGGACTAGTTCAGTGGAGTAGAAGTACAAAATGGAAATACTCAAAGGCATACAAGAATCTCAAATTGGTTAAATGTGCGCACGCACACACACACACACACACACACACACACGGTGAGCAACGTTCGCACGCAAAGGTGCCGCTGTGGTCCTCTTTGTCCCACATTCTCAGAGGGTGACTTCAGAGTGTGTGTGTGTGTGTGTGTGTGTGTGTGTGTGTGTCAGGGTTTTGGGGGGCTGGTCCTCCGGTCGAACTCCGCCAGACTGTTATTACTGCTGTTATACACACACACACACACTGATTCGACTCGTCTGGCCTCTTTGCTCATCTGGGGTTGATTAACATCCCCACTTCCCTACACACACACTGCTGTGGTGTATGACTGTGTAAATTGTGTGTGTGTGTTATGAAAGGACACACACACACACACGCACACACACACACTTGTGAGCGATGTGACGGCGGCTTCCCATGAACTCAGTCACCCCTTCAAAATAAAATCTCTCCTCTGCTCTCAAATAACTTTCTTGTTTTTACCGGTCGACACTTTTCCAGGACTTTCCAGGATGGGTCTCAAAAATCAAGGGTGCTCAAATACATCCTGTTTGCACTCTCGTATTTGGTGCATGTTTAGTTTGAGGTCTTCAAAATTAGCATTTTCATTTTCCTGTATTACTGACACGGGTCATGAAGGTTTTTACTGTGACATGGCTGTGTTTCCTGCCAGAATAGTGCTGTTAAAAATGTGGTTGCTCTTCATCGACCCATATCTGTGTTTCCTTCGGTAGAGTGTCATTAAATTAGGTTGTTTTTTACGTCATTGTTATGTTACTCAAGACTTTTTAGCCCCCATAAGACATCCCCGCCTTCCCTGGCAGGAAAGTTCCATGAGAAGTGAATTTTTTACTCAGCACGTTGACATGCAGGCAGCTACGCTAAGCTAAACTAAGCTCATAGCTCAGCGAATCAGTCAAGTCGGACTTCTCGTCCTTTTTAATATAGTGCGTATTGAACTAGTTCCGGTTGACCCGAAGAGGAAGCTAACGACGACTGTTTAGCTCCTTTAGCTGTCAGAGCATGAATGTAGTTTCCTCGTCCGTTCGGAGGTGCGTCTTCTGCGTCTCGGTCACCATGGTGTTTGTTTGTTTGTTTTTCCGGGAGTTACTGCGCTGCTGCTACGTCATCTCCTTCTACTTCTGGGTGAAAGCCTGTGAAAGAAAAAGTGGTGCATGTGCAGAACGCCGAGTCTGACTCCAATCAGACTAAGTGGATACATGCAGCAATAGTTCGATTTTCAATTGAATTATCTCGGTGTGTTAGTCGAGCTACGGATAGTCCGGTTTCAGTTGGACTAAGCCGTTAACAGGCATTTAAAAGTCCGGTTTCAGTCGGACTAAGCCGTTTACAGGCATTTAAAAGTCCGGTTTCAGTCGGACTAAGCCGTTTACATGCATTT
>NC_065521.1:259590-269525 GCF_006386435.1 Epinephelus moara | reverse complement strand
ACATACATTTAAAAGTCCGGTTTCAGTCGGACTAAGCCGTTTACCGGCATTTAAAAGTCCGGTTTCAGTGGGACTAAGCCGTTAACATACATTTAAAAGTCCGGTTTCAGTCGGACTAAGCCGTTTACCGGCATTTAAAAGTCCGGTTTCAGTGGGACTAAGCCGTTTACATACATTTAAAAGTCCGGTTTCAGTCGGACTAAGCCGTTTACAGGCATTTACAGTAAATGCAGAAGACAGAAGACATCCCTGCATTTCCTGCGGGAATAGTGCCATGAAAAGTGGTTGTTTTTTAACGAGTCACTGCTGCGTTTCCAGCATCTTTTTAGCCACCAAACACGTGTTATTTCCTTACCCATTGCTGTGTATCCACCAGGGATAGTTTGACACAAAGTGGTTGTTCTTTCACCGAGTCATTGCTGCGCTTCTCACTGTGAGGTCTCATCAGGCTGCCTGAGTGGAAACACCTGTGTGGGTGAATCACGTCTGTGTGGGAGCTCTCACACTGCCTTTGAACGAGACATGTAATCGATATCAGTGGAAATCTTCATGCTACGACTGTGAAACTGGGGGTTTCTTTCTTGAGGGACTCTGTAATATTCCCCTCAGAAAATAAGGGAACTTTTCTACGTGCATGATAAAAGCTGGAGAGGCGATGGAGGAGGCTGCAGGAAGCTGCAGTCGTCCTTTTAGACTCCAGACTCTAGGTTGAATAAATCACTTGTGCGAATGGATACATTTCCACATTCCTGTAATGATCTTGTGGGACTGCCGAGTGGGAAACTGGACCCTGCCAGACCTCCCCTTCTCTGGAAAAAGACGGCGTTACTGTAGAGAAATTACCCAGCTCTCCGGGGAAATCTGACATCCTTGATTTCCTCCCTCGAAACAATTTGGGCTCATTCTTTCCTGGGCCACCGCAGCGCTGTTGTTATTGAGAACACTGTTAACTCAAATTGATTTAACAAAACAGAGAGCATGTGAGTCACAGATGAAATTTCCCGCCTTGGTGGAGCTCCGAGCTCCTCTGTGTCTCCCTCTGTGATGAAGAGGGGAAAAACCTGACAGCGTCCACAGCTTCCCTTTGAACTGTTCCTCTTTAATAACCTCACCTGCACACAGCCTCATAAAGCTCAGAGTTAATCAGCCATCACATTACTCAGCTCATAGGTGCACTGTGAACGCTCTGTGAGTCAGCTGTGTGAGGCTCAGGTCAAACACCAGCAGCTGCTTGGTGTAAATGAAGCCACACAGTTCCCAGTAAGTTACTGGGATGACCTTTCAGGCCCCGCTGGTTGTTTTCACTTAAGTGCATGAGGCAGGGAAACCCAACCACCAGAGTAAATGTTTGCACTGTGTCTGCAAACCACGGGCACGTTACATTTGTTTGTTATGAGTGACATTTTGTTTCAACAACGCTGTGGTCAATGTGAAGTTACTGTATGTTAAGGAACGGCTTTTTGTGGCACTATCCCGGCAGGAAACACGGTAACATCTTGGTTAAAGGAACGGCTTTTTGTGCCACTATCCCGGCGGGGAACACGGTAACGTCTTGGTTAAAGGAACGGCTTTTTGTGCCACTATCCCGGCGGGAAACACGGTAACGTCTTGGTTAAAGGAACGGCTTTTTGTGGCACTATCCTGGCAGGAAACACGGTAACGTCTTGGTTAAAGGAACGGCTTTTCGTGGCACTATCCCGGCGGGAAACACGGTAACGTCTTGGTTAAAGGAACGGCTTTTTGTGCCACTATCCCGGCGGGAAACACGGTAACGTCTTGGTTAAAGGAACGGCTTTTTGTGCCACTATCCCGGCGGGAAACACGGTAACGTCTTGGGTAAAGGAACGGCTTTTTGTGGCACTATCCCGGCAGGAAACACGGTAACGTCTTGGTTAAAGGAACGGCTATTCGTGGCACTATCCCGGCAGGAAACACGGTAACGTCTTGGTTAAAGGAACGGCTATTCGTGGCACTATCCCGGCAGGAAACACGGTAACGTCTTGGTTAAAGGAACGGCTTTTTGTGGCACTATCCCGGCAGGAAACATGTGAATGTCTCAGTAAAAAAAATATTTTTCGTGGCACTATCCTTGGTTGAAAAACGGTGATAGGCTGCTACAGATCCACATAACTGTGTGTTATTACAGTGTGTTTTACTACAGTATTTCCATTTTATGCTACTTTATACTCTCAGAGCCAATATGGTACTTTGGACTTGTAGTGGTTATATACTCTTTGGCTTCAAGGTATCATTAAAAATAGTCAAACATGTCACATTTGTACATTTCACATGCATCAATCCACTTTCTACAGTGATGCAGTGTACTTCCTGTCAGCGAGGAAGTATCATTCTCAGCTGGTTAGTTCTTCACCGTCTTGAATCCAAAACGACCTCAGATGGTTGAAGTTTTTTACCCACTAAGCTGTTTTAAGGCTGCGCTGGCGTGTGTGTGTGTGTGTGTGTGTGTGTGTGTGTGCATTTAAAGGCAGTTCATTAACAAGCGTCACACGGTTTGAATTTGTGGGTTTTATTAGCCGATAAACACACACAGGCACATGATGTTAACCCGGCCACTCAGGCTGTGAGTGTGTGTTTAAATATTTAACGAAGTAACACGAGTCCTGTTACTGTAACAGACGGCCTCAGATAAGACTGCATCACAGATTGAAATACTTTATATTAAAGTATTCCCCCCTATTCATTGTTATTGATCAGATATGTCATTGATAACTGAATATTTTCTAACAGTTTGCTGCTGTGTAGCCGTGGAGCTCCGTTTAGGTCCAACAGCACCATCTGCTGGCCACTGGCGGTATTACAGTACTACAGACTCCACAGTGTGGAAGTTTTCTTGCTGTCACGCTTTCAAACAGCTGAAAATTAAACTTATTAAAGTTTCAGTGTGTGTTCTGAAGCTTCCTGTCCCACATATATTTAAGTCATTAACATAGGAGCCTGAATATTTGGGAAAAATAAGATAAAACATGAGGACGACAACAGCAGGAATACAGTAGATATAAAAAGTTGAGTTTGTGCCACAACACATTTTCCCACAATGCTTTTGGGAGATTTGGTGTATTTTTATGCCAAATTTAGCCGGGCTTGGATGTTTTTCTCTGTAAGAAATGAAATATTTAAACATACTTAATGCTTCAAATATTGTTGGCTCCGTTTGTTAAGTTTAAACTGCTGTGTTTATAAAAACAAAAGTGTTTCTTGGGTTAAACTTGAACATTAAATAAAGTGACAACAGTTTCTACTTCTTATTTCTCCTCCCTCTGCTTCAGTTTCCCGTCATGGTTCACTTCATCTCACCATAACGTCCACACAATAAGAATCCAGAGTGACTCAAACCCCAAAAACAAATCCCAAACACCAACCGTCACCGACTCAGCGGAGGCCCAGAGAAACAATCTGGTGCTGAAAGGTCAAAGGCCGAGCGTGACACCGTCAGGACCAAACACACACACACACACACACACACACACACACACACTGAACTCATCCTTTGATGAAAGTCTGGCAGCATCAACAGGACACTGTGCTCTTCCCAAAAATGAAGCCTTGGATGGAGTCGATCTCTGTTAGGTAACAGTTTACCCGAAAGGATTACTCATCAGGACCGTGACTCCTCGGGAGCTGACTCTGGTGTGTCTGTACTCTTTGTGTCGGTGTGTTTGACGAGTTCATGGTGAGAACGGGATGGGATACACTAAAGGTCGCCCTGTGCGTCGCTATGAGATGCTACGGGGCGTGTCAAGGCGTCAGTACCTGATGACCTTGGAATGAGAACGGGTTTGTCTCTGCATTTTTGTTTTTGTCCACAACAGATAAGTACGAACGTTTTATACACGTTACATTTAGTCATGTTTATTCTCGTTTAGTCATGTTACTCTTATCTATGGAGGACACGGACTGCTACTGTCAACACATTCTCACTCTGACCTCGTCACATGTCCACGTTTGGTCATGGACTTTCCACGTCCACATACGACGTCCAAGGTACCCTGGGTGTCTTGGCTGTTGACGTTCTGGGACGCCGTGTCAACTGATTTCATAACAACAAACTTTTCGGCCCATAGTTAAGGTCCCGAAAGTTCAACTGAGGCAGGTGGGACGGGTGGTGGATGGATCCAACAAACACAGACTTTCACCTGAGAAAGAGGTGTTTGTGTCTCGTAAGATTCTTAAGACAAACCCTGTTTTTTCCTAAACCCAACCCAACAACCAACACACCCAGGGTACCTTGCACGTCGTATGTGGACGTGGAAAGTCCATGACCACACGTCGACATACAGCATCCAAGGTAGCCCGGGTGTTTTGGCTGTTGACGTTCTGGGACGCCGTGTCAACTGGTTTCATAACAACAAACTTGTACCAGATAAGAAGAAGTCCTGCAGCATGGTTTTTGGGAGCCTGGTCTCACTCCAAAGTCGTCGAAATCCGGCACTTGGGCAATGACTTTCAGTGTCAGAAACCAACGAGAAAAGGCGTCCTTTAATGTCGATATGAAAAGCAGCTGGCTTTTGCCGCCTTAAATTTCGTCCTTGTCCTGTCAGGTTTCCCCCTGACACTGCCGGATGCTAAACTCTTTCAGCAACCGGCCACGTATCATTCCAACGTCAAAGGGCACCTTTTTCGTCGGTTTCTGACGCTGGAGGTCGCTGCCCAAGTGCCAGATTTCGACAACTTCGGAGTGAGACCGGGCTCGTCTAGCCTGTGTTGTTGGGGCTGGTCTGCACAAATGCCCTGGATTCTCAAATGACATAAAAACGTTATGTTCACTTGACACAAAAACTCATCCCTTGTCAACAATTTTTGAAGTTTGAGTTAATTCGACTAAAATTTGTAAAGCTGATTTCACCTAATTAGTCCAAGCCCAACAAACAACACTATGATGTGCATTTGACACAGTAGAAATGGCTGTTGAACACTCTTGACGAAGGAGTCCAGGAGGACTGAAAAGAACAGTGTGAATGCACCTGCATCTGAGACAAATGTCTTTTATCAAAGAAAAAAAGCCATCTCTTACTTTTTGCACACACGTCTTCATCGCTGCTGCTTTGAGCCAGATTTAACTTGTGAGTTTTTATATCAAAAATGTAAATAAACATGTAGTGTTCAGTACAAAGTGCAGTCCAGATGCACAGACTGTATATATATGTGTGTATTTTAATTTTCACCTTGTCTCCATATGAATCTACACATCTGTTTCTTTTTACACATGAATCATGTAAAAGTGTGTTTTTTGTATGTTAAAAAACCATTTTTATTATTTTATTTAATCCCCCCGCCCAATTAAACCCTCTATTGACACACACATGAAAAAAAGTCATATTTTCTACTGAGTGCAGTACTTTCTTTTGACCACTAGATGGAGCTGATAATGATGAAGGAGCTAAATCACACCAAAATAAAAGTCTCCATTGTGTCAAAAGGCATAAACTTTATTCTTATAAATCGATGGTAAATAAAAGAAAATGTTTTAATAAGTGAACAAACATTTAAATTTCTATTTCTAGCTGTAGAAAACAATTAATTATTGCAACTAAGTACTGACTTTCTTCCTTTCTTCATCTCTCTTTGCTTCTAAAAACCCTTTTCACCTCTAACTTTATCATCATTTCTGTCCATTTATGGAAAGAAAAACAGACAAAAGAAACTCTGATAGTAAAAAATGCAGACAAACATCAGCATGGGTTGAATTCAGGTTGGAAAATAACCACACAAACTCTCAGCACAGGTTTTTCCTCACAGCTGATTCATAGTTGCTGCAAATATGACAACAACCAGGATGGAAAATCACCAGCAGCCGGTAAATGTTTACCAGCGTCTGGTAGTTTGGCCTCGCAGCCTCTTTGGCAGAAAGTTTGTTCTGTGGTGAAAAAGATTTGTCTGGTGGAAAAGTCACTTTGTGACACGTGATTCAGGCAGATTATAAACCTGATGAATAATCTGTGGAGACATGAAGCAACAGGAAGTGCTACCTAAATGAATAATTGTTATTCTGTAAAAATAGACTGAAGTTTTTTAAAGCTGTATATTTTTTTAAACCACCTCAGGAGGATCAATCTGAAACTCTCAGTGTTTCAAATGAGATGATGCACTCAGGATGTCGCTGGTAGGAATGACACATTACTGTGGCAGGAACAACAAAAACAAAAAGGCTCGTACTCATGATTCAGATCTGATGCACAGTGCAGCAGCCTCTGACTGAGAGTACCAACCCAGTCACCAGAACAAATGTTGGCATTGTACGTCTCAAACCGCAGATACGTTACATTTGCATATTATTGTGTTGCAGATACACTGAAACTTAACAATGCTGTGGCTCATCGATGGATTACTGAACAGGCCTGCAGCGCACAGGCCCAGGGACCGAACTGTACCCACCAGGAAGAGACTCAAAATGACAAAACAATACAAACAGACACAAAACAACAATAAAAAACGATGCAAAACAGCTGAAAAGAGACACAACACGACTACAAAAAGATGCAAAACAACTCCGTAGAGATTCACAGTGACCAAAAAGAGACAGAAAGGAGATTAAAAGTGACTACACAGCGTCACAATGATTTCAAAGACACAGAAAGCAGCTACAAATAGGTTAAAATGACTTTAAGCAGATTCAGAATCATTATTAAGAGATTCAAAATGACTTCGGAGAGACAGAAAGCGACTCAAAGAGATACAAAGAGACAGAAGGCAGCTACAAAGAGACACAAAATGACTTCAGAGAGATTCAAAATGACCACAAAGAGATTCAAAATGACTTCAGAGAGACACAAAGCGACTCAAAGAGATACAAAGAGACAGAAGGCAGCTACAAAGAGACATAAAATGACTTCAGAGAGATTCAAAATGACCACAAAGAGATTCAAAATGACTTCGGAGAGATTCAAAATGACCACAAAGAGATTCAAAATGACTTCAGAGAGATTCAAAATGACTTCAGAGAGATTCAAAATGACCACAACGAGACACAAAATGACTTCGGAGAGATTCAAAATGACCACAAAGAGACACAAAATGACTTCAGAGACATTCAGAATGACTTCAGAAAGAGCTACAAAGAGACATAAAGGGCCTGTTTATACGGTTCCATATATTTCTGAAAACGGGTATTTTGCACCATTTATACGTCATTCCCCCTGACACTTTATACGTCATTTATACGTAACCAGCGTTTTTCTCGATGAAAACGGAGATTTTCAAAAACGGCTTCCAGAATGAAAGTTTTTAAAAATATCCATTTCTATGGAGACGTGTAAACAGGATAGACAGAGATTTTGGAAAACGATGACATTTCACAACAATGGCAGATATGCCGTGTTGTTTATGTTTTGTTAGCACTTTTGGGACGACTTACGAGCTTACAAATGAACTACCGCTACATCGGCACACAAAGGCGTCTGCTGTGCCCGATATTAGTAAGTGCATAGCGGCTAGCGTCTGCTGTGCCCGATATTAGTAAGTGCATAGCGGCTAACTATGCTACATCAGATTAAAATGTTATTTATCATTGTTTTTATCACTAGCGCCAAGAGGAAAACAAATCACTGTGCATGCGCAGAACGTTCTTCTGTGGTGTTTGACATATGTCGTATCGCCACCTACTGGCCTGGCATGCTAACTGCAGCAAAACGCTGCCGTTTTTGAACAGAGATATCGTTTTCACAACTGATTGTGTGAACCCGGAATTTATGTTATACGGGATAAATAAAAATCTGTTTTTATTTGTATCGGTGTCCGTGGAAACAAGGCCTAAATGACTTCAAAGAAAGAGGAAGCGACTCAGAGAGATACAAAGAGACAGAAGGCAGCTAGAAAGAGTTTAAAAATGGTCGTGTTTTAGCTTCATATACCCGCTTTCGGAGACACTATACCCCCTGGAAACAACCACTTTTCATGTACAGCAATAGGTTGCCACAAAACACCCACGTTTGTGGTCTCAAACAGGGGTCTGCAGCTTGGTAAGCATGTCCTGTAGGTGACACGCCATCCGCCATCTCCACTTCCTGATGACAAAGCCAGGTACTTGACTTTGGAATGATGATATGACACATACGAAACTTGCAAATGTGACGTATTCATGGTTGGCAGAAACGTACAACGCCAACACTTCTTCAGGAGACTGAGCTGCATGGTTTTATGTCTAATTAGATATTTCTCCGGAAACATCGTCACGTTAACAAGAGTAAATATTGACATTAGAAATAAAATCACATTGAAACATGTTGTGACTTTCATTCATCAACTGACGCCCAAACTTCATCCAATAACGTCACTGCAATAAAATGGCCGCCAAGTGAAGAGTCACTTGTCAGTTTTGTCTTGCAGCCATTTGGTGGCAGCAACGTGCAAACCCGCTTTGTGCTTTAGGAAATCAGCTACTATTGAAAAATGATTTCCCGCAAACACAAAAGCTCTTTAGTCCTCGACGACTCCAGTAAAAGTTTCCTTGCTTCTGTCTTTATTCGTCCTCTTTGGTCTTCAGAGGTTCTTTGCATTGGAGCTCCGCATCAGAGCCCACGGACCGATTGTCGTCGTCGTCCACCTCGTCGTCGCCGTCCGTCTCGTTGGTGACGTATGAGCCTTTTTGCCTGGACATACACCACAGCAGCACGGCTATGATGCAGATGAGGAGCAGCAGCACGGAGCCGACGATCCCTGGAAGGTGGAGTATAAAGATCGAGACAGGAGAAGGATTCAAAAAACCTTTTCAAACATGTGATCATTGCTCATGGTATTCAGTTTACTGCAGGATCAAACCCGATCTTAAAAGATCTTAAAAACCTGTCTTGGTTGAATCAGGGTCGTAAATGGATTTTCAATGGAGTGATCTGTCTTCGTCTCGTTTGAGGACATTCGTACTTTACTATCGTCTGGTTTGAGGACACTGGGACTTCACTAGACAAATTAAAGATGCACACCAAACAAAAGTTCAGGTACTCACCTCCGATTAAAGCTGCCAAATCTCCATCGTCAGTGTCGGTGCCTGTAAAAGAGACAAATAATCAAACACATATTATTAATTATATACATTCGGTGAAACTGGGCGTCTTTTCCTGCATCATAACCTCATATCTTCAAACTTAAATATTCCCAGAGTGCAGCCAGCACACAACTGCACTGTTACGTTCACATTATGAAGCTGGTTGGAGGACGACACATGGCAGCAGAACCATGCGTGGCATCCAGACACTCTCAGTCTATTTTAAAGCCTCGGTGTGTGTAGAGACGAGGTGACAGAGGCACTCCAGGGCTCAGCTCTGCCCACATAAGCTCCGCACTATATTTACACATCATATTGTCACAGACATATGCTGCAAACATCTGTATTTGGGTCGAACAGCTAGAAAACTGCCACTAAACCTGCTCAATGGTGCAGAAACGGACATAAAAGAGACATTTGATGAACTCTCACAAGTGTCGTACATGTGAAATATGAGCACATTTTTCTTTTCTTGAGACACAACTGACATCTTCAAGATATAAGACCACAAAAGATGATAACTTTTCATGATTTTTTGTTTTGAAAATGACAAAAACTTTACTTACTTTAAAAAGCTTTACCAATGTTTAATTACCAGAAATCAGAGTTTGAACTTACGGAAGCGTATTGCATTCACTTGACAAAAAAATAAAATAATTCTGTTTTATTGAGTAGATTTTTTCTGTTTTTCGTGGTAATTTTTTTTTCTGTCTTTCATGGTATTTTTTTTTGTTTTTCAGAGTAATTTTTTTATTTTTCTGTTTTTCATGGTAAATTTTTTTTGTTTTTCAGAGTAATTTTTTATTTTTCTGTTTTTCGGTGTAATTTTTTCTGTTTTTCGTGGTAATTTTTTTCTGTTTTTCGTGGTAATTTTTTTCTGTCTTTCGTGGTATTTTTTATTTTGTTTTTCGGAGTAATTTTTTTATTTTTCTGTTTT
>NC_065521.1:225024-259222 GCF_006386435.1 Epinephelus moara | reverse complement strand
GACTTGTGGGAGGAGCTGTTGATGACGCCGCACGTGTGAGCCACTGGCGGTGGATAAACAGGAAACAGCTGATAGCAGGAATTAGCGAGCACCTAGTAGCAAGAGGGAAACACAAACCTGACAGACACTGTAAAGATGAGCAACTGGGGAGACAAGGAATTGTGCGCCCTCCTTGTCCTCGCAAACTGACACGGCATCTAAGAAGTTTCAGTTATATTGCGTCATATCATACGTGTGTCATGGAAAAAGTATCTAGAAGTGCGTCAGATAAAAGCAGTAAAATAAAAAATGCAGTTTTTCCCTCTGAGATGAAGTAAAAAGGAGCACAAAATGAAAGCCCTAAGGTAAAGTGCTGAGGGTGTTCTCCACACACACACATCCCCAGCTGGCCAACGTCTGTTTGGCCCTGGCGTGGAAACAAGGGCCAGCCGGTATCAGCATGTCAGCTCTTATCTCCGTGGCGACAGACCCTGGAGGCGTCACACTCGCTCCTTCCCATGCTCCTCTCCTGACATCGGACTGATAAGACACTCCCTGCTAAACACACACGCATGCACACACACTTCGGCTGGTCCAAAACGCTCACAGTGTGTGTGTGTGTCAGCTTAACACACGTATCTATTACGGAATCATTGATCATTGATTCCAGTGTGATCAGGTTTCACACCAACTGTGATTGTGGTGGGAGAAGATCCTTTGATTGAGTACAAGTACCGACACAGCGATGTAAAAATACTCATTCATTTAATATGTTAATTATTTTGCTGCTACTTTTACTTAACGTTAAGACTTGTGCAATTTTACAGAGCAATATTTCCACTTTTATTTTTAGTTTATTTTATTATCATATTAATGTGCATGTACTCACCATTTGTCACCATCTTAGTCACAGCTTTGGTAGAAAGAGGGAGGGTCCCAGGGGCTGGAGTCGTGTGACCGTCCATGGCGACGTCTACCTGAAGAGAAAATAATAATAAATTGGACGCATTTTGGCTATTTGTTAAATATTCCAGAAATTAAGATGTGTCATTTAAAAAAAATGGTTTAATTTTACTGCACATAAAGCAGATTTATGATTTAGATTCTACAGAAAAAGATTGTTTTATGGCTTAAGATACTTGTTTTTTTGGCACAGTCACCACAGGAAATACCGCCAGTGTCTTGCTAAAAAAATAACGTCACCGATGTTTCCCTAAAAACCAACTGGTTCTGGTGGCACAGTCGCCGCTGTAAATGCAGCCGATGTCTCCCTAAAAACAACTGTTTTTGGAGGCACAATCTTCGCTGTAAGTTCTGCATAATGTCTCTCTAAAACAAAGAGTTTTGGTGTCACAATCAGTACTGGAAGTACTGCTGATGTCATACGAAAAACAACTGGTTTTCATGTCCCAGTCGTCGCTGTAAATGTAGCTGATGTCTCCCTAAAACAATCACTTTAGTGGCACAATTACCTCTGAAAATACTGCCAGTGTCGCCAATGTCGCCCTAAAATCAAGTGTTTTTGGTGGCACAATCGCTGCTGTAAACGCCCTCAGTGTCTCCCTTAAAAACAATCACTATTTGTGGCACAATTTCTGCTGGAAGTACCACTGATGTCTTACGAAAAACAATTGGCTTTCATGGCACAGTCACTGCTGTAAATAAAAAATAACCGTTGTTATCAGCTTCTAAGAATTCAAATGAACAAACAGCTCCAGACTTTTGTTTATTCAAGTTGTCTGTAAAGCATTTGTCACGTTGTTTACCTGCAAAACGGGTCCTTAAAAGAATCGCAGGTTTTCCACAAACTGAGCTATGAAGTTGAGGGAAAAGTTGTCACCAAACTCTAAACTGCAGAACTTTAAGGTCATTTTAATCTGATTTTATTCCGCTCTACTCAAACTTCCAGTGCTACAAGTCTGACTATCCTCACACACCCCTCTCTGGTCTCATCAAGCTTTTATTAATTATTTAAAACTGTGTTTCGTGAGAATGCACAACTTTATGAGCTCTTTCTTAAAGCGATTATTAACTGATTACTAAACATGACAGAGCAGAAACAAACCTGCAGCTTGTTGTGCAAAACAGTCACAACGCAAAAAGTGAAATGTCACAAATGCATCAAAACAAAACTTCAAACTGAAATGTTAAAGGTACGAAACCCCAAAAACTTACCAGGTCAGAGCAGAACAAGAAGAAGAAACACAACAGAGCATATGCTGAGCAACACACACGCAGCTCAAACACACACACACACACCCACACACAGATGGGTGTGGTGTCAGTCCCCAGGGTCGAGATCTGTTCCCCTTCCGGCCAATCACGAGTCTGACTCCACCTCTCTGATGCTACACAGCCTGCAGATGTCTGAAAGTGTGCAGCTGACAACGCCTCTTACATCATCCCTTCACACTCCACACACACACACATTATTCTGTGTGTGTGTGTCTGCACTCACGCTGTGTTTATTAACCTCACCTCTAGCCTGGGAATTATTGGAGATCTTCACTCACGTTCAGCTTGTTTGTTGCAGGAGTTTTTGGCCTGTGTTTGCCTACATTTCTCAGAATGCCTTGAAACAACCAGAGAAAAGTGTCAGAGATGTTGTTATAATCATGGCTGTTTTATGATGGCTTTCTCCCTGGCTGCGTCCCAACTCTCAGAGGATGTAGCACCGTATGGACAATTGACGGCCAAAATGAAACTCAGGAAGTTGAGCAGTGTTCTGCATGTTCACATGAGCCCTGGGGTTCAGGTCCCACAGATTACAGTCCAAACAATGACCCAGATTGTGTTAATTTCTTCCATCAAAACACATAAACTCCAGAGTTTGAGAACTCACTCACTGATATTTCCCAATCACTGGTCAGATGCCTCAGTTCAATGTGTCGTTACAATTTCGTCGCAGATGTTTTGGGTGTTGGAGAAAGGGCGGGCACGGCTTGTTCAGTTCAGTCACTTTATTACCCCAGATGGGAAACTTGATTTGCAGTGACGTGCACAAAATACAAAACAAGACACGTCCAAACGGGGTCTAATCATTTTCTCCTTACACAACAGCCTCTGAATAAACTGTGCCTCAACGTTCACGACTTTATTCACAAAAGGACACGCCATGTTTCTCCTTCCTGCTACATGCTCAGCGGGCGATCAGACTCAGGCAGGTTTGCTTCACGGAGTAAAGCCTAGTTCACATTACACGATTTTCACCACGATTTTGACGTCACAGAGGATCTTGAGAGCCACCTTGGGTCGGAGGTGAGTCGGCAGATAGTCTGCCACGACAAGTCCTCATGTGTGAACAAGCCTACGAGCAAGTCGCCCCCTCGTCTGCGACTGGGACTGGATATCTGGCATGCTAGAAAGGTTTAGCAGGGTTGTCAGGTCCGCTTATTAGCCCCGACTTTGGGCTTGTTTCTAAAGTGGAGTTGCTTATTTGGGCTTGCTCTCTAAATGTCGCCTTCCTCTATGTATATCCGTTGCTTCTTTTGGGCTTGTTTCCATAGCCCTGGTTGCTTGTTTATCTCCCAAGATCTGGCAACACTGACAAGCCGGCAAGCAACAACAACAATGGCAGCGTCCACAGGATCACGGGGAGCGCGTTGTGTTTGGACCCAGGCCCTGGAGGCAGATCTGATTCAACACTGGGAAGAATATCCATGCCTTTACGATGTGTCGTCACCGCGTTATCTGCGGCTCTGTCGGAGAGAAATCTTGTGGTGTGCACACACACGTCGTAACGCAGTTTCCGAGACTCCCGCTGACAGAAACACACGTCGCCAAGTATGAACACTCAAAAGATTACGATAGTCTCCGCGACGCAAAATCAAGGCGAAAATCATGTAATGTGAACTAGGCTTAAGTTGCCATAGTAACTGACTCAGGGTTACACTGAAATAAGGTCCAGGTGCCTTTAAACAATAACAGCGACCGGCCGTGTGTCATGCCGACGTGAAAGGATGGCTTCTTTCATCAGTATCTGACACCAGAAGTCACTGACCAAGCGCTGGTTTTAGAGTGAGACTGGGCTGGTTTTACACGACCAGTTTAATGCTAAGTACACGAGTCTAACGTTAATTTGTATTGGCAGTTAAGGTCATATATTAAAACACACCAAAGTTCTACAACAAGCTTTCAAATAATGTAGAGACATTCTCTATGTTATTTCATGTTGTCTTGTTGAGTATAATCTGCAGGCAGGAGAAATGTAAACCCTCTGCAGGTAGAGCACTGGACCAGGTGACTGCAATCATGGAGTTAATTAGGTCAGTGGGGACAGCCTCACTCAGCACTCACACCTGAAGGCTGTGTGCTTAATTAAGCTGCACGCCAAACAAAAGACAAGACTCCACAAAGGTCCTCTGGTCCACTGTGTGGTTCTTGTATGGTTCTTGGTTCTCTCAGCTCATTAATCGGTTTTGTGTCACAGCACTGCGATGACAATCATGTTTTTAGAGACAAACAGAAACTTCGAAGGTTCTCTGGATCTATGTGAGATCATTTAGCACTGATCTCATCAGAAGTGGACTGAATACTGCAGCAAAATGCCTCTGCTCCCCACAACAAAAGAATTAACGAGAAGGAGAGACTGGTGTGACGAAGACTGAATCCAAATGTCAGAACTCATCTGTTCCTGCAGATAACAAGGTATAAATCACATGTAAAGCTTTTTTTGTGACTGAACACAAATGTATTAATACACCATTGTATAACAGGCTACACATGTTCAAAAACAGACATGTTTATGATGAGGACAGGACTATAACTCAATAAATTGGATATTATGTGAAAACACTGATCTAACAACCCAGTCTACCCCTGAAGTCATCAAATACAGACGCTTAGTCAGTGACTATCTGTGTCAGACGCCAGTGAAATAGCCGTCCTTTCACATTGGTGTGATGCGCAGCTGGTTGCCAGTGGTGCCAGGGGGAGGAAAAGGAGTTAAAGGAGAGGAGTTAAGGAGGGGAAATGCAACTAGGGGATGCAGGAGTGGTGAATGGATCCAACAGCCACGGACTTTCACCCAGGAGGCCAGTGTTCGCTTCCTGTAAGATGTTTTTCTAAACCTAACCACGTGCTTTTGTTGTGAAAACCCCCCCCATTCATTTGCTGTGTTGTACCGACGTAGTGCTTTTATTTTGAAAGAGACTGTATGCAAACTGTACATTTCCTGTGAAAACAGAAGTGTATTTTGAAAACAGACACAGTCATATGTGGACGTGGAAAGTTCCCACTTCCTCCTTTTCTGTCCCACAAAAAAACTCTCTCAAACTCCAGAGTCACACATGGATAATTTATTTCATTTCATATCACCGACATCCAAACAAACCAGTGCTCAACATTTCAAAATACACATCATCGATAACAAACTCTGCTCCAACTGTTTTGATAAAGATTTCATTCCTATCATCATAAGTTTTCTTTGCATGACGAGAAGAGTGTGAAACAAGATTTTTTTTTTTACTCTAGCAGGTTGAATTGTTTGGCTACAGACAACAGCGGCGACTAAATCTCAACATTTTAGGATTATTTCTGCAGCCGGCTAAACATCTGCAACATATTATGACTCAAATAATCGTTGATTACTTGTCTACCAGCTACCTAAATATGAAGTATCTCAAAAAACAAAAAAAAAACCTTCTAAACAATGTTTTTACCAAACTGGAAGCTAGCGTAAAAAACAAAAACCCTCAGACGCCATTTTCAACATTTTACTAACCAATTAAACCTTGAAGACTAAGTTGCAAGTCATTTTCAATATTTGATAGTCAACTAGATTTTTAAGATTTTGTCTAAATTGTTGTTTCCAAAGTGGCTTCTAGCTGAACTGAAACTCACAAGCCACTTTGAAACTTTTGCTAGCCAACGACCAACCTGCAAGTCGCCTTCAATATTTGATAGTCAATAAGGTTTTGACACAGGTGCTTCTAAAGCCCTATTCACAGGAGACCAGTATTACCAGGGGACTGATCGAGGCCTAGTCCACATGTACACCGGTTTTTGGAAAACAAACTAAAAAAAAAATACCCTGTCCACATGAAAACACAATCAAAGGGCTGTCAAGAGCGCGCCAAACCAACAAGTGGAGATATAACCCGAACCCAGAAGCCAGGCGAAGAATATATGACGTCAGAAAGATGTTGGACAGACGTCAAATTTCGGTTGGAATCAATATTTGAAATGTTTAACGACGTCAGGATTTCACATTGTGTGGACGTTAACATTACAACATTTTGCAGACGTTGGGTTTTGTTCCACATACCTCACAATAAAATGCGATTACTCTACGTTAAGATGATGCTGGCATGGAAGACGTTGGATTTTGGTCACTTAACAATGCAGCTGTAAACAACAAAATACCAACGGAGTCTGTCGCCAGTATTCTACGTCAAATTGACGTGCACGCTAATATCGGTGTGTCATCGGCATAGGCGGATATTAGCTTTAAATGAGCTGTCAGAATCGGCCAACGTGCTTTTTCCTTAATTCGCCTCATGAATGACTATTACATACATACATATTATATTTCATGTCTCCATCTGATGGTGGGCCGTCACGTTAAGAGCATGCATGTATAATGTGATGTTAATTCCACTACAGAGGAGACTCGATGATCTCTAAAATTAGGTGGGGACAATATATCGATAGCAGTTATCGGTCAAATGAGTTGTTACACATCGGCATATCCGATATCGTCAAAAAATCTTATATCATGCATCCCTAGTTGTAAGTTTATTAAGAATAAGAGTGTGCATGTAAAGAGCAGAAACTGTACATTTCCTGTGAGAACAGAAGTCTATTTTGAATCAAAACAGACGCAAAAGGTTACCTAGCGTATCGTGTTTTGACTTGTACGAACAAAGCGGAGGTATTTGACGAGTTGGTGTAAGAACATATTGAAATATTAACGTCTAACGACAATGGTGGGCAGCTGGGCTGAAAACAGAGTTTCTAAACAACTTCATCCAGAGATCAGTTTTCAGTGACCTAAAGAGCAGTTTGCATAAGAAAAGGCTACATTTTCAAATATAGCCACGTTCGTGTGGACAAGGCCTTCGATCAGCTCCCCAGTGTCTGTTTCAAGATCCCCAGGTTATACTGATCTCGTGATAATAGTGTTTTATCGATTTACTGGCCTCCTAAAATGCTATGTGCGAAATCTCAAAAGAATGATTGGAGGCTGCTTGACTAAGTGTGGACAAACTTACTGGTCCTTTTTACAACTTTACTGGCCCTTTCACCAGAGGAAACTTGAATTATTGATCATATTTTGGCAGATCTTGGTAGCCAAAGCTGGTAGCCAAAATCTAGCTAACACTTCTAAATTGTTTGATATAAAGAATGAGACTGGGAATTATGCTAAAGTGGCGATCAAAAAGTACCAATTTCTGCAGCCAACTAGCATCTGATGTGCAGAAGAAACTACTTTTAGAAATCATTGTCTAGTTTTGGAACAAACTTCAGAGCCACACTAAAATCCCAAAGCCTTTTTGAAGCCTTTACAAGCCATGTAGGTATTTAGACTCAAATAGAAAAAGAACAAGGTTGATTTTAGCTACTAGACTGGACTGTCTGCCAGCCACCAGCCAATAATGTTTTGGCTGCTGGCTGGAGTTGTGTTCCCAGCCTGCGCTGCGCCGACTGCACCCACAGGTTGTGCGTTGCTAGGCTTCTTCTCCTTCTTTATAATTTACTGTAGCTCCCCCTCTTTTGTCTCCCTGCTCGCCCTCCTCCTCCTTCACTCGTCCTCGTGCTCGAAGAACTCGTGGCAACAGACGGTAACCATGGAGATGAATGTCATGAACTCCTGGAAGTCGCACTCGGCGTCGCCGTCGGCGTCCAGGCTCTCCATCAGGCTGTCGAGTGTAGCCTGGTCTTTCACATGCTGCAGGGAGGGGACAAACGGAGAGTTCGCACCAGGTCATTGAAACGACTCAGGACAACACACTGAATGTTTTTGGATGAAAACATAGTACTCAGTTCGTTGAGTTCAGAAGCTCTGAGGTACATTCAAACATTGACTCAGTGGTGGACAAATAGTAAGAAAAACTTTGATTACTAGGCTACCATAAATTCAGAAGTGGGAGAAGAGATATTACAACCTTTTACTTAGCAGAAGTAGCAATACCATGGTGTAGACGTACTCAAGTACAAGTCAAAGTCCTGAAAGTAGAAGTATCAAGGTGCAAAAGTACTTAAGTACCTGTCAAGGTCCTGAAAGTAGCAATACTATGTTGTAGAAGTACTCAAGTACAAGTCAAAGTCTTGAAGTAGCTATATCACGGTGTAGAAGTACTCAAGTACAAGTCAAAGTCCTGAAGTAGCTATACCTAGGTGCAAAAGTACTTAAGTAAAGGTCAATGTCCTGAAGGCCACAATGCCACATTGAAGAAGTACTCAAGTACCTGTCAAGGTCCTGAAAGTAGCAATACTATGTTATAGAAGTACTCAAGTACAAGTCAAAGTCCTGAAGTAGCTATACCAAGGTGCAAAAGTACTTAAGTACAGGTCAATGTCCTGAAGGTCACAATATTACGTTGAAGAAGTATTTAAGTACCTGTCAAGGTCTTGAAAGTAGCAATACTATGTTGTAGACGTACTCAAGTACAAGTCAAAGTCCTGAAGTAGCAATATCACGGTGTAGAAGTACTCAACTACAAGTCAAAGTCCTGAAAGAAGAAGTATCAAGGTGTAGAAGTACTTAAGTAAAGGTCAATGTCCTGAAGGTCACAATATTACATTGAAGAAGTACTCAACTACAAGTCAAAGTCCTGAAAGAAGAAGTACCAAGGTGTAGAAGTACTTAAGTAAAGGTCAATGTCCTGAAGGTCACAATATTACATTTAAGAAGTACTCAACTACAAGTCAAAGTCCTGAAAGTAGAAGTATCAAGGTGTAGAAGAACTAAATGCAAGTCAGGGTCCTAGAAATAGCAATACCAAGGTGTAGCATAATTTATGTTCAAGTAGAAGTCCTACAAATAGCTTTACAAAGGAAGTAGAAGTAGAGGAAGTACTCACATATAAGTAAAAGTCCCAAAAGTACCAATACCACGTGTAGAAGTACTTAAGTACAAGTCAAAGTCCCAGAAACAGCATCATCAAGGTGTAGAAGTACTTAAGTAGAAGTTGAAATCCTGAAAGTAGCAAGTCCATGTAATGGAAGTACTAAAGCACAAGTAAAAATACCTCTGTGTAGAAGTATTCAAGTACAAGTAAAAGTCCTGAAAGTCATACCAAGATGTAGAAGTACTCAAGTACAAGTTAAAGTCTTGAAATTAGCAATACCACGGAGTAGATGTATTCAACTATCTGCCAAGGCCCTGAAAATAGCAATACTATGTTGTGGAAGTACTTAAGTACAAGTCAAAGTCCTGAAAGTAGCAATACCACAGTTTAGAAGTACTAAGGTACAAGTTAAAGTTCCAGAAGTAGCAATGCAAGGGTGTAAAAGTACTTCAACACAGGTCAAATCCTGAAAGAGCAATACTAAGGGGTAGAAGTACTGAAAACAAGTAAAAGTTCTTGAAGTAGCAGTACAAAGTAGAAGTACAAGTCAAGTTCCTGAAAGTAGCAGAACCACCTTGTAGAAGTACTTAAGTACAAGTCAAAGCCCTGAAAGTACCTTGTTGCAGAAGTACTCAAGTACAAGTTAATGTCTTAAAAGTAGCAATAAAACGTGTAAAGGGAACTTTAATGCAAGTAAAAGTCCTGAAAGTAGCAATACCACATTGAAGAAGTACTCAAGTACAAGTTTAAGTCCTAGAAGTAGCAATGCCAAGGTGTGGATTTACCTAAGTAGAAGCAGTAGTAGTAAGAGTATAAGTATTTATGGTACTTTAATTCTGTACTTTAATTTTACTCCACTACATTTTTGAGGAAAATATTGTACTTTTTACCGCACATTTAAACTCCTCCAGATCTCAGTTTTGTTTCTCACCCCCATCAGATCCGGCAGCTCGTCGTTGAGCAGATCCTTCAGCTCGCTCTTCTTCAGTTTGTGTTTGTCTCCTTCTCTTTCCGAGTACTTCTGGAACACGGCGATGATGGTCGCCATCGAGGTCTCCAGGTCGGTCATTGTCATCTGTCTTCTTTCACCTTTTCAGAGAGAATACACGAACACATGAGAAACAGAAGAGTTCAGGTTTCTGGTTTTACTCACTTCAGTTATGGATGTAGAAAGAGTTAGATGACAGATTGTGGCAAGATGTGATCCCTGAATATCTTGGGGTGACACACCAAATTCAAAAGTACTGAATTTCAGGAGTTCAGTTATGCTGTTGAAGTTTAACGGCGAGTTAAAACTGGCAATATTCAGGAAATTCTGTCTGAAAATGGCCAGTTGTTCCCTCACCAAAATTTAGCCTACCTTTAGCGCATTATTTAGCCCGTTCCCTACAATATATACTTGTATTTTGGGGGGATTTTGCCTTTATTTGACAGGACAGTACTTAGCTGTAGCTATGTAGCTACAAAAAAAAAATCATTATCAGTTTAAATGTACGATATATTTAGAGTATTTCCAGTGCTTTACCTTGATTTCAGACAGCGATTTCCAACTGCTCTCCAACTGCTGTCTTCAATGCCAGACTCCATTGAGAAAAACAGCGATTTAACGTTGCTGAACACAGGAGCTGTTGGTCTACTGCTGCCTCGATTAGTCGCTTAATTTGAGTTATTTCATGACTTCGGTGTTTGAAAGAGTTAGTTCGGATTCACCGGAGTCACTCAACAACATCAACTAATTAACTCATCGAAGCAGCGGTACACAAACAGCTCTTGTGTTCAGGGAGCTAAAATTAATGTTTTTGTCAATGGACTTTGGTGGCTTTCACAAGAGCATCGTCGGGAACTGAAACCGCTAATGGCTTCCCCATCAGAATCGACTGTCGGGCGGAGAGTTAAAGCAGTGAAAATACTCTCAATACAGAGTACGCTTAAACTGATATTGATTTTTTTAGGTGGCTGAAATACGTTTTTTTTGCTGGCCCCCATCCACAGCAGTACATTGCTTAGCTTCTGTGTCAAACTCCAGCCTGCTTCTCCAAACTGGGGACGTGCCGACTGACATCTACTGTATGTTATACACTAACTATCCATAAGTACCTCATACAACTCCACTTAAAAAATCTGGACTATCCCTTTAAACTTACTGATAAAAAAAATATGTATTTAAATTAATAATCAGAATGTTGGTAATGACAAACGGGTCTTTTCTGTGTTTAAATGAAGTAAAGAAAAGAGTGATGACCTTACCTCGCTGTGAGTTCAAGCTGAAGTTGTGTTTGTTGGAGTCCAGCGGGTGGAGGCTGAGGATGAACAGCAGACTTTATACTGCAGCAGTGTGGTGGGTGGTGGTGTGGAGGGTGCAGCGCTGAGGTCATTCAAAACTGCTGACCAATCCGGGCTGTCCACCTCCCCTCACTCCACTGCAGCCCTGCGCTAACCAGCACTGATGGGCTGACTCTTAATGTCAGTCTGTTCGTGTGAGAAGTTGTTTCAGAGAGTGGAGGAAAAAGACGCTTCTCATCACTCCGACCAAAGTGTCGACATTATTGGGTTTGATATCAGGATTTAAAAAAGAGGTCATCGTCTCTCCAAACAGTCAGGAGCGACTGAAACTATTGATGATGATGTTAAATTAACAAATGAACACTATTGTTTTAATGCATCTCATTTAGGGGAGACCGGGGCCGGTTGGCACACAGCTATTTTCTCTTAAACAACAATCTAACACAACACATTCTCACTCTGACCTCGTATCGACGTTTGGTCATGGACTTTCCAAGTCCACACACGACTTCCAAGGTACCCTGGGTGTGTTGGTTGTTGATGTCCTGAGACGCCGTTACAAGCTCTGCCTGTTACATGCATTGTCTGTTTTCAAAATACACGCCGTTTCCTCCCGTTAGTTAAAAAATGTGGATATTTTTAATGACCCATCGCTGTTTTTCCGGTAGCTTTTTCGACACCTAACCACACATTGACCACCAATGTATCTCGTATCGTAACTTGTGGCTTCCAGATTAGCTTAAACTCGCAAGTCATTATGTTACGAGTCAGCGACCAACTTGCAAGTCACTTTCTACAGAACATAGTTCGGTAACACTTCATAAGACAGCCCACGTTTTAGAGTGTACCTCTCGGCCATAAGACAGCCCACGTTTTAGAGTGTACCTCTCGGCCACTTTCCCGGGAGTTAGCGTATAACTCCCGGGAACTTACGTGTACTTTCCCAGGAGTTAGAGCATAACTCCTCCCGGTCACTTAACATATACTTTCCTGGGAACTCCCAGGAAAGTATATGTTAAGTGACCGGGAGGAGTTATACGCTAACTCCCGGGAAAGTGGCCGAGAGGTACACTCTAAAACGTGGGCTGTCTTATGAAGTGTTACCCATAGTTCCACTAAAAACTTTTCACAACTCTGAAGTCGTCACGTTTCGTCAAGTGTCGTACTGACGTAGCACGCTTATTTTGAAAGAGACTGTATGCAAACTGGATGTGTCCTGCAAAAACAGACAATGTATGTAACAGGCTGAAGTTGACGTGGCGTTCCAGAACGTCAACAACCAACCTAAGGTACCTTGCACCTGGATGAATACGTCTACTTATATACAAGTATGCTCTTCACTCCTGCCAACAAGGTTATATTTCAGTCTTGCTAGTTTGTTTAGCAGCAGGATTATAGAACAGGTTTCGGCCTGATCCTCATGTCACTTGGTGAGAGGGTGGAACATGGCCCAAGGAAGAACTCAGTAAATTTGGGCATGGATAGGACGTATACCTTGGCGGAGTTCTGCAATCTCCTTGTGCCCTTCCAATACAACACCAAATTCTGCAGCTTTTGTCAAGACCTGCAGCAAGGACGAATACTTGCTCAAGGACCGCCACCTGTGAATCCAACTTTTCTTTACCAGAAGAAAAAAGTCACAGCAGTAGCAGAGAGTCCGATCTGACTCTCTGCGGGGGTTAGACTTTGTTGGAGGAGCTCTTTCTGGACTCAAGTACAAATTTTTACTTGAGTATTTCCGTTTCGTGGCCATTAATACGTCGACTCCGACACAATTCAGAGAGACTCTTGACTGAATTTAATTTGACAGCTGTAGTTGTTAAAATGGGATCAATTTTACAGGAAGGATCCGTTTAATTGAGTACAAATTATAAAGAAAGTATAGAAGGTGTTGTGAGACAGTTACTTGTTTTTAATTAGGCGTGGTTCAGTTTATAAAGAATCGTTGATTTGTGGAGAAGCGTCCGTGAAAGAACGACCAAAACTGCCAACGAGCAATTAAATAGTTGGAGGTTTACCAAATGAAGTGTGTCTGTTACATACGTCTTCACCTTCAGATGAGTTACAGTTACTCTCTCACAGGGGAGAAACAGTCTCACAGGGTCTTTTCCAACTTGAGATGTATTAACTAAACTTTGCCAAGCACCTCTGGTCGAACAGTTCCCTCTGTATCTATCGCTGGTCGTGGATCGTATACCATCTCTCTTTGATTCAGCTCTGCTTCTCTGCGATGTGTTCAGGGCATCTGCTGGGACACAAAGGCCCGTTTCAGAGGAAGCGGATGGCCGTGCATGTTAATGAAGACGTTCTTTTCACTGGTGAAGTTGGCCAGACGTGTGCCCTCCGCAGCCTAAAGAGAGCTCACACAAACACTACATCTGCTGCGGCCAAATAGGCAGAAGTTGAGATGTGCCGGTGCCAAGTTTTTACCCCCAGAATGCTGTAAACAAACTTTGGAGACTTCGGGGGAAAATGAATGTACAGTGCCGTGCCTGTGTGCCAGTGAGTATGATGGAAAGTACTGTATGCAAGACAGAAAGAAAAAAGGAAGATTTTATTTGGATACACTGATACTACTCGTTTGTGGTGAATACACTAAAACATTTACCTTGGTTTTGGGATCATGAGAGCATTTCCATCCGTTTTTATCAGGAGTAAATAGAAACACACATTAATTTGCATTTTCTTTGTTGATTTTCTGGATTTTTTTCTCAAAATTTTCACCAGATTTGGATGGAAGAAAAAAAAGCTATGTCTTGGTAAAAGCGACCGCCTTTGTGGCACAATTGCAGCAGAAAACGCAGCTATGTCTTACCAAAAAGCAACCTTTTTCGTGGCTTTATTGCGACAGGAAACACAGCAATGTCTCATTAAAGGAGCCGTAAAAAGCATTCTCTGTCTGGGGCAGTGTTGCTCTGTCTGCTACCATTCTGGCAGGAAACACAGCGATGTCTTGGTATAAAACAACCACTTTTATGGCACTATCCTGGCAGGAAATGCGGTGATGTCTCTGGAAAAACAATTGTTTTTTGGGTCATTATCCTGGCAGGAAACGCAGTGGCATCTTTGTTCAAAACAACCGGTTTTTGCTGCACTATCCCGGCAGAAAATGCAGCGATGTCTCGGCAGAAACCAACTACCTTACTTGGCACTATCCCGGCAGAAAATGCAGCCATGTCTCGGCAGAAACCAACTACCTTACTTGGCACTATCCCGGCAGGAAATGCAGCCATGTCTCGGCAGAAACCAACCACCTTGTGCGGCACTATCCTGGCAGGAAATGCAGCAATGGACTGGTACAAAACACCCACTTTTAGTGCCTAAAAGGTCGCTGTAAATACAACAATGATTCTTTAAAACACCTGGATTTGTGTTTGTTGGTCTTGAACAGTGGTCTGCAGCTTGGGCGGCGTCTCGGTGACATGCCATCCACCAGCCCCTCCACCTGTTTATGACAAAGTCAGCGCATATACTACGTCTCTTTGGAAACATTGATATGATACGAATGAAATGACGTATTTGTGGTTTGCAGAAATGTACAATGCCAACATTTTTCTCTGGCGACTGGTCTGAAGACAGGAAGCGAGACTGAATTTCATAATAAAGTGGACATTTTGTGACTAGTCTGGTGCACTTTGTGGCTCTGAACTTTTTTTTTAAGACTTTTATAAACTTATCTCAACAACAACTGCAGAGTGAGATAAAACAGAGTAAATCCCAGGAAGGTAAAAACTATTTTAACAGATATGATTAATTTGAGTGATGTAATTTTAAGTGAAAGTGGAAGCAGAGATCATAAAGATACAGAAAAACATTTCTCATTTTGCATATCTGTATCTAATGTAGCCTCTTAGATTTTAATCAGCCAGACAACATGATGACAGAGCAGGTATATCTTGTGAATATGACATGAATAATCTCCACAGTGAGCTGAATTCCCCGGATGACTTCCTCCAGCGGCCTCCCTCACCTCTGACCTCCCCTCCACTCTTTGTGTTTCCAGTCAGAACAGAGCCGTTGATTACATGATAAACTGTGTCTTTGTCTCGCTGATAAATTCACTCCTCACGCGGACGACGACAAGCCAGCCCATTGTTTGCTTCAAACACTGAAACTCTGTGCGGAGGAACGAGCTGAAACACGACCAGAGTTCCTGGAAACATCTGTCATTTATCTGTCAGTCCACTTTTGGTTTGTTAAACAAGTGTCAGGAGAGAGAGCTCATTATTTCACTGCATAAAAGTAATAAATATGACTTTTTAAGTCAACAGATGGCATGATTCTTACTTATCATCACATCATTTTAAATTACAATATCACCATGACGACTTATGAATATATCATTTCAATGTATGTCATATTATTTGATATGTTACAATAAATCAATATATTTGACTTGAAATTTTAACAAGTTGTGTAGAAGAAAAAGTTTAAAGGAAATAAATGAAAATTGAATTGAATTGAATTCAATTCAATTATATATTAATTTAATTCAACTTATTTTTTCATTTGATTTAATTTTTTTGAAAAAAATTAATGAACATATTTTTTTATTTAATTCAACTTAATTTAATTCAATTGAATTATTTTCAATTTAATTCAACTAATTAATTCAATTTATTTTTTTAATTTAAAAAAAAAAATCAGGGCGTTGGTAGCGTAGTGGATAGTGCCGGCACCCCATGTACAGAGGTGATGCCTCGCTGCAGCGGTCACAGGTTCGACTCCGGCTTGCAACCCTTTGCTGCATGTCAACCCCTACTCTCTCTCTCACCCCATTTCACTCTGTCCTGTTCATTAAAGGCAAAAAAAGACCCAAAAAAAAAAATCTAAAAAAAAAAAAAAAAAAAAAAAATCATAATTCAACTTAATTTTTTTAATTTGATTCAACTTAATTTCATTCAATTAATTCTTTTTTTTTAAATTCAATTCAACTAAATTAATTCAATTTTTTTTTTTTAATTTTTGAAAAATTTAATTCAACTTTATTAATTCAATTTAATTTAGATTTTTTTAAAATCATAATTCAATTTAATTTAAAAAAAAATTTGATTCAACTTAATTTAATTCAATTTCATTCAATTAATTATTTTTTTTTTTTAATTTAATTAAACTAAATGTATTCAATTAAATTTTTTTATTTTTCAAAAAAATTAATTCAACTTAATTAATTCAATTTAATTGTTTTATTTTAATTTTTTTTAATTAATTTAAAAAAAAAAAAAATTCAATTTCACTTTTCTAATTTAATTTAATGTAATTAAATTTTTTAAGTTTAATAAAGTTTTACATTTCTGTTTTTGTTTTTTGGTGTATTCTCTGACAAAACAAGAGAAATCAGCTTTTAAGCTAAACAACAGGTACAATATTGGAATCTGTCGTCAGCCTGCAGGAGAAGTCACAGCGCTGACAGCTTCAGTCAGCCCTCCTTTCTTCTCCTCTGTTGTGTCTCTTTTTGCATTTCTTGTCGCCTGGGAGACGGCGTCCTCAAACGGCCAAGGCGTCCTCAGAGCTGGCCCCAGGGTCCCCCCGAGCTGAGCTGTCTCCGCGGCAACCGTCAGCAGCTCTTGCTGGGCTGGAGAAGGTTGCGCCAGGCTGCTGAGTCATCACCTGGCAGCCAGCGTTTACCCGGGATCAACACACACACACACACACACACACACACACACACTTGTGCTGAGGTTAGTGATGTTTGGGGTCTTTGATTTTGTTTTTTGAGGTTTTTTAATTTAATATTTGGGCATTTTTATGGTTTGTTTTTCAGCTTCTAAAGTCAGACAAGTTGCTTTAAGTACTTTCATCTACTGTGACCTCTGACCTTCTCATTATCCAACCAATTTCTTTTCTATCCAACTCCTTTCTGTGAGGAAAAACCAAGAAAACGTCTAAGAAGTAACTTGTAATTCTCATAATTCTCCATGAGAGGGCAGCAGTTAGTCACGCACAAATCATACAGTTCCCAACAACCTCATCTCACATCTTAAATCATCTTATAAACACATCAAAATTAAAACTTCAAGGAGCCAAAACAAATGTTCACCCCTCTAAATGATCACATATTGTACAATAAATCAGTCGTCACAGCTTTAAAACCTCTTAACTTTAAGTTTTTATTAAGGAATTAAGTATAAAGTGATGTTATTGATTTACAGGGTCAATGATGGAATCCAAAGTCTATAAATTGACTCCTGACGGACATTTTCTGGGTAAATTGAATTAATTAAAGGGACTGTAAGAGTTTTTTTTACTAAATATACTATACTTTAAGGGGAAAATAGCATTTAAGAGGCGAGAAAATAGGTAAATTGAGATTAAGGAATAAGTGGTTTGCAGTCTGGGGTCTTAAAAACTAACAAGTAACTAGTTTCGTGCCTCCGTGTTCACGTTACTGTTATGGTTGTGGCTGTTTCGGCCTCTAGGGGGCAGCCAAGAGCCACAAACACCAGGGTCAAAAGGGCGTCTGTTCAATCTTTGTTAAAACTCTCATCGATCGCTCGCATTGATTCCTTTAAGACTCCCATTTAGTCAGCAGTCTGGGCTGCTCCCGCTCACCTCTCTGCTCTCTGAGCTGTTTGTGTGAAATAATAATAACCTGGAGTCAGTGTTGGACGAAGTTTCAGACCCTTAGAAATACCCTCCGTCATGCCTGGTGGTGTCATGGCGCCCGTCCTGGCTGCCGTCTCCCTCTGCTGGATTACCTCCTGGCGCTGCGTCCGTGCGCCTGGCTGCCGATCGCAGCGTAATCTGGTCAGATCCTCAATCTGTCAAATCCCATCTGGCTCATTTGGTTGTTCACACTGCAGCGGCAGACAGTAAACCCTGGATAATACGCAGGAGGAAAGTGTTTTCTGGAGGGTCAGGGCCGCCGTGAGTGTCACTCTGCC
Organism: Epinephelus moara; assembly: GCF_006386435.1. Lineage (NCBI taxonomy): Eukaryota > Metazoa > Chordata > Actinopteri > Perciformes > Serranidae > Epinephelus > Epinephelus moara. The sequence continues at coordinate 241,065 of NC_065521.1, read as the reverse complement.
AGGTATTACCCTGAGTTACAGCCGCAATCAAGTGGTTTGTGAAGGTCGGCGGCTGTCGCCTGGAGCTCGGAGGTGATTTTCCGTCTTCCTGTCTCCTGCTGTCTCTTCAACACACACCTCCCTGCAAAGAAACATTCGTCTTCATAAGTTATCGGCCTCTGATTCGCCCTTCACATCTGATTTTATTTAACTAAGAAAAACTGCCGACAGAGGGAGATCATATCAGGGAGTGAGTTTTATTTCAGGTATTCTTAAGAAAGGTGTCTTTATCTTCATCATAGAAATTCACTGAAGATGGATTCAGTGTCAACATGTTGCTGCCTCACTTCCTGTGAGCGTGTAAGCCCATTCTGTCCTACATTAACATGTGAATGAGAGTGTCTTCAGCTTAAAGCTGCCCTGTGGAGTATTTACATATAAACCAATGTCCGTTACATTACAGCCACTGCCAAACGAGATATTAGGATGATCATTGAACACATCTCCACCACACAACAGTCTCTGGTTTGCTTAGAAGCGCTATTCCCTCTCAGGAGTGACATTCCCACACTGTCGCACAGGAAATGACGCATTTGATGTAGAGTTCAAAGAGCGCATGCGCAGTTGGAAATGTTGGAGACGACGAGGCTAGCAGAAGAGCTACTGAAAGATGTCTGAAAACCCAAAGAAACGGCCCAGGAAAGCTTCCGAAGCCTCTGGAGCTGGTCCCGCTGGTCCTCCCCAACCTCCGCGACGTTCAGAAGAAGGAAAAAAGGCAAAACGAGAGCGTCACTTGTATTGCCGACTTCATCGAACGGCGCACGCTGACTGTTATTGTTGCAGTACTCGGAAAAACGTGGCAGATGGCGCAAATAGGCAAAACTCCACAGGGCAGCTTTAAAGTAAAAGTACCCAAAGAGAAATCTAAAGAACAATATAAAAAAAACATACCCCAAAAATCAAAATTATTCAAAATAGTCGCCAATGTTCTGTCATTTAGCTAACTTACACATTGACAAGTTGTTTCAGCTCTTCGTTTGTGAATCTGAACTTGTAACCAAAGCTTTCAGATAAATATAGAAAAGTAAAAGGACAGTATTTCTCTCTGAAATGTTGTGAAGCACAAGTGTAACGTGACATGAAAAGAACAGACGCAAGTAAATACAAGTACCTCAAATTTGTACTAGAGCAAAGTACGTGAGTAAATATACCTATTCACACTCCCTCAGTGTTTATGAGTTAAACTGTTTCAGGATTTGGACCAATGGGTGGCGCTGAGGCATGACAAGCAAATGTCAGCGACCATGACTGACTGTAGCAGGTTGAAACAACTGTTAATCGAGCAAACACAGAACAAACGTTCACTAAGAGTGAGCACAATAATCCCTAAAAGTGTGCACACAACTGTAGTAAGTACAGCCGGTTGAACTGAAACAGGAAGTACACCTTAAGTCTTCAGAAGGACAGCAAACACAATCCATGTTAATGCCTCAGTCTTAACGTGCTCCAGTATGCAGATGACATTAGAGTATACTTTACATAAAGATAGTGACTGATTTTTAAGCTTTAACAGAAACACATCAACTCAGTGAAGGTCTTGTTTTGGCGCCACTTCGAGCCACTGCGGCGGATCTGAACCTGCGCCCTCTCCGTTGCCATGGCGACCTCGAACGTGCCAGTGCGCGGGGCTGTGCAGCTGCAGAGTGGCCATCTCATGTCGCATCTTCCCCTCCCTAATCCTATAATCCTCTCCTGCCTCCACTCTCACCCCCCACCCCCGCCCGATCGGATTAGAGGCTCCTGGAACAGAGCGCTGTATCCTCCCCACACACACTCACACACACACACACACACACATACACACACATGCCTACCTCATGGCCTATATATTAACTTCCTCTTTCCAGTATGGGATAATTGGACTGACGGGAAACAATAAACAAGTTTACAGGACAGACTCGTCAGCGATGAATCACCATCAGCAACAACAGCATCAACCCCACTGTATCAGCTGTTCAGTCTTCTCTAACAAAACCTACCCACCGCCCTAAGGAGTTCTAAATCTTGAGATATTTATGATTCAGTGAAAAAATAAATGTCATTTTCTTTAAATTTCCAACAGGTTTTGCAACAAGCGAACATTAAAATGTTTAAAGACGCTGATCCACGTCCACGCTGATGCACAAAGCCTGGTTAAATCTACAGTAGAGGAGTGCCCACGATTGTTGTTGGTGCCAAGTTCCGTACTGTTTTTAACATGTCTGCTCCACCTCCTGCACGTCACTGTCTGTCACACGCTGGCTGGGTCAGCAGAGCTTTTTTTTTAGCTCCTTAATTGATTAACGAAGTGAACGAGATCACAGACAGATCACACAGCTGGTGGAAGTCCAGCCGCCCAGGAAGGAAGTGTTGTCTTTGGAGAACAGCTCTTCAGGTCTGAGTTATCTGTCTTTGTACCGGATGAGCTTTTCAGAGACAATCACGAGTGGTTACTGCTGATATTGGTACAGCATTGTCACTGAAGTGTAGCGCTGTCTCACTTCGAAGTTGTCAAATCCGGCGCTTAGTAAGTGACTTGCGGTGTCAGTAACTGACGAAAGCAGCATGGTCAAGGGGAAACGCAGCAGAACAACAATGAAAGTTAAGGCGGCGAAAGTCCAAGTAGGGCAGGTGGGATTAGTGGTGGATGGGACCAGCAACCACTGACTTTCACCCGCGAGGCTAGTGTTCGCTGGTTATTACCATTAGCTCTGTCAGCACTATTGCTGTTGTTAGCACTGTTCAGGCACAAAATGACAACAAAGCAAAACAAAATGACCGAAAAAAGAAAAAAAAAACTTGTCAAAGTGACAAAAAACAACCGAAAAAGACAGAAAATTACCTCAAAGAGACGACAAAAAAAAAAAAATCATAAGGAGACACAAAAGGACTAAAACAAAACCCCCACATAAAACAACTAAAAAGGAAACAAAATGACTAAAAACGAAATTCAATTTCTTCAAGGAGACACAAAATTACTTAAAAAAGTGACCTAAATGACTACAAAATGACAGAAAATGACCAAAAAAGACATAGAATTACGTTAAAGAGACACAAAAGTACCTTAAAAAGTGACCTAAATGATGACAGACATAAAGCATCACAAAATGACTACAAAGCAACAGCAAACAACCAAAAAAGAAATAAAATTACATCAGAAACACAAAAATTACCTTAAAAAGTGACATAAATGACAACAAAGCAACAGAAAATCACCAAAAGAGAAATAAAAATTACTTCAAAGAGACACAAAACAACCACAAGGGGACACGAAATGACTAAAAAGGAAAAGAAATGACCAAAAAAGACATGAAATTACGCCAGAGACAAAAAATCACCTTAAAAAGTGTCCTAAATGACGACAAAATGACATAAAGCATCACAAAACGACTACAAAGTGACAGAAAACTAATCAAAAAAGACATAAAATGACTTCAAAGAGACACAAAATTACCTCAAAAAGTTACCTAAATAACTACAAAACTACACGAGGCATCACAAAATGACTACAAAGTGACAGAAAATGACCAAAAAAGACATAAAAATACTTCAGAGACACAAAATTACCTTGAAAGGTGACCTAAATGACTACAAATAGACACAAAGCATCAAAAAGTGACTACAGAGGGACAGAAAACGTCCAAAAAACACATAAAATGACTTCAAAGACTCACAAAACAACCACAAGGAGACACAAAACGACTACAAAGCAACAGAATGCAACCAAAAAAACCATAAAATTACATCAAAGAGACATAAAACAACCACAAGGAGACATAAAACAACCACAAGGAGACATAAAATGACTACAAAGCAACAGAAAACAACCAAAAAAGACATAAAATTACATCAGAGACACAAAACAACCACAAGGAGACACAAAACGACTACAAAGCAACAGAATGCAACCAAAAAAACCATAAAATTACAACAACAGAGAAGCACAAAACTACAAAAAATGTGCTTAATGACTAAAAAGAGATGCAAAACCACCACCAAGTCTGTGTGTCTTACTTCTATGTAGAAGAGGTGGTGGGGCCCTTTGCATGTCTGTGCCCTGGGGCCCATATTCTCATTATACGCACATGCTTACAGACATGAATGAAGTTATATTGAATGAAACGAGCCTTTGACCTTTTGCCTGCATGTACATTTATAATCATATTACCCACATTTTTAGGTTGACTGCCTCCAGATTTGGACTAAACTGCAAACTTTTAGTCACCTAACATTAAAAAAATGAAGAAATGTTGTTATATAAATCAGAAAATATTCAGTCTGACATGTTTAACCACCCGTCACCATCTAGTCTGCATCAAACTAAAGAAAGTTATCTTCCTCCTCGGTGTTTTGACAGTCTCGTAGCGAGCGCCCAGCGTGACAATGACCACACGGAGATAATCTGTCTACCGAAACCTCCCCCACACACGCAGAAAACAGCTCCTGACAACCACAACACCATATGGTGAACGCTAAGCTGCCGTCAGGTCATAACAGCAACACTTCAAACTCTGAGAGAGGCTGCCCCGACTCCTCTGCAGCCGTCAGGGGGGATTACTGATGTCGAACTGCGCTCACTTCCAACTGAATAAAATAAGTTACACAAGGCAGAGGGGTAATCCTGTTTCTGAAAGGATCCCACATGACTGATCTAGACACTTTAGGACTTCTTGAACTTCAGAATTTGAATATGTCGTTTATCTGTGCAGACTTTTGCTCATAAATGATGCCAAAACACTGATAACTGCCCCACCTTTATTGATTAGAGGGTTATTCAGTTCACCTGTTGGCGCAGGGTGCGAGGAAGTGAGAGCAGCATGGTGCATTTCTCTTCTGGGCCAATCAGGGTGTGACGACGCCCTTTCCTACAAAGTAAATTTGAGATGTTGGTTGCACCTGAACGCAGCTTCGTTCCCTCCTAACGTTTATTGGATGTTAAATTAAGCAGACAACTGACGACAGCATGAATAATTACAGACTACTGAGGTGGATTCATCGATTTGAGGCTGAAATCAAAATCAAACAAGCAGCCAAAAGCTGCACAATTCAGCTGAAACTTCTCGCTCCAGAGGACAGGAAGTGTTCCGGCGCCTCGCTCAAGGACGCCTGGATGAATCGGTGACCTTTTCAGCGACAGGAAGTGCCCTCCATCCTCCTCTGATGTGAGCGCTCAAACAGCTGTGGTGGCGAGGACTTGAAACAGAAACGAGAGAGCTCATTATGATAATAGGAATCTGCCGGGGAGCTTCTCAACAAGATTAAAAACAACTTGATTAACCCGTCTGTCGGTGACGCAGCCCCAACCGGCCCGTCAGCTGCTTTGAAATCCTGAGAGTGAAATGAGAATCACAGCATCCGAAGATAAAAGATCCACGAAGAAAACAGTGCGACCAGACTGGGAAGAGCATCTTAAAAAGTGGCTATGTTTTAATCTGCTGCTTCTCTTTGACTCTGACACACGGGGGAATACATATCACGCTGAACACAATCCATACTCATCCCATCTCTGCTTGATTTAATCTTCATCTGTCCCACATGGAACCTGACACAAATATCCTCTTAGACTTTTGATTTTCCCCTTACACATCACTTTAATTTCTTCAAATCTTGTTATAGACATTTGGGGATATTCCAAATTTCCTCAAAGAACTTTCAAAATTCGAGGATCCTGATTAATTTAAAAATGAAAGACATATTTTGCTTCAACTAAAGAGACTATAGCCAGAAGTTTTTTGAGATATTCAAATATCCATCCATCCATTATCAACCACTTATTCGAAGCCGGGTTGTGGGGCAGCAGGCCAAGCAAAGTATTCCAGACATCCCTTTCCTCCTGGGGGATCCCAAGGCGTTGCCAGGCCAGATGAGATATGTTCTGGGTCTGCCCCGAGGCCTCCTACCAGTGGGACGTGCCCAGAACACCTTCAACAGGAGGCGCCCGAAGACAATCCTGATCAGATGCTCGAACCACCTCAACTGACCCCTTGAGAGACGAAGGAGCAGCACCTCTACTCCGAACTCCTGACCTTATCTCTAAGGCTGAGCCCAGCACCCCGAAGGGAGGAAACCAATATTGTCCGCGATCTCAATCTCTCAGTCACTACCCATAGATGAGGGCTGGGACATAATGAACCGGGATTTCGAAAGCTTTGCTTACGGCTCAGCTCCCCATTCGCCACAACGGTCCGGCACAGTGCCCGCATCAATGCCAATGCCCTGCCAAACCGCCGATCCATCTCACGCTCCATTCTACCCTAACTCGTGAACCCTGAGATACTTAAATTCCTTTGCTTGGGGCAGCAACTCTCTCCAAACCCAGAGGGGGCAATCAACCATTTTCTGGCAGAGAACCATGACCTCAGACTCCCCGACTCCCGACTGCGTCACACTTGGCTGCAACTTTGAGACCAATTTCCACAATTTAAGAGTCTCGTATCCAGATAAAGTCCATCGCCGTCATTTACTCATGTGTGTCTTCGTTTTCTTCGGCTCCATGTAAATCAGGGTCGACCCTCCGCCAGTCCAGAGGGAGGTGTTGATGCACTGAACTCTGCCAAAACTGCCAGAAGAGGAAGAACTTCTGAACTTTAGCTGGTGATAGCTACCTAACAACAATCCATCCAGTCAAATTTCTGAACTACAAGTGAGATGAAAGTTTTCTTACACTGGAAGAACTTGACAGACCCATCCAACACCGTCTGAGATGACCTGGATTCAAACCCAGAACCCTGTCACTTTTAGCACATTGTTCTACTTGTTGAATGTCACAGCAGCTCATTAAATCCTCCTAATCTCCATAAATCAGCCGTCCCGCTCACTCTCCCTGTGTACACGCTGTTTGGTCCTGAGGTGAAACAGCCATTTAACCTTTTTATGGAGCTTTAATTCTCATTTGGCCTTCCAACGGAGTTCTCACGCTTCACCAGCTCACCCAGTTAAATGAGATTTATACGACTTCAGGAGGCCCGTCCAAACTCTCTCAGGTTTTAACAGCCGCACGTGCTCACGCGAGCCGCGTTCGATGACTTCCGGTGGTTCCGCTGAAAGTGACCGGCCTCGTAAAGTGGATGTCTTGTCTCCTCGGCAGCTCCATCAATCACGGCTGATAATTATGATGGATGGGGGAGGAGCTCGGGCAAATGAAGGCCGAAAAACATTTAGCCGAGCACAGCGAGGAGGTGTGAGATTAACGCAGATGAGAGTGAGCGAGGGAGGGTGAAGGTGCGGCGTTTGAACATCAGTAAATCATTATCACATTAACACTGAGGTGTCAGTGTGAGGACTGTAAACACACCAGACTGTCTCTGAGAGGAAACCGCTTTCATGTGGTCAGATTTTGGAGGGAAACCTGATGGAGAAAATATTCAGTACTGAAGTAAAAGTACTGATAGTATACTGTGAAAATACTCCACTACAAGCAAAAGTCCTGAAATCAAAACCTCAAAGCATTGATTATGCAGTCAAATGTTCCCTGTCAGTGTTTTCACATTCTGTCTGATGTTTTTGCTTTAATGTTCCTGCTGCATTAATGTTCCTGCTGTAGATGTTTAAGGTTGTGCTCATTTTAACTCCTTTATAAATTGTTGGTTAGTTTAATCTGCAGCAAAGCATCATATTCTATAAAATCATTAACCTGCTTGAGGAAAAATGTTGTCCTAAGTCAGATTCAAAATCACACTGAAAATCAAAGTGAAAAACTGAAATTTCACACCGTCTGGGCTCCTGATGAGTCGGCGGATGGTGTCCTGGGGGATCTCCTCCCAGACCTGGTCATCAGTGAGCTCCTGGACAGTCTGTGGTGGTACTTGGCAGCGTCGGATGCACCAATACATCGTCCTATAGGTGCTCAGTTGGATTTAGGTCAGGGGAACGAGAGGGCCAGTCCTGCACCAAGAGGAACCCAGGGCCCGCTACACCAGGAGGAATCCAGGGCCCACTACACCAGGAGGAACCCAGGGCCCTCTGCACCAGGAGGAACCCAGGGCCCTCTGCACCAGGAGGAACCCAGGGCCCTCTGCACCAGGACGAACCCAGGGCCCTCTGCACCAGGACGAACCCAGGGCCCTCTGCACCAGCGTAATGTCTGACAGTCACTCTGATGATTTCATCCTGGTACTGTTGGCTATGACATGGAGGTCTGTGTGACCCTCCAAGGATCTGCCTCCCCAGACCATCACTGGCCCACCGCCAAACCGTTCATGCTGGATGACCACAGCGTCTCCAGACTCGGGGTGCCAGTGGTGGACCTGCCAGTTCTGGTGTTCTCTGGTGAATGATGGAGCTGCCCTGGGTTTCTCCTGGTTCTGGTGTAACGGCCGGTCTCCTGGTATCTCCTCCGTGCTCTTGCGACTGTGCTGGTTCGGCCTCATGCTACCAGTAGTGACAAGGACAACTAACTGACTTGGTGTATCCCTTTCTATGTGACGCTCTTTGTCGTGTTGTTGATATACGAATGCGTCTGCTTGTAATTCAAGCTTTTAAATTAAACTGAGTGGTCATGAACATCAGGTATGAATTGGTCATTGTATCAAAATCTTGTTTACCCGTGCCCTCAACCCTCTTAAACTCTCCCAGGTGATCCAGCTTGTGTTGCCATGGGAAACCCATGGATACAGAGCTTTGTGGGTAATTGGTGTTGCAGTAAAGTGGGTGACAGCGAGGGTTCAGCGATAATGATTGTCACAAAAGGAGCCTGTGCAGAGAGGATTTAACTCCATAGTGCCGAATGACATTACCTGGACGAACTCTCTGTATCTATCTGTGCACTGATTGATCGCTCGGTGTCGTCTGTGAAGCTCAGGATGAGATTTAGCCCCCAGCTGTAAAGCTGTCTTTGCGCTGAAGTAATTACCTCACACTGGAGTGGAGTACACACACACACGCAGATACAGAGTTCAGAGTAAAATAAATCTGATATAAAGCTGCAGCCTTTTCCCTCAAACGTTTTGAAACACAAATTCTTCATGTAAAACTGGATTTAAAGCTGCGTTCGGCAGCTGCCGGCAGCAGGAAGTTTAATATCCACAGACTGAGATTAGGACTGTAACAGAGTTAAATAAACATTTCCTGTTCAAAGTGAGTCGCTCTGAAGCTACAGGCACTGCTCTCAAACACTGCAAAAATAAATCTCAGTGGATATAAACGCAGCATAATTGTATCTTTACGTGACGACTTTGTGCTTTTTTCCTCTTTAACAAGATGTACTTATGTCATCTCAATCTTCTCAGGTGCATCCACACAACAATGATCGTGTTTTATTTACTCTGTTCCAGTATAACTGAGGAGCTGGAGGAGCCCCAGGTTACGGAATATTTTCTCCATTGTTTTTCCCCCAACTGGAATTTTACTTTTGACGATAACCACAGTATAACTGAACACAGAATTGCAGGAGTCTCCTGGATAAATACCCAGTACTGTTATGTTGTGGCTGTCACTTTTAAATCTTCCGAATTTACCAAATCTACACCCCTAAAAGTCGTGATCAGGAACTATGGGGGGGTTGCACATCAGGGCCGCTGGATGCAGATGAACCTATTAGCCAAAGTCAGCGTTTGGGTGGAGGAAGATCTCACAGAGCAACGGCTCCATGTTATCTATACGGACTGAGCCTGACAGAGCGCCATGGCCTAGTGCCCTGGCAGGCCCGGGGGTGGGCCCCGGTGTGCCCTTACTGCATGAGGTGCTTGAAGTCCAAATATTCTGTTTCATCAAGGTCTTCTTGAATCGCCCTTCGTCTGTCCCCTCTCCTGGGACCACTTTGCCTTGGGAGACCCTGACAACACAACACATGCAAACCCCTCCACCACGTTAAGGTGCCGATTCTGGGAAGATGCCTTCTGGGTGCCTCCGGTTGGAGGTGTTCTGGGCACGTTCAACTGGTAGGAGGCCAGTTCGGTTCTCTGGTGAATGGCAATTGAGCTGCACGGTGCTGGGCACACTGGAGGGATTATATATCTCATCTGGCCTGAGAACACCTGGACGAACTCTCCAGGAGGAGCTGGAAAGTGTTGCTGGGGAAAGGAACGTCTGGGGTGCTTTGCTTGGCCTGCTGCCCCCCTGACCCGGCCCTTTTATACAAAGACTATCCGTCCTTGAACTACATAATCTGATGCAAAAAGTTGCCTTAAATTTGTTACATAGATCCAGCAGGACACTCCTTTAATCAGTCAAGGTTTTGTTGTGAATTTAAAGCTGCATACGTCAATATTGCAACTCATATGGGAGTAACTGGTTAGTTTATTACAGGTTCAATTTCTTTAGCCACAAACTCTCTCCATGCACAGACTGACCTCTTAATAATTCTTATTTCTCTCATTGCATTGTTGATATTTCTTGTGAAGTGTATTTCACAAGTTAAAAAGGTTGTTTTTGGTATTTATACCTTGGTCCTAATTAAGGAAACGTTTTATTTAACCTCCTCTGTCGGAGCGTAAACTGCTCCACAAAAGAGACGGTTCACTGGCAGCTACAGAGACGAGATGTGACGATACAAATACATCTTTTGAATTAACTGTATGACCTCTTTTTTGCAATAAACACATTGGTTTAGTTTTCTGAACCGAACCAGACCGTAACCTGGTCATTCGTCAATCAAGTTCGTGAAGATCTGAAACTTTACTCTGCTGCAGAAACAGCTTTACATATCGATCAAATATATTCAAACCACTCTCTAAAATGGCCATTTACAAGGTTATTCTGTCTATTTTCAGGAAACTATTGAGAGTGAAATGTGAATTTAGTGAGCCATAAATCACTTGACCTCATCAATAACAGACATCCCTCATTTTCACCTCACAAGATGAATCCGCAACATCTGCCAAAAGACTGTACATCCATCTGTGAAGGGAAGACATCATTACCCTCTGTTGATCATCGCGTGTCTCGTCTGAGTGTCCTTGAGTGAAACTCTAAATCCCCCCCTGCTCGCTCCCTTTGTAAGTTCCCGTGGATAAGAGCAGCAGAAGATGAATGCTGTAGGAATGCGCTTGGTGCAGAGGATCCAGGCAGTGAAATGGTAATCATTTAGTAACCAGGGATTTGAGGATTTAAGGATTTGAGGGCCGCCCTTCAGAAAGGAGCATCATTTGGTTTCATCGTGTTGTCAGAGTGGGTTTCTCTGCATCTCAAATGGCAGATTGAGGTCTCAGTGTGGAGTAAACCTGCTCTTCATTTGCAATCGGATCAGCCGCATGAAAAACACGCTGACAAGCTACAGAAAGACAAACTGAACACATAAGACACCACGAGCTTTCTCCTGAAACTGACCACTTAACCAAACCTCCACAGGATTACAGCGGTGATTTATGGTTTGCATCAATGCAAATTTTATACATTCATCACCAGGAATTAACACTAAATCCTAAAAATGCTGCCCAAGGACAGAAGAGGCTGCAGATTTCAGGTGTGTGTGTACTTGCCTGAAGATACAGCCGACTAATCCGCGGCCTTTTCCTGCTGCTATACCGCTGAGAAAGTGATGAATAAGTAATTTCCCTTGAACAGGTTGCGCAGCCTCAAGTGTGGAGATGGAGTGAATGGACAGATGGAGGCGAGAGACAGAAATGGGCCTGGGAAAAGAGGATGTATAGAACAATACTGTCCTGTTCTCTCAGCAAAATCTCCACATTTCCTGCAACTGTGTTTTTCATGTAGACGTTTGGCACCACGAGTGCAGATTACTGTACTGCAGTGTCTTTCTATACAGAGGAAAATGCTGGCTTTGAACATTTCTGCAAACCACAAATACCTTACATTTGTATGTTTCATACAGTAAGTGTCGTATTAACATTTCTAAAGTGACGTAGTTTATGAACTTACCTTGTCATCAGGAAGTAGAAGGGATGGTGGGACACCTTGACGTGAGGCCTGCCAAGTTGCAGACTGCTCTTCAGAACAACAAACAACAAAATCGGTTGTGTTTTTATAGCCAGCAGTAGCTGCTTTTCCAGCGGAATTTTCACCACCAATCAACTGTGTTTTTTGCAACCCCTTGCCATTTTTCCATCGGGAATAGCACCATGAAAAAGCGATTGTTTTTTAACAAGACATCGCGGGGTTTCCCACGGGGAAAGTGCCGTGAAAAGTAGTGTTTTTTGCTGCCACAAAAAGTGGTTGTTTATTAATGAGTTAGGCTGCTTTTCCTGCTGGATAGTGCTTGAAAGGCGTTTGTTTTTGACAAAGACATCGCTGCATTTCCTGTCAAGATTGTGCCACGAAAAGCTTTTTTGTTTCCCCAAGAATTCGCTGTGTTTCCTGCTTGGATAGTAATAAGAAAAGTGTTGTTTTTTACCAAGACATTGCTGTCTTTCCTGCAGGAATAGTGTCAAGAAAGTTTCGTTTTTTTACCCAATACATCACTGCATTTCATGCTGGGATAGTGACACATAAAGCATTTTTTAATAACAAATTGCTGGTCTTCCTGCTGGGATAGGGCTACCAAATTAGGTCGTGTTTTTACCAAGACACTGCTGCAGTTCTTAGTAGGATAGTGCCATCAAAAGCGGTTGTATTTTACGAAGACATCGCTGTGTTTCTTGCTGAAATAGTGTCATGAAAAGTAATGTTTTTTTTCTGCATTTCCTGCCAGGATAGTGCCACGAAAAGTGATTGTTTATCGACAAGTCATGGTGCTTTTCCTGCGGGGATAGAGTCACAATTAGCAGTTGTTTTTTATGGAGACATTGCTGCATTTGCTGCCACAATAGTGCCACGAAAAGAGTTGTCTTTTATCAAGACATCGCTGCGTTTCTTAATTGGATCGTGCCACCAAAAGCGGTTATTTTTTACGAAGACATCGCTGTGTTTCTTGCCAAAATAGTGCCACGAAAAGTGATTGTTAATTATTCATTTTCTGCTGGGATAGTGTCATAAGAAGTGGTTGTTTATTAACAAATTATGCCGCTCTTGTGTCATAAGAAGTGGTTGTTTATTAACAAATTATGCCGCTCTTCCTGCCAGGATAGAGCCACAAAAAGCAGTGCTTTATTAATGAGTTGTCGTGCTTTGTCCTGCGGNCATTTTCTGCTGGGATAGTGTCATAAGAAGTGGTTGTTTATTAACAAATTATGCCGCTCTTCCTGCCAGGATAGAGCCACAAAGAGCGGTTGTTTTTTATGGAGACATCGCTGTGTTTCCTGCCAGAATAGTGCCACAAAAAGCAGTGCTTTATTAATGAGTTGTCGTGCTTTGTCCTGCGGGGATAGTGCCATGAAAAGCCGTAGTGTGCTGGCTCTGGAGGACTGCTGCCCAGAAGAAGCTGAAGGTCACTGCCTGCGTTTTGGTTTAAACCTGAATGGACTGTGAGACATGTGCTGGAGTAGCCGGGCAGCAACAGGCACATGTGGAAGTTAATTTTGTTGTTGTGAACTGGGAAGTACTTAATAAAACTGCATGTAAATGGAGTGCTGAATCCATGCGTCTCCATTTAATCATTATCAGGTTCATAGCAGTTTAAGAACGTCCTCTTCAGCTGACATATTTATTTAAAGAGCATCACGACAGATCTGATTCTCAGATTCTTTTCTGCCATTTAGTTCTCACCATTTTCAGGGATTCCTGTTTTTGCATTCAGGCAGCATCTGAAATAAACCAAATTCCTGGCGTCTCTTCCCATAACCAACCTGGTTGACAAGCAAACGCTCCGTTATTCTGATGCAAAGCGAGCCGGGCTGATAGTGAGTGTCCTTGATAAAGCAGTGAATAGAAGGGGGTCCTTTTCAGACCCCACAGTTCCCATTCAGCCCCGATGAATAGACGCGTCGAATCCAGTCTGAGCCTCTAATAAGAGCTGAACTTCAGGGCAGCAACGGCCGCTCCGAGTGAGTCGTGTTCAACAGAAACCATTTACCTCTTCATACAAACCCCCTGCTTCCTGTGCCAACTTTCTCCGGAGGCGTCTGCATGTCAGACTCTTTGTCTCAGACAGTTCATGTTCTTAAAATCTGCTTAATAACATGTATTAAAATACAATCTGCTCCTGTGAGATCCCATTAAACTGTATCTCAGCTGTATGCAGGGGAATGAAATGATGACAGCAGCAGCGATTGAAAAGCAGATCATGCTGCAGAGATATCAACACAACAGCGACACTGGAAAAATATTTATCTGCTTCTGTGGTGATATGATTGAAACCTAGCCATCTACATGTGTCAGGTCAGGATTACAGCTTCTCTTTTGTTGGCTTCATCGGGCTGCAGCCTCCATTTACCAGTCAGTGTGTCCCAGCTCTTATCTCAACAACTATGGGATGGACTGCCGTTAAATTTGATACCAATACTCAGAGGATGGAGTCGCTTAACTTTTGTTGTTGTTGGCCAGGCGCCATTAAACGTATTGGTGATCGACTGCGGATCATGCTGACGTTAAAGGACAGCTTTTTTTAGGTGGTGTCCGACGCTGGAAGTCGAGCGAGACCAGGTTGGATAGGTGGACTGATGGTGTCAGTGGATACCGCAAGCAAGCTGGGAGGCACCTGTCGCAGTGGTATGATACATGAACACATGGTTTGAAACACTGCCGGTAATGGCATAATATAAGGAGCTGGAGAGTCCCTATAGGGTGGGTGGTAAGGGTGGTGGATGGGTCAAACCAAACCCGGACTTTTACCCTGGAGGTCGGTGTTCACTTCCCGTATGAAGAACCAAACCATGTTCTTTACTAAACCTAACCATAGCCCCTTTTCCACCGCAAAAACTTTCCCTCAACCCCAAACTTACCCTGGAAAAAGTACCTAGAAGGGGGGGTGGGACTTTTGAGATTACCTGAAATTCTTGAGGGGCGGGGCTGTTTGCATAGGAAGCTGATTGGTGGACTCACACTCGCAGCGTTCCGCACTTCCTGGCACGGGCAGCCGCTGCAAACTTTATTTCATTTCTACAAGCGTCACTTCGTTCGTGTTCTGATTAAGAATGGGTACCGAAACCTGGTACTAAATTAGCCCCGGGGCTAAATTATCAAAGACCATAGTATTGATAAGCTCTAACGTATTGGTTCTTTTGTGCAGGCGCTGATCTCCACATACACACATATAGGACACACGCCGAATCATCTACGTCATCACGCTAATTTGAATAAATTTTCCGGAACTTTGAGGTGCTAGGAAATGCACAAGCAAACCACACAGATTACCAGGGATTATTTCACCCAGGTAAATAAATTCCTGGTAATAAATGTTCCTGGAAATGTTGGTGGAAAAGGGGCTCGTGCCTTTGTTGACCTCCTGGAAAGTCAACAGCTGACGCTGAAGGATGCCTAGCGTGTAATCCATAGACGTGAAAGTCTGTTAACAAAGTGGTATGTGACGACTTGGAATGAGAACGTGTTGGCAGTACAGTAGAAAGAAAGTAGTTCCTACATGAAACTGCTCCCAACAAGGTCTGTGGATTATCTTGAGTAACCAGGTCATGATTTCTGGAAAGAGACATTGATGGTGAGCTTTTCAAATCTGTCTCTTGGCACAAGCGTCTAAGTGTCTCCTAGTTGCATTATACTGGAGAGAAGGCAGACATCTTGGATATCTCCAACACTCGGCAACTCACACCAAAACTATCTAGATATTTAACCTCTCTAACTCCGCCAGGACGCCGACGTCCTCGCTCCCCTCCTCCTCTGTTAAATGGTATCTCCCAGGCGCACTACGTCATTAAACCATGTGATGTTTGTTATTGCCAGATTCAGGAAGCTCTCGACTTTTCAAAAATAACATAATTTTTCTTTTATTTATTGTGTATTTCGCACCAGAGCAGCCTAAACACACAAAGTCCAAAATCACCATGAGAGGTGACAAGTCATGTCATGCTGTTTTTCGACGATATACCGTCTAGAAAGTGGGATCACGACTTTCATGTTTCATATGGCTTTATTTGGTGATATTTTATGGTGTTTCTGTGTCATAAACAACATCAGCTATCATAATCACACCTGATTTCAATAAGGTACAATGTTTGAAGCTGGCTGAGTGTTGTTTGATCACTGATAGTACTGTTTTGAAGCAAAGTGAGAGCTCCTGTCATTTGGAGCTCCGCA
>NC_065521.1:216826-224837 GCF_006386435.1 Epinephelus moara | reverse complement strand
GAGTTTTCTTTCTGGCAAGACCTCATGCATGCATGTAGTCAGAGCGGTTCAGAAGCTACAGTCATTTCAATTTGGGTATGTCATTTTAGGCGTTTTTGCAACAAAATGGGGGTGAAGTGCAAGAGGGTAAATAGCAGTACAGGTATTTTGGGGTGAACTGTCTCTTTAAGAAGCTGGAACAAGAGAATATTTGCAATTTTCATTTGGTGGATGACTTTAAACAAGCAATCAATCACCTTATTGATTACTCAACTAATTGTTTACTACACACAGGGAAGAAAAAGTAAATGTTTGTGTCCCTTGAACGTCCTTCGATTGGAAACAGGAGAAAGTTTGACAAACTTACAAACGAGTTTTCCACTAAATCTTTGGTCTCCCTGAGTGGACGAAATTTGTACTTTCATGCCCAAGATGGACGTCATGTTTTCAAGGCGAGCAGACCAGAAATCAGAAACAGACATAAAAATGAATTTCTGTCAAATCCAACTTCCAGAGACAGTTTTGGAGTAAATATACAAAACAAATCTGCAAACAAAGACGCAGCAGAATAATGCTTCAGGTTCAGTCTGTCGAGCTGCACCAGGCTTTTCGTCATGTGAAATAAATGAAACCTTCAGCCTGTGTGATTTAGCCGCTGGCCTCCTCAGCCCTGGCCGCCGAAAACGTCTGAGAAATCCTTTTCTAAAAGCGCAGGTCCAAGGTGACTCCTGCTCGCTGAATGGATATCGGCGCCATGCTCTGATCTCCAGTCACTTCATAAGTCGCCCTACAGATATCCATCATATCCCCCTCGGCCTCTGACAGAGCAGAATGAGAGAGCATGCGGAGGGCGGTCAGATAAATCACCACGCTTTCACTTTTCTGGAGCCGCTGTAGCATTCATCACACATTCTGTGTACAAAGAGGAAGGTAGAGCGATGCCTGATGTTTTCTAAAATCCCGCAGCTTTGGGGATGTGATTGAACCGTTTGAGTCTAACACAAAAGCTCGAGCTGAATAAGATAAGAACTCATGAATTAACGACAAAAAGACTGAGAAGTGAAGGCTGGAAGTGAGGACTTTTTCGCCCTTCATGTTGGTTGAGCTTGGTCTTTTGAGAGCATATATTAAACTACAAATAAAAGGCAGGAGCAGGGGTAAAAATAGCTCGCCTATACGTAGGTTGCAGAATTGAACTGATCCGATCTGATGAAGCTGCACCAGCACCTGATTCTTACATGATTAAGTAGGACGATGCATTTAAGTACAGCTGTTAAAGCAGCTCCTCCTCCTGTTGTCTCCTGCAAGCTGTTAGCGCTCGGTCTAATTAGCTGCCTTGTTGAAAAATTTGGTTGCTGCCTTTTAAAGCTCCCTCAGGCATGGCTGAGAGGGGAGCAGGAACTGCAGCATGTGCTGCAGAGCTCCACATTTTACAACTTTCCTACTGAGAGCTGATCAAAGTTTTCTTCCAGCTTTGGTATTTGACGTCTTTGAGGTCATTCGGGATCTTAAAGCGATGCTGGATTTAGCGGGGCGCAGTGGGAAGTCCAAACTGTCAGGGAGTAAAGTGGCGTCACTCTGATTCCTCTGACAGCGATAGATCAGGTGTGCAGACGGGTGAGTGTACACAGGGTTCAAACTTCTCTCTCAAGCTCTCTTTTTCATATTTCACCAACTACTTCTGTCGGTGTTTATGGGAACAGCTGAGCGCTAAACTATAAATGCAGGCTGGTATAATTCATCGCATCAGGACAACAGAGACTCACAAAAGATGCAGAGTTGCTGGAGAAGGATTGGGGCCAGGGGGAGGCGATGGCAGTTTGATTTTCCGTTCTCACACAGACACATTAAATTCAGATAAACCAAACTACATCACTGATGCTGCTTTAATGTCATGTAAGAGTTTTGGATATTATGAGTTTCCAACTTCTAAGTAGCGTTTCATAGATGTCAGAATTGTGACACACTTGGACCTTGTAAAGGATCTCTGTGAGAAAGTATTAGGGTGAGGTCATCAGCATAAAACACAACAGGAGGAAGATACGAGATTTTTGAGAATAAAGTCTAAATGTTGAAAGCAAAATTGAACTTTCAGTATTATCCCCGGCATTTTAAAAAATCAGAGACAAAAGGATTCTTGGAGAGATTGATGTGACACCGACACCTGCCAAGCTGCAGACATCACTGCGTTTTCAACGACTTTTTAGCAACAGCAAATGCGGGTGTTATTTAGCGACCCATCTCTGTGTTTCCAGCCAGGATAGTGGTGCCAAAAGCAGGTATTTCAAGCCAAGACGGTCCGTGTATCATTCGTTTCCATTTTCAATTTAAAATCAAAAATCAAAAAACGAAAAAACGGTTTGTTTTTCTTATTTTTGATTTTATGCTCACATCAAAAATAGCAAATTGAAAAATGGGCCACGACTGAAATTTGATTTTGATTTTTCATTTGATCCAACTTGCATGACCCGGAACTATTTTCTACAGAAGCGCATTGCATTCACTGGATAAAAAAAAATTAGACAGCTATGCCCAGCAACAGGTCAGAAACAGCAATGAGTCGTTAAGGGTGCTGTCAGACAGTCTGAATCAGGGACTCATGTTGTTCCAAAGTTGTATAATTGCCTAGAGTTGGTTCGTGTTCTCACGGCAGCATTAAGAGGACCAGATCAAATGCCTTGTGTGAGAAAGCTGCTCTTGATTGGTCAGAATTTCCATGTGGGAAAAATCCAGGAAGTAAAGCAAACGTTGAAGAAGAGTACACTTGCAAGACCGCCTCTTCAAGAAGGTCTCAGTGCAACCATGAGTGTGATTGCTGTGTTCACACCTGCCCGAACGAACCGCACAGAGGGGGCAGATGGACTTGAGTTGAGCATGGCAGGTTCCTCGCCTAGGTATCACGCCATCCACCTTCCAAGTATTTGTGATTTTCTTTTGGCAACTGGGCTGAAAGTTCGTCAAAGTTGATCTATGACCACTGGCCTCTGAGCCTCAGCTCTTCCTGCCCCTATCCTGACTCTCCTCTTGCTCCTTTTTTCCACGTCCTCTCCTACTTGTCGATATGTAATTTGAACGGGGAGCCTGAACTGAGTCATTAAATTCACTCCTGATTTACTTCAAGGGACAAAAACAAGACGCCTACTGCTAATATCCATCAGAGACAACACAGACAATAGAGCTGAGATCTGAAACGAACTCACACTTGCAGAGCTTCTGGTTGCTATTTCTGTTTCTGTTGTCAATAAAGAAACTGTTTCCACAAACAGCACATAAACGCAATAAAACCGGCCCTGGAGTCAGTAACGATCCGCACATTGTGAGACTTGAACAGGCTCTATAAATAAAGTTGAGTGGAGCTGCGGGGGAAATGGCTCGTGCAGCAGGACGGTCTCCTGCTAATGAGCCGCCGTTCGTTGAGGGTTTGGTGATTAAACGCTGTCAGCGAGCTAGAATCCCTCTGCGGCCGCTGTCGTCTGGGCAGCACCATTAGTGATCATAAAAACAGTGGTAGGAGCTTTATTTTAAAGGGTTCTGTCTTGTGCCTGCAAAAAGGACGTGAATTTCACAATAAAACGTTATAAAAAGTCAACTCTATATAAATAAAACATCGGTCTGGTGTCTGATGAGATTTATTTGCTTTAAATGAGAATCACTATTTAAAAGAGCACAAAAAGGCTCACACTGTATGTATGTATGATTGGTCTCTCCCACACTCAGAAACAGCTTCAGTCTAATAGACCTTCCTCTTTCATCTCGTCAAACGATTTGTTCTCTCCGCTGTATAAAGCTGCTGTCACTGCAGAGCGGGGAGGTTACTCTCGAGCTGACAACGACTGGAGAAGACGACAAAATGTCTGGAAATGAGCTTTCGAATGCAGCCTCGGGGGGAGAATTCCCCGCATGTGAAGGGTCTGCTCAGGACTGGATGATTCAGAGAACTAAAGCCTCTCTCTGCTCTGATGTGACACTGAAGTCACATATTTGCTGTTTTCGTGATTCTTTGTGAGATTAGTGACGTTTATGTCCTGATAAAGATTTCAAAGAAAGAGCGTTCACATAGAATTCTGCAGCTTTTTGAACATGTTGGCCTTGAGTCACATTTCTACTCACTGACTGCAGAAAAGAAGAGGGCCAGCTGTCGCCCTGCAAAGTCATAAAGTCCTGACCTCTGTTACCTTCTTTGCAACATGTGTTTGGCATGTTCGCTATTTTTAAACTCTGCACTGTCAAGAAAAAAAGATCTACTGTGATGAAAGTCACGACCACACTTCTCAAACATTTCGCCTATACAAACCAAAAGTACCAAGATCTACGGAAAACTATTGGGCCAGGCAGAACTTCTTTTTTTTTTTGCATTCTGAAAATGAAATCAAAATGTCCAAAACATTTTTTTACTGCAACATTGCTGCTTTTCCTGCCACAAACAAATGGGTGAGGTCACGGTGGCTACGTCCATCATTTTTATGCAGTCTATATGCCGACCTTTAAGGGACGGAGAGTCCAAAATGGAGGGAGCGATTGTAGTTGCAACCTTTTCTACTGAATGGTTCTCAACCTTTTTTGTGACAGTGACCCCTAATTGATACACATTAGGTCATGGACCCCCACAAAGCAAGATTTCACCCCAGGGGCCTCCATCTGAGAAGATTTTGGTTGTAAAATATGATTAAGGCCCCCTTCAGGAATCGCTACCTTAACATGGTGGAGGGCTTTGTGTGTCCCCATGATCCTGGGAGCTGTGTCGTCCGGGGTAAGTAGCACCTGACGCGGTCTCCCAAGGCAAAGAGGGGCCAGACTAAAGCCCCTTTTACACTGCCAGATTTTCCGCGAATGTTGGGCCGTTTTGCCGGCAAGCTGCGAGCGTTTAGACACACAGAGCCAGATTGGCGAGTTGATCCAAGGTGCCCAATTTTTCCACCTCGTAGGGTAGACATATTGGTGGAACCCTTTTAGTTTAAACAGACCGAGGCGGCCTTCTGCAACAGGAGGGGCTGNCCATTGCCCCGAAAAAGGCACATTCTGTATAAACAAAAGTAGGTAGGCGGCATTTTGCTGCACTCCCCGATTTTGGTTTTATACTGCCAATGCTGAAAAAAGACTGATTGGGCTTTCCTGCAAATTTGCACAACTGCTGTTTAAAAAGGGCTTAAGACTCTGATGAAATGCCGATGTTTAAAAAGGGCTTAAGACTCTGATGAAATGCCGAAATCTGACTCTGAGTACCTCACCTGGTACAGGGACACCATCGTGTGTTGGGTGGGCATCAGGTGCGGGCACCAACACTTGCTGACCCCTGGCATCACAGACTGGTTCTAGGGATGTGGAACGTCACCTCACTGGCGGGGAAGGAGTGGAGCCAACTAGATAAAGTTGGTCTCACCTTCACGCACAGCGCTGGTTCTGAAATCTAACCTCCTCAACCATGGAGGAAGTGAACCCATGATCAGAATAGTCACTCTTATGACTGTTACTCAGGGGGGCTTGCATTGAGCTGAGAGGCGGGGTACCCCCTGGTGTCCCCCTGGGGACCCCCTGGAAGTCCCTAAAGGACCACTGTGGGGCCCCGAGCCTTGGTTGAGAACCACCGGCTTAAACTGTGATAATACATCATAATTCATTTGTTGATTTTTCCCATGTTTTTTTAAATTATTTATTTATTTATCTATTTGTTACAAAGCACTCTAACTTTGTTTTGAGATCTGATTAGCTTCACTCTGCTGCTACTGTAGTGTGTGTGTGTGTGTGTGTGTGTGTGTGTGAGATTGTGTATGTGTAGCCACGCCCCCTCCCAGTGACGCCACCCACTCTCATCCACCACACCGCAGCTCCTTCAGTCCTCCGGCAGACCGGAGCAGAGTCGGACGGGAGCCGGCGCGTCTGCGCATCTATCACCGCCGAAAAACTTCTCGCACTGTGGATCAATAATCTGATTATCACCTTTTATCACTTATTTTCCTTTTTGTGACCTTTAACACAAATGCCACAAAGGAAAAGAAGAAGAAGAAACCTCTCCACCAGCTGTTATTCTTCACCTTCTTCTCACTTCGCACCTACTCTGAGCGCTCGGGCGTCCGGCCAGCAGGAGGTCAGTTCACTTTATCATCAATTTAACATTTAATCACTTCTAATTATCTTTTAAACCATTTAATTGCTATTTTTTTGCACTGATTCATCAGGGGGGTGAGCGAAGAGGAATTCGGCTTCACTTAAATTAAAAATTTCAATAGCATTACTGCGATATTTGAGTTATCTGTCTCTGTTGTCCATGGTGAGTTTATGTGTCTTTGCTGCTTTACACTGAGTTTATAGTTACATTTATTATATATTATGACTTTATAAAAATATTTTAAGGCATTAAATGATTTTCTTCAGTGGACTAATGTTGTTTTTAGTGTTTCATGGTCACACTGCTATAATATCCTGCTGAAATTAATTTAAATTTTAATAGATTTAAAGCGTTTCTGCACATTTTTTCCATAACTTTCAACTCTTTTCAGTCGCATCTGGTCTCTGTAGTTTATTGTCGCTCATATTCATTAAATATTGACACATTAAACTACAAACGCACGTGCGGCTGCGCCCTGAGGAGACGCTCCGCAGCACACGGAGGGAAAAACATGGCTGCAAATGATAAGTTTGACAATTAGCGCTGTATTGTCACGTGTGTGCACGCGGGCAGCCACGCGCGTGCTCGCCTCCTCAGCCCAGGCTGCCAATAAGGTCATCTGATAAGCTGAAAATCCTCCTCACACACACACACACACACGCGCGCGCACACTCTGCAAGCTCCATTTAATTAGATGGTGATTTTGTGTTTCTGCTTTCCTCCTCTTCCTCCCTTTCTGTCTTCTCCTCACTTTAATATCTACCTCTCCTCCTCCTCTTCCTCCCCCTTCCTCCTGCCTCCTTGTTCTCTTCTTTCCTTCCCTGACATCTCTTCATCATCTCGCCTCCTCTTCCCTCTTTCCGCCTTTTCTCTCCCAACTCCTCCTTGTCTCCTTCACTTCCCTTTCTTCTTCTTCCTCCTCTTGTCCTCCCCTTTGTCTCTTCATCATCTTGTCCTCTTCCTCCTCTTCCTTCCTCTCTGCTTTTTCGTCTGCTTCCTTTCCTCCTTTTACCTCTCTCCACTTTTCTCTTCCTGCTCCTCTTCCTCCCCTATCTGTTGCCTCCTCCTTCTCCTCTCTTTCCTCTTCTTCCTCCTTGTTCTTCTCTTGTCCTCCCTTACACATCTTCATCGTCTTTCTCTCCAGCCCTCCTCCTCTTCCTTCTTCTCTACCTTTTTGTCTCCTTCTTTTCCTCCTAACTTTTACCTCCTTTTCCCATTTCTCTTTCCTCTCTCCTCTTCCTCCCTACTTCCTCCTTGTCTCCTTCTCCTCCCTTTCTTTTTCACTGCCTCCTCTTCCCTCCTTCCACTTTTCTTCTTCTCTGCCTTTTTGTCTCCTTCCTTCCTAACTTTTTCCTCTTTCCCCCTTTTCTCTCCTGACTCCTCTTCCTGCTGCCTCCTCCTTGTCTCCTCCTCTTTGTTCTTCTTCCATCATGTCTTCTTCCTCTTCCTCCTTTTTTGTCTCTATCTGCTTTTTATCTCCCTTCTGTGTTCCTCGCCTTCTCTTTCTCTTCCCTTTCTTTCCTCCTCCTTCTGGTTTCTCTTCTTGTGCCTCCTTTTCCTTCTCCTTTCTGCCGCCTCTTATGTCTCCTCTTTTCTTCCCTTACTCCTCTTCATCGTCTCTTTCACCTGCCCTCTTCCTCTTCTCCTTTTCCTTCCTTCTTCCTTTTCTCCTTTGTGCATAATCCTTCCTTCAACTATTCCTCTCTCCTTTTATGTCTCCTTGCTTTCCTCCTAACTTTCCTCCTCCTCTTCCTCCTCTTGTTTTTTTGTCCTCTTTCCTGTTTTCTCCTCTTCAGTTTTACTCTTCATCCTCCTCTTCTTCCTCTAATCACATCTTCTTCCTCTACTAACAAACACATGCTCACGAAGTGATTTGAAAGTGACACACACACACACACACACACACACACACACACACACACACAC
>NC_065521.1:175795-215257 GCF_006386435.1 Epinephelus moara | reverse complement strand
TAATGAGGAACTAATGAGTAGTTACTGAGGAACTAATGATGAACTAATGAGTAGTTACTGAGGAACTAATGAGTAGTTACTGAGGAACTAATGAGGAACTAATGAGTAGTTAATGAGGAACTAATGAGTAGTTAATGAGGAACTAATGAGGAACTAATGAGTAGTTAATGAGGAACTAATGAGGAACTAATGAGGAACTAATGAGTAGTTACTGAGCAACTAATGAGGAACTAATGAGGAACTAATGAGTAGTTACTGAGGAACTAATGAGGAACTAATGAGTAGTTAATGAGGAACTAATGAGGAACTAATGAGTAGTTACTGAGCAACTAATGAGCAACTAATGAGGAACTAATGAGTAGTTACTGAGGAACTAATGAGGAACTAATGAGTAGTTACTGAGGAACTAATGAGGAACTAATGAGGGACTAATGAGTAGTTAATGAGGAACTAATGAGGAACTAATGAGTAGTTACTGAGGAACTAATGAGGAACTAATTATTACTTAATCATTACCTACCCTTTTTGTGTACCCTGAAGTAAAGTGAGACATCAAAATGAGTAGGTAATGATTCAGTAATTCAATTATTCAGTAAATCAGTTAGTTCCTCATTAGTTCCTCAGTAATTACTCTTACTCTACCTTATTGTGAAGTCTTACCCCACTGGAGTTTATGAGGACATACGAGATACGAGATTCAACCAAAAAATGAACGAGAGATGTAAGTGACGGATGAAGACGATTGATATTTCGTAGATGAAAGCATGCAGACCGACTGACATTATTAATGTGGGCCTCAAAGGACAGTGTAGTGTCCAGGATGACACCCAGACTCTTAACCTGAGGGGATGGACGGACTTTCAAGGCGTCAATGGTTCGAGAGAAAATGTGCGATTTAGCCAAAGTAGATTTAGAACCCATTTGACGATGATAATCTATAATAACCTGACTTCTGGACATGTCGTCTGTGCTAGAGTCGTCATACCTTAACCGTACTGCTAGCTTGACAGTGGAGCTGAAAACAAGAGCAGCCTGTGATGTAATACATCCTCATTATCTAATCACTTTAATAAACGTCCCTTTAAATGGCTGCATCACATTAAGTCGTGGTTCACCTCATTAATCAACATTATTACATCATCATCTGAAAACAAGCCGAACCCTTTTCATGGAATCATGAGTATTAAATGAATTTACGACATGAATGCATTCTCAGTTTTATGTTTTATCACATCATCCATCCGTGCGTTATGAATCGCCACTCTGCTTTCTTCCTGCTGAAATTATTCAAAACACTTAAACTATCGGCCGCTCTGAAGTTGACTTGTTGACGTGCTCAAAAAGGCGCTTCCTCTCTCTGAGTGCGAGCCTCTCTCCGGTTGAGGGATCTCCTTCAGCGCGGAGGTGGAAGCGGCACTAAAACTCAGCACTTAGTGGGCTCATTTACCTGGGAATTCATCCTGAGGGGAGAGAGGAGCCATTGTCATATTTTACGGATGAATTTCTCCGGTGATGAACGGTGGCGGTCGGGGCAGAGCCGCGCCGCAGAGTAATGTACTTGACCACATGCCAAGCTGAGGGGTTTTTATTTTTTATTTTTTTTCCTGCTGGTCTGCAGGGTGAAAATAAAACCATGAACATGTCACAAAGAGACTGCAGGAGGATGACAGAAGAAAAGAAACAAAATCAAAAGTATTTTAAGGAAGGAAGGAAATAAACTCCTCACAAGATCTACTGCTTTTTTATGGCGTCATATTTTACTTATCGGAGATGACAAGTGTCAGATTCAAAGGAAAAAGTCGACATTTATTATCATAAATCACCATAAAGAAGTAACAGCTTGATAAATCTGACATGTTATGACATGGAGGCACATCAGTGATCGGGGCTTGCATGACAGACATGCTGCGCCATCACTCATCACTGATTCTAGCGTGCAGATTTTCTTGAACACAACCAGTTGAAATGGCTTTCCCCAAGCGATGGTCATTTGCAGCTCAAAAGCGTCATAGATAATTTGCATAAAGTTCTTCAATTTTCAGTCTTCAGCTCAATTCGCCTAACGCCGCCGCTCATCGCTTTTGCAGCTCAAAACACTTCTAGTAGCCACGTGATGAAGGGGGAAACGTGTTGGGACAAGAATGGAAATATAGGCGGTAAAAGTCCAAGTGGGGCAGGCGGGTGGAAGGGTCCAACAAACACCAATTTTCACCCGAGAGAGCGGTGTTCCCGTCCCGTGAGATTATAAAGCCAAACCCTGTTCCTTTTTTCCTAAGCCCAACCATGTATTTTTGTTACTGAAGGTAAAAGTTTTGTACCAACATAGCGGTTTTATTTTGAAAGGCACTGAATCCTGTGAAAATGGAAGTGCATTTTCAAAAAAGACGATGCGTGTAACAGGCAGAAGTTGACACGATGTCCCAGAACGTCGACAACCAACACACCCAGGGTACCTTGGACGTCATATGTGGACGTGGAAAATCCATGACCAAACGTTGACATGTGACGAGGTCGGAGTGAGAATGTGTTGGGTTAACTTGTGCTTTGGTTTCAGCACAAAATCCACTTGGTTATGATCATGTTTTGGCTTCTGGTGGCACAATCCTGGCTGGAAACGCAGCGAGGTCTTGGTGAGAAACAAAGCCGCTAGAAAAACAGGGATGAGTCGCTAAGAAATATCCGGTTTGTTGTTTGTTTGTCTCTGGACAGCGTCTTGCACCATCCCTCGTCCCCTCCAACATTGTCGTCTTTTGTTTGCTTCACGAGTCCCAAAAGGACGATCTTCGAAGTCTTGACGTAGATATCTCTTCAAAGATTCATGCTGCGTTAACTCACAGGCCTCTACGGTGACCCATAGAGGACAATTGTTAAACTCACGTATGTTAAATGAACTCAACAGAAACATAAGGTGAAGCTACTAATTATACTCGAGCATTTTCCTCCCATCACTTTTAATTTCTGAGACACTGAGCAGACTTCCAAGGGCACTCTTCCCCTGAGCTCCTGTTCATTTCCTCTGCTGGCTCATTGCAGGTGTAAACACACGTCTAAATGCATGCTGGGAGCAGAGCCGCATTGCCGCAGGCCACAACAGGCCAGCCAGTTCGGTCCTTGACTCCAGCACACCTAATGTTTTCATGTCCCTGAGGTCGGGGCTGAATTAAGCCTGTGCCGAGTTCCTGCAAAATAGATGAAGGAGCTGACCTTTAATGGACCTTAAAGTCAAATGAGGTTTTGATGGCGTTTCGACAAGCTGCGGCTCGTTGCATCGACTAAACAACTTCAACAGTCACTTTTTGGGTCATTTATTTTGTCTGGACGGAGAGACGGAGAGCGCCCACAGAGATCTAATCAATAACCAGCAGACACTGAAGACGTTGTGCAATAAATAAAGAAACCAGAGGGATCGTGATCTTTCAAATTAAAATCCGAGGAGACTTCCGCCGCCTACTACTCAACGAGATCTGTAGAATCAGCGAACAAGTTGTTTTCACTTAGTTAAGCTGATAAGAGGAGAATCACGACTCAGACGGAGCAAGGAGTCTGTCCTCGCTTTGTTTGATCATGACTTAAGAGACTTTCAGCCCCTCAGCCGCCGTCTTTGATCTGGAATTACCGCCCGTTTGAATGCTTACACAGGAAATTCAACGCTAGATTAAGCTTGAATATCACACACTGTTGGTTTAGTTTTGTTTCCCAGCCACACTAACAGGTCTCCACCGCCGTGTCTCATTCTCTGTCCGGTAATCTGCTCATTCTAAACAGCCGCGATGGAGAAGCGATAAACTCTCTGCGAGCATATGGCTGCTGGATATGGTTATTATAGCAACATTCATCCAGGGATTAGGACCGGCCGACTCTCAGCTAATTAAACTTTCGACTCACCGCTTCCCCCGCTCTGTCAGCCTGGCTGAAATGACTCGAGTTAGACGACAGAGCATTTCACCGACTCAGTGGGGGGAAGAAATATTCCAATTTTGAGGAAGGCTAACCCACAAGCCCCCCGAGAGCTTCTTTTTTAGCATTTCCTCTCCTTCTGTAATTGAAATGTCTCTCCTAACATCAACTAAAATGGACTTCTTGTCATTAAAGCTATAATTTCTGTTGTTATTCTCTGTAAGAGAGGTCACACGCAGGCTATCGCAGTCTGTCTTTTTATAATTGCTCGTTGTTCTCAAATCCTGGAATGAACGTTTCCAGGAGGCTCAACATGGATTTGAAGAGGATCCAGAACCTGCTGCACCCCCCGTCGCAGCGAACAGCAGCTTCCAATTCTCCTTCTCCCCCTGTATCTGTGAGCGCTGGCCTCACCGCCTGCTGCATTCAGCTGGGGATCGCCTCCATGTTCTATCAAAGCCAGTGACAGGTCTTTGTCTGCCGGCTTGTTATTGATCCGGCTGCCCGCTGAGCGCTCATTTTTAAACGGGAGGAGGGGGTTTTATCGACGGGCCACACGCTCCCCGATGAGCAGGGAGGGTGCGAGAAAATGAAATGTCACCCCGGAGGAGTTTGACTGGCGCTCAGCTTCCACGGGAACAGATGCAGCTGTTAAACAAGGCCCCGCTTTCTTTCTCCTCGCTGCATGCTCTGCATCCCAGAGTGCACCTCTGCTGTAACCTCCAGAGAGGAGCTGCTCTCAAACAGTTTCTTTACTTTTCTGTCATCCTCAAGCGCGGGACACAAAGTATTGATATATCTGCTCGATCCAAAGAGGAGCAGACTGAAGCTGCACAGGTTTAAATTTAGACCAAAGTTCTGTCGTGCAGCAACGAAAACACAAGAAGTAAAGCCGCGCAGTCATTTTGTGGCGTATTGTTCAAACTGAGTGGAAAATAGTGAAAGAGGTGACACAGATGAGCAAGAATTTAGGCAGGAAGTCGGAGGATTTAACTGTTTAGAGAGCCATCTTCTTCTAGAGATGTCTTGGCTCTAATTGGTTATGTAAACGTCTACAAGGCAAAGACTTCTGTTTAACTTAAAGGTCCAGTGTGAAGACTTTAGGGGAACATATTGGCAGAACTATAATATAATACGTATGTTTTTTTTTAGTGTATAATCACTTGATAATAAGAATTTTCGTTACCTTAGAATGAGTCGTTTATATCTACACAGGGAGCAGGTCCTCGTCTACAGAGATCGCCATGTTGCACCGCCATGTTTCTACAGTAGCCCAGAATGGACAAACCAAACCCTGGCTTGAGATAGGGACATTCTTTTTTTCCTGTTTTGCATTTTAGCATCGGCTACTGTCGTTAGCCGCCCCGCTGTGACGGCTAGCATTGGAAAAACACTCACTGCGTTTTAAGGCCCTGACACACCAAGCCAACGGTCGGCCGTCGACCAAAGTTGGGCTGTCGGTGAGCGTCTGTCAGCCTAGTTTTTTCGGCCGATTGAGCATGTTGAATCGGCGGCGGAGCTTGTCGGTGAGAGAGATCACTCTGATTGGCTGTTCAGGTTTTATTTCCTCGCCCCTGTAGCGAGTGAATCTGATAAAAATCAAAAAACACAACTCATGCATTTCTATATTCACTACTTCATTAAAACTGTTTCAAACTTCAAACGAAAGCAGCGCGACTCGAGCAGCGCGTAGAATGGATGCGGTGTGAATGCTCTAACCTGTTAACATGCTCGCCAGAATGAAAACGCGAGTAAACAGCGACCGTTGGCGAGCACTACGCGAACTCATCGCTCTCCACACATGACTCCTACTACCTGACGTTTCGACAAGCCGGGGTGTTGTGGCTCCAGCAGCACTTGTAGAAGCCACTGTTTCTAGCAAAGACGATGGAGAACAGGCGTTCTACTTCGGCGCTCGTCCTCTGCACCGAATGACGCGAACAAAGACAGGAATCGACACAACCCGCTGAGGGCAAAGTTGTATCCGGTACGTATGGTACTGGAAAAAAAACAGGTACCAACGTATTTTTTGTGCACTTAGAAGAGACCTCTGTGGATTATTCGGCTCCTGGTAAAAACCTCCTGCGTATCTGAATCCAAAATGAGTTATAAGAGAAAAAAGGTGATAGATCTGGCCTCTAGATCTCCCTACATCTCACACACTGCTCTTTTAACATCGTCATGTGACTGTAGTTGGTTCGGATCCAGGTCTGAACACGTTCTCACTGCAAACCAACCGCACCAGAGTTCATTTGTAACCAAGACCACCTCTTCAAGAAGGTCTCCGTCTGGTTGTGCACCTGAGTTCCCCTGGGACCCACTCAGTTGACCACCTGTGGCCAAATGGTTTGTTTTCTCCATTAGACTGAAGTGAAACTGTGAGGGACCTCTGACCAGCTGTTCAGCGCTTGGTCTCCGTGCTAATCATATCTCATTTGCTGTGTGTTGCTCTCAGTTTTGGCTGCAAACAGACGATGCTGCAACATATTGAAGTGCCATATTTTATGAATGCAAACACCTGCATCCGAATCAAAATCCTCATCTTTTAATGTGAAAAGTGAATGCAGAAATTCAGCTCCGAACATTAAAGCTCCAATGAAGATAATCAGTGAGACGCATTTGCATGGAAGCTCCTGCAGTCTGTGTCGCTTTAATCAGATTAAAATGGCATCATTAGTGTGCAAATGCAAATGTTCCCAGTGTCGCTGCTCGCCACATCCTGCAGTAATAACAAAAGTCTCTTGTGACTGAAGGGAACAACGTTTTGCTGCAAAACAATTTCTCGCCGCTTCTCTAATCAGATTACAGTCCTCTGCTGACTGTGTGTTTTCATACACAAATTGAATCACATCTCAGTCCTGACAAGGAAATTGGGAACTTGCTTGACACAATCAAAGATGCAAATCCTCAGAACACACGGAGCAGGAGAGCGAATACAGCCAGAGGAGGGAGAGATGGTTGCTAGTTTGAATCCCCAGTGGATAAAAGAGCAGCAGCTGAGCCTCGCAGTTTGGGTATGGACTTTCAATTTCGGGTTGGCAGGGAGGAGATATTGGATATAACTGTTTACGTTTAAGCTATATGGTCATACATTTTTGTTTTTCGTGCTTTGGGCAAAGACCCTGAAGGCCCAGAAACACCAAACCAACATCAATGAACTAGTTACCATGACAGCCGACTGTTCTGTCGCCACATGGCGCCTGTGTCTTGGCCAAAAAAGTTGCACTTGAAATCACTGCATAGCCAACGATACACATCCATTCTATGCCAGCAGGTGGCGATAGTCTGTATTCGTCATTTAAAAAGGGAAACTGGAAAACCTACAGAACACATTCAAGATGCTAGTTAGCCAGTTAGCATACTAACAACACAACCAAATTTTGAAAGAACGTAGCATATTTACTGGTAAATTACAAGAGCCCGGTCTCACTCCAAAGTTGTCGAAATCCAGCGTTTGGGCAGTGACTTGTGGCGTCAGAAACCAACGAAAAAAGACGTCCTTTAACGTTGAAATGATACATGGCCAGTTGACGTTATAGTTTAGCGGTGCTTGCGGCGTCAGGGGGAAAGACGGTGGGACAAGGACGAAAGTTATGGCGGAGAATGTCCCGAACTTTCACCCGGACAGCAGTGTTCGCAGACAAACCCTGCTCTTTTTTCCTAAACCCAACCATGTGTGTTTGTTGTCGAAGGGAAAAACAATGTCAATTTGCGTTGTTGTACTGACGTAGTGCTTTTATTTTGAAAGAGACTGTATGTAACGTTAAATTTCCTGTGAAAACGTAGTTGTATGTTGAAGGAAGAGAACACGGTGTCCCAGAACGTCAACAACCAACGCACCCACGGTACGTTGCATGTCGTACATGGACGTGGAAAGTCATGACCAAGCACGTCAAGATGTGACGAGGTCGGCGTGAGAATGTGTTGATTATGAACCACTGCTGCTAAAGAGCTCACTGGCTAAAATTGATCTTGATTCAACATGCTGAATCGGCCAACAAACAGGCTACAAGGGCCAACTAGTGCCAACGGTGCAGGACACACTGTAACTGATCGCCTGACATTGACTGACGACCGGCTGTTGGCTAGGTGTGTCACAGCCTTTCGTTGGATGCTAGCATACAATGATATTCTAGATAATAGTGTGTTTGCAACTTTAAGGCCCTAATTTCGTGTCAGCATGCAACGTATCTTCATAAAACACATTGTATGATGAAGTTCGGCACACGGTTCGTATGTCTTGTGAATTAGCGCCTTGATATCTTACAAATTAGCACCCCGCCAGTTGGTTTAGGGTCTGTGTACTTTGCGGCCATTCGTTTATCGTTTCGAAATAACAGATTGAAACACGTAAAACCAACCATTACCCATTTTTTGTTTTGAAATGACCAAACGAATAAAGGAAAAAAACGATTCGTCTCCCGTTTTTTATTTGATAATGAAGAAAACGGAAAACTAATCGTTATCCGTTATTCGATTTAATTTGGGAATTTAAAAAAACCCCTATTTTTGTTCGTTTCTTCTCTGTGACCAGTAAGTTGCATTCATGTGGTGTATGAAATGTACATACAGAGCATGTACATTTCCTATAACTACTAGAATGTTGCTTTATCTGACATGTTATGCTAATAAATAACTTTTCTAACTAATCTAGGTCACTCTACATGGACAGCAACTAACGGCATACCAGATTACACATTACATGTTCGCAAAAAATGATATGCAATACGTGAATTAATAAAAAGTTTTATTACCATGGAGCAAACGTTCCTTTTCGTCCACCAGTTTTCTGTGAAAGTGCCGTCAATTTCAGTCAAGTCGGCAACTCCTGTTCCAGAATTATGTCCGAGTTGTTTTTCCGACTTGAGCATGTGTATTTTCCCAGTCGGAAAGTCATTTTTCCGATTATTCTGACACCACATGAATGCAACTTACTGGTCACAGAGAACAAAGGAACAAAAAATAGAGAGAGGAGTTTCCCACAGGTTTTTTTTTTAAATTCCCAAATTAAATCGTTTTTTCTTTTCTTTATTATCAAATAAAAAATGGGAGACGGATCGTTTTTTTCCTTTTTCGTTTGGTCATTTCAAAACAAAAAACGGGTAATGGTTGTTTTTCTGTGTTTCAATTTGTTATTTCGAAACGAAAAACGAATGGCTGCGAAGTACACGGACCGTTTAGGTCAAGGGAAACAATCAGCTGGGCCTCATCATGTTATGTACTAAACATAATGACACCATAACAACGGCGATGTGACGTGTTGACAGGATGTTACGTACATATGTAACTTAAACCCTTGAACCCTGGTGTCCTGGGTCAAAGTCCTGTGTTTGTTTGACCAGGCCACCACCCTGATCTTCCTTTGTCACTCTTTATGCTAAATTTGATTTGACTGATTTGATTTTACTTTACTGTCTGACAAAAATCTGAAATGTGTCTTGCAATCAAGGACGTCAACTGTTTCACATAAATATAAGTATAAAACAATATGTAACCAAACAAAATCATCCACCGAAAACTACAAATCACAGCAGACGTAACAAAAACTGAACACAGTGCAACACATTACTCATTACCTTTCACATTCAGTGTTTGACCCCGGCTACTTAGAAGCCATCCTCTGATTTAATAGGTTGTCAGACCCAGGAACAAATGTCAACCCGCTCAGTCGAGCCTATGGGACATTTAATCCTCTGTGTGATTGCAGAGGCTGATATTGTTCAAATAGAGAGAGGGGTGACAGGGGTCAGACGCAATATTACCAGCCAGAGACAATAATCTTTTAGTAGACACAGGCTGGAAACTAGACTCAAGTGCTTGACCCACAACTGAACAGAGAACCATCTGTACCATGCACTGATTTCATACTGCATAACACTCATAGATCGGAGAAACAGTAACAGGATCTGTTTGTCTGACAAATGACCTCAGTGTGCTGAGGGAGTAAATATGTTGTTGTACCTCAGTAATGTGATCTATATGTGAACTCCAGGACAGAGCAGCGTCCACATAGATGCCCAAATGTTTATAGGAGAAAACTGGTTCAATCTGTGTGTTATGGACAGTAACTGGAAGACAAAATTACCTCTTGTGTCTTCTTTGGATTAATAATAGGTGTATTCCTCTCACACCACTCCACTCGTCTGTCCGTACAATACCAATGAACACATAGCCTGACTCCCTTCTTTCCTCCTGTCATATGATGGAGGACAGCCTGCACCCAGAGGTCACATGATTACATGGGTTAAATACAAATTATTAGGGATGCACGATATTGGATTTATATAACAACTTATTTGGCCGATAACAAATTTTTTCCCCGGCTAATTTTAGTGATGATCAATTGATTCTAATAGTTTATTTAAAAGCCGATATCGGCTGAAATCGATGATGTGCTGATATTATCATGCATCCTCGACAAATTATAGTGCATTACTTTTCGTACGAACAGTGCACAAAAGAAGTATTTGTTAACAGCAAGGTGATTCCCTCCGAAGGGACACTAACAACTCAAAGTACACATCAAATAAAATTTCTCCAAACATGTTTTTTGTTATTTTAGGTAGTTATTATCACGCTAATGTATGTTCAAGTGTTCATTTCTCCCGATAAGTTGGTTTTAATTCGTTATTTGATTCTATAAACACAGTCTGACCATCTCGAGCTTTTATTTTGGTACTTCCGGTGACCGGCAGTGTGAATTTGCTTATCAGCTAAATATTTAGTTTCACCCAGAACATTTAGATTTAACATTTAATATTTAGATTTAACATTTAGATTTAGAATGAATATTTAGATTTAACATTTAGCTTTAGATTTAGCATTTAGATTTAACATTTAGATTTAGATTTAGCATTTAAATTTAACATTTAGATTAAGATTGAGCATTTAGCATTTAAATTTAACATTTAGATTAAGATTGAGCATTTAGATTTAGATTTAATATTTAGATTTAACATTTAGATTTAATATTTAGATTTAGTTTTAGCATATAGATTTAACATTTAGATTTAGATTTAATATTTAGATTTAACATTTAGATTTAGATTTAATATTTAGATTTAACATTTAGATTTAGATTTAGCATACAGATTTAGATTTAATATTTAGATTTAGCATTTAGCATATAGATTTAACATTTAGATTTAGATT
This sequence comes from Epinephelus moara, assembly GCF_006386435.1. Lineage (NCBI taxonomy): Eukaryota > Metazoa > Chordata > Actinopteri > Perciformes > Serranidae > Epinephelus > Epinephelus moara. The sequence goes on along the minus strand of NC_065521.1, from coordinate 204,208 downwards.
TAGCATATAGATTTAACATTTAGATTTAGATTTAATATTTAGATTTAATATTTAGATTTAGATTTAGCATATAGATTTAGCATTTAGATTTAGATTTAAAATTTAGATTTAGATTTAGCATTTAGATTTAACATTTAGATTTAGATTTAGATTTAGATTTAATATTTAACATTTAGGTGCCACATTTAATATTTAGATTTAACTATCTAATATATTTCTAAGTTAACAAATATTGCTGTAAATGTGGTAAAAGGTGACGTTAAAAAATTCACAACACTTTTTTAAACATTGTTTGAAGCTAAATGTGGCAAAATGTTGATGTTATTTTCAGCATGAGACACTTTACAAACGGCACCCCATACAAAACCCGCGCGCACACACTACAGTATCGGCGAGCGGAAAAGCATCCTCGTGAGGACGCATTTCTGCTCTGCACGCACAGTTACAACTGCCTACATGTGCGCTCGGTTCTGCTCAACACTTGCACGATGTCGAAAGTAGTGGTGGCTGGGGTCTCCACTTCTTTGATTGGTTAGACAGAGGCTGAGGCCTCCGCTTCTTTGATTGGTCAATTTCAACACCAGCAGTTTCTTTTTGCCGGCAGAATTATTGGACAAGAAGATGTTGGAGGAAAAAGAGGTTACTTAACCAAAGATACTCCACTCTGATGTCTAAGTTCCAGGCTCTCTCTGGTTCCTAAACCGTCTTTGACTTAACTTAAATGTGAGGAACACCACCTCTCGCGGATACTGTTGTGTGTGTGTACGAGTTTTAAGACTGATTAAACGCCATAGAAATAGTTGCCCCACCTTGCTGTGAAAGAACTTGACTGGCCTGCACAGTCCTGTCCTGCTCTCAACCTCATCCTATACCTTTAGGATGAATGATGCATTGATTAGATGAAAAGTTGTTGTGACCCGACTCTAACGCCAGTGCCCATCAGGCCTTATTGCCTGACATCAGTGTTGAATGGGAGCAAATCTCTGCTGCCAAATTTAACATCTGGTGGGAAGATTGAAACCAGCAGAGTGGAGGCTGTTCTGGCAGCATGTTAACACCCGTGGTTTTGGAATGGCGTGTTTAACAATTACATATCAATACAATATTGAGGGGTTCTTGCATTATGCATCATACTTCAGATTAAATTTCAGACAAAGTTCATTGTCACTTTCACTCAACACTTAAATATCTTTGTTTCATTTCTTTGTTGCCTTTCGATTGCGCTCCTAAATCACATCTCTCCTCCTCCCTCTCGTAGCCCACCGCTCATGCTCTTTGCATTGATTTAGAGAAAAAGAAAGAACTCGCTCTGCTCAGCTGGGAGTCATTCCTTCCCCAGCACGTCCTTCAAAAATGCAGTGATATTTATTAACCTTATTTTCTGCCTTTGCAGCTTTGACCTTTGTAGCCCTTAACTGTTAGTCATCTAGAAAATGAAGCTTCCTACTCCAGCGCTGCTTCTGGGATTCGCTCTAGATTCAAGCAGCAGCTAAATGCCTGAATGCAGATGTGTTTAAAATTGGCTGGTCACTCCCACCCCTGAAATCCGTTCTTTGTTCCCCGTCCAGATGAAAAGCTGCCAATGAGAGAATTCTGTGTTGAGTCCCGGCCATGGCTGCCCATCGCATCATCAGAGTGACGAACAACAATCACATCCTCCCTCGCTGCAAGTCTGAGGGGACGCTCATCGACCTTAGTGAGGGGGTCACCGGGGCCAGTCTTAACGATGTCAAAGGTCAGTGTGTCCACACCTGTTCTCAGTCATGAAGAAAGCATGTGGTCTGTAAGGTACAAGACTCAGTTGATCAATTTGAAGAACTGATTAATCAAAGTATCTGCTTTTCATCTTTTGTCATTAGATTATTCAGTCGTATGTTGGAAACAGGAGCATTCTGTCTCTGGCTCTTTCACTTCAGTGGTTGCACTTCATTACAGCTTTGTTTACATGCTCTATATACGCTAATGAGGGAACTAAAAATAGAAGATTATGCAGTAAATTATGCAGTTCGTCTGCTCATACATTTACCTAGTGATCTGAAAATTTTGTCGTTGCATTCAGAGTGATTAAAGGTTTTTATTTTGGGGGCTATATTTGCCGCCTTCCTTTTTCCCAGGATCAAGTTCTTCCTTTACATGTTTTAAACTGAACCACTGAACCCTGTTGGACACAAACCTCTTTGTCTGAGCTGTAGTACCATTGCCTCATTATTTCAGCTCGCCCATTATATCTGTGTCTGATTATGAGATAGGCATTGTTGACTGCAGCATTTTGATAATCAGCCATTTAGTGATTAAGTGTGCTCATCTAAATTAGTGACAAACCAGTTGCGAAACCACTTTACAATCAAGGCAGAGGACCGTCGCTAATAGTTTTAAGAGATTCTGTCTGATATTTGTTTTCCTTTGCAGTGCCTTCTCCGAGTGCCTTAAGGCTGGACACTTCAGCCTCCTATGGAGCTGCACAGGAAGTGGTCGCTATAAAGGATTATTGCCCCAGCAGCTTCACCACGCTGAAGTTCTCCAAAGGAGATCGCCTCTATGTGTTGGACACGTCCGGTGGAGAGTGGTGGTACGCCCACAACAACACAGAAATGGGCTACATCCCAGCAGCCTACGTCCAGCCGGTCAACTTCAGGAACTCTTCGTTTAGCGACAGTGGGATGATTGACAGTCTTGGGGAGGGATATGAGGATGGGTCGAAGGAGTTTGGAGGTTTGGGGGAGTGGACAGGGATGACTCTTAAGCCATCACCAACTTACAACAACAGCCCCTTCTCTGTGAACCCCTTTATCCGTCCGTTAGATCAAAACTGCAAAGATTTAAGTGTGAGGAACTCAACGGACCTAATCCTCTTTGATGCACTGGCATCTCCATCATCTTGCTCAAACTTTACCACCAGTACAATCATGACCAATGGGTTCAGCAGCTGCCACATTAACAATACCACGCCCACCAGCCCAAACCAAGAGATTGTCCCTAATCTGCACAGGGATAACCCGTTTTTCAGGAGTAAACGTTCCCATAGTCTCTCTGAACTTTCAGTTCTGCAAGCGCAGTCGAATCCGACTTTACCTTCTTCGGGATTCTTCACAGGCCTTAAGGCTCCTTCGCCGGAGCAGTTTCAAAGCAGGGAGGACTTCAGGACTGCTTGGTTGAACCACAGAAAGCTAGCCAGGTCTTGCCATGACCTTGATTCCCTGGGCCAGAGTCCTGGGTGGGGCCAGACGCAGCCGGTGGAGACCAACATCGTGTGCAGGTTGGACATTAGCGGAGGAGTTGTTCAGCTTCCAGACACCCAAATCAGCATCCACATCCCCGAAGGCCACGTCAGCCATGGAGACCACCAGCAGATCTCCATGAAAGCCTTACTAGACCCTCCTCTGGAGCTCAACAGTGACCACTGCTCCACCGTCAGCCCCGTGGTGGAGATCAAGCTGAGCAACATGGAGACCAAGTCCTTTATCACGTTGGAGATGAAGGTACTGGTAACTGTCAAGAGGGAGAGTTGTCACACTGCAGAGGTGCTTTGCGTTCGCAGTGACTGCAAAGAAGGACCTTACACACCCATCCCTAACGCTTACATTTACAAGGATACAGTCCAGGTGCAGCTGGATAGTCTGGAGCCATGTATGTATGTGGCGGTTGTGGTTCAGTCACAATACATCAGCCACAACACCACTGTTTGGGACCATGTGCAGAGGAAAGTAACTCTTGGCGTCTACGGACCCAAACACATTCACCCTTCCTTCAAGGCAGTTGTGGCCATGTTTGGGCATGACTGCGCCCCCAAGACCTTGTTGGTAAACGAGGTGGGCCGGCAGGCTAGCTCCAGCCCACCAGTTGCCCTCCAGCTGTGGGGGAAGCACCAGTTTGTTCTGGGCTACCCTCAGGACCTCCAGGTGGGATTGTACTCCAACATGTCTAACTACCAGGTGAAAGCGAGTGAGGGTGCAGGGGTGATTCGTGGATTTCAGGTTAAATTGGGGAAAGTTAGCAGGCTCCTGTACATGATCACATCACACAACCCCAACAGCATCTCAGACTTCACTCTCAGGGTCCAAGTCAAGGATGCCCTTGACTGTATCCTCACCCAGTTTTGCGTCCAAACTCCACCACCGCCACCAAAGAGCGGAGCGAGGATAACAGGCCAGAGGAGGTTTCTAAAAAAGAAAGAGGTGGATAAGATTGTCCTCTCACCGCTGGCTGTCACTTCCAAATACCCAAAGTTTCAGGACCGGTGCATTACCAACCTTAAATTTGGCAAGTTGATCAAAACAGTGATTAGGCAGCACAAGAGCACTTATCTGTTGGAGTACAAAAAGGGGGACGTTATTGCTTTGCTCAGCGAGGAGAAAATCAAACTGCGAGGGCAGCTGAGGACCAAAGAGTGGTACATTGGATACTATCAGGGGAAGATAGGCCTTGTCCATGCCAAGAACGTTTTAGTTCTGGGTAAGGTCAAGCCCATTTATTGGTGTGGGCCGGACCTAACGACCACAATGCTGCTGGAGCAGATCCTGAAGCCTTGCAAATTTCTTACATACATCTACGCAACGGTGAGGACGGTTTTAATGGAGAATGTGGGCAACTGGAGGGCGTTTGCAGATGCCCTGGGGTACGGGAATTTGCCGCTGAATTATTTTTGCCGGACAGAGCTGGACAATGAGCCAGAGAAGGTGGCGTCGGTTCTGGAGAAACTCAAAGAGGAGTGTACAAACATGGAGAACAAGGAGAGGAAGTCCTTCCAGAGGGAACTCATGATGGTAAGACCAATCATGTTTTGATTTCTTATTGGTTTCTGTTTTATTGTGGACTAATTTAATAAGCAGTATCAAAGTTGTTGTAGCATTTGTGTGCTTATCATGAGAGGTAAAAAGGTAGACATCAGTTTATTAATAGATTGGGAATTACCTAAATGATGAAACGATCCAATGCTTTCAAGGCCTGTTTTAACCAAAGAATAAACCAGAATAAACAACAGGGTTTTGCTGACCTTTGTTTCTCCCTTTTATTTCTCTCCAACCCCGCCTACTTGTGCTAGTCTTAAGAAAAACAAAACACCACTTCAAAGACGACGAAGTGCACCTTACCGGTAGCCTGCAGCTGCACTTTGTGAAGTGGAAGAGACAGTTATGATAGTCGTTAGCCTGCCAACCCCTTGCACTGACCCAAAACGTCCGTCGTTTGTAGTTTTACCCTTCAACAACTTAATCCTTTACTTCATAGATCAACCATCACTTGGTTTTGTTTTTGTTGGCCAAATTTTGTGTTAAGTTCTTAATTTACACAAGAAAGTATGAATTAAAGGCTACTCCTATAAAGGTACTAGCCTTTAATTCATACTTTCTTGTGTAAATTAAGAAATGTTATACAACAGTTAGTTCCAACCAAACAATCCATGAGTGCTGAAATACAGTATAACAGCACTGGGACTTTTAACTCTACATGTATCACTCAGCTTTTCAGGTGTTCTGAACCGTTAATTGCGTTAACTGTTACAATCATTTTGACTTGACCAGCGGACTTCACTACAAGCAGATCGGCTGTTGAAAGAGGTGACGTGCTTTAATTGTACTCCACCCCCATTTTCTACGCCTAAAATGACATACCCAAATTAAAATGACTGTAGCTTCTGAACCGCTCTGACTACATGCATGCATGAGGTCTTGCTAGAAAGAAAACTCTCTGAAGTTTCTTGTGAAAGTGTCAGAAACACTCTAGGTGATACAGAGACAGAGTAATGGGCCTCTGAAGTCAGTAAAAAATGAAGATTTTGCCTAAAATAAAATAAAAAATGTTTTTCAGGATGAATAACTGTCTGTGGCTTCATCTGAGCAGGTAAATAACACTGTGGGGCTGTAGGCACACTATCAATGAACACTTGTTTCAAATTTGAAGAAGACTGCTCAAAGTATGACCATTCTACAGTGTTTTTTCCACAACACTCAGCCAGCTTCAAACATTGTACCTTATTGAAATCAGGTGTGATTATGATAGCTGATGTTGTTTATGACACAGAAACACCATAAAATATCACCAAATAAAGCCAGATGAAACGTGAAAGTTATGATCCCACTTTCTAGACGGTGTATCTCAGCCAAAAATAGTGGTAGGAGTGAGACTCTTACCTTTTATAAACCAGCTACGTGCCCGCTAACAGCTCCACATAAGATCGCGAGTAATCTTTTAACTTTTCTCATCAAAAAACAGCATGACATGACTTGTCACCACTCATGGTGATTTTGGACTTTGTGTGTTTAGGCTGCTCTGGTGTGAAATACATAATAAATAAAAGAAAAACGATATTATTTTTGAAAAGTCGAGAGCTTCCTGAATCTGGCAATACCAAACATCACATGGTTGATGACGTAGTGCGCCTGGGAGATACCATTTAACAGAGATGGGGGGGGGCGAGGACGTCGGCGTCCTGGCGGAGTTAGAGAGGTTAAAACCAGCCGCAAGCAACTGGACCAGCTGAGTTGCAGGTGACACCATCAGCTGCCTTGAGTCGAGGTCAGACCGGTCAGTTCAAAGTGCTGCAACTTTTCTCTGCAACGTTCTAAAACGGTTTCATCATGTTGCGTATCTTTGGTCTGAACTGGGCTTTGAGAATTAAAAGTTTGTTGCTCTTTGAGAAGGTGTACATGCAATATTATGCTCTTTGTATGTTAGGAAGTGGTGGGGTAAGTTCACAATCACTGAATTGTCCTTGACAAGAGAAATACAGTTTATAAAGTCGCTCCTTTAATGCCATTCCCCTGAAATCATCCGACTGTTACACTGCTGCAAAAACATTCCTGCTCAGCAGAAGTGTTTCCTGCACACATAAATCTGAATAAAAACTGTCTGGCATTACTGTAACAGCTCTGATGCTCAAATAATATACATGTATATTACAAAATGAGCAAGAGAAGACTTGTCAGTGTCCCTCGGATGGGTGCGGCATCGTTAGTTAAGCTTCACTGATGCTGATAAGAGCCAAAATGTAATTTACTAAACAGTTGGAGTCAATCGCTGTCTAATTGATTAGTGTCTCTTTGCAACATTGGCCCTCGACGTGATTTCTCTCCTCTTCAGCCTGTGTTTCAGTCGGACAGGGAGGGATTTGAGTCCTTATGTTCAGTCACATGTACATGTCTTACAGCCTGAGGCGCCTCAGAGCGGGAACAGCCACCACATGAAAAATGAAGGAGTGGTCGGAGAGGGAAAAATCCTGTAAAGAGCAGCATAGAAATAAAACTCAACATCTGCAGTTTGTGCGAAAACAACTCTGTCAAGCAAACGCACGCCGGCCTCGATGTGTTTTTCTTTCCCGACAGCACTGGCACCCTGGGGGGAGCAAAATAGTCCTGAGACGTTTTCCCTCGCCAGACGCCATTATTCAAAAAGTACTTTAGCAAAGTACATTTTCCAACTGCTGCTTATCCAGGCAGAGTTGATGAAGCGTGCATGCACTTTTGTCGCAGCGACCACCGGAGCAGCTGGGGGTAAACTGCCTCGCTAAATGGGACTTTGACAGTAACTGTTAAGGTAAAGGAGTGTTACTCTTTTTCTGGTCATGCTTTTCACCTGCAACTACCTCTCCGTGTTCGGCTGCACGTCACATGACCTCCGCATAATCTCAAAAAAGTCTGAAGGAAAGGAGGGAATGCTTTTATGTGTTATAAAATGCTTTTCTTCTGGCGGCTACCTTCAGCTCCAGCTGAGGCTTTTAAACTCACTGTGTGCACAAAGAGCGCCTCGGCTTTCTTATCTCTGAACCAGGCTTCATCCTTGACTCCTCTGAGCTCCGTTTTTTAAATATTTACTGCAAAATGAAACGAGCACACGCTCAGATGTCCTTCACTGAAGTCCAGCTATTTTCCTGTGAAGTTGGGAACACTTTCATCATCAAGGACGATAAAGAAATTTGTTCTGTTGACCTCGATGGAAGGATTTATCCTCGAGTGTTACAGCACCTTTCAAGTGTGAGACAGATTTGTGGTTTGTCATTTTGTGGGCTTTACGTCTGACATGATGTTTCCTGTCTAAACCAGAGGAAAGACACAAAGAAGCCTGACATCATGTTTTAAACTGGAGTTAAAGGGTCATTTCCCCAAAAAATATTCCATTACTTTGTGTCTGAGCCAGACATTCAGTCTCATGTTGCCCTGCAACCTGTTTCCATCCTGTAGAATACTGTATGTGGCATGATGTTTTCAGTTGTCCATCGGTCCATCCCGTTCTCATGAACACGGTATCTCAAGAATGCCTTAAGGGAATTTCAAATTTGTCACAAACATCCACTGGACTCAAGAATTAACTTATTAGATTTTGGTGGTCATAGGTGAAAGGCCTAGATCGCTATAATCTCATCTGTCTCATTCTTGTTAATGCGATATCTTAAGAATGCCTTGAGGGAAATTCTTCAAATTTGGCACAAACATCCACTGGACTCAACAATAAACTCATTAGATTTTGGTGGTCATAGGTGAAAGGCCTCAGTCACTTTAATCTCATCTGTCTCATTCTTGCTAATGCGATATCTTAAGAATACCTTGAGGGAATTTCAAATTTGGCACAAACATCCACTGGACTCAACAATTAACTTATTAGATTTTGGTGGTCATAGGTGAAAGGCCTAGATCGCTATAATCTCATCTGTCTCATTCTTGTTAATGCGATATCTTAAGAATGCCTTGAGGGAAATTCTTCAAATTTGGCACAAACATCCACTGGACTCAACAATAAACTCCTTAGATTTTGGTGGTCATAGGTAAAAGGCCTCAATCACTTTAATCTCATCTGTCTCATTCTTGCTAATGCGATATCTTAAGAATGCCTTGAGGGAAATTCTTGAAATTTGGCACAAACATTCACTATGACTCAGCAATGTATCGGATAGACTTTGGTGGTCGTAGGTCAAAGGTCAAGGTCACTATGATCTCATCTGTCTCATTCTTGAGAAAGCGTTATCTCAGACCACCTTGAGGGAATCTTTTCAAATTTGGCACAAACATCTACGTAGATTCAAAAAACAAACTGATTATATTTTGGTGGTCAAGGATGAATTGATTAGAATTTGTTGGTCAAAGGTCAAGGTCACTGTGAAATTGCATTTGTCCCATTCACATGAACATGATATCTCAATGACACCTTGAGAATTTGGGAATTTCTTCAGATTTGGCAAAAACATCCACTTGGACTCAAACATGAACTGACCTTGCATCTGTCTCATTCTCATGAACATGATATCTCAAGAACACCTTGAAGGATTTTCCTCGAATTTGGCACAAACATCCACTTGGACTCAAAGATAAACTGATTAGATGTTGGTGGTCAAAGGTCAAGATCATCGTGACCTTGCATCCATCTCATTATTGCAAAAGCAACATCTCAAAAACACCTTGAGGGAATTTCCTCAGATTTGGCACAAACGTCAGACATGGGCATACACTGTAACTGCAACTAGACTGGTGGGCGAAAGCAACAGGAATGAGGCTAAAAACCCAGAAATTCGTTAGCATTTTAGCACTCCTTGTTCCCTCACCTCAGTTTTTTGGCCTTGGCCTTTTTGACCTTGAGGGAATTTCCTCAAATTGGGGGCCGACGTCCACCTGGACTCAGCAATGACATGAGTCGAATTTGGTAGTCAAAGGTCAAAGATCAAGGTCACTGTGGCCTTCAAGGCATGTTTTTGGCCATAACTCAAGAATTCAAATGCTAATAATGAGAGAAATTCACACAAATGTCTCATAATAGGATTTCAGTAAGACAACTCATGTTTTAAATGTTTATTTCAACAGCAGAAGAGTTTGGCATCTGGACTCCGGCCTCATCGCTCAACTCAGATATGGTTACATGAGATATTGGGGAGTGATGATTAAGTATTTCCCCCTTTAGATGGAGCCTGCAGGTGGATGTTGGTGGAGGTGGACTGAAAGACTGACGTACGACGTGTGTGTATGAATCAGTGCAGCTCAAGTTGGCTGCCTGAACTAGCTCGCAGGTGTCGTGCCATATAATGAAGAAGTGACATTTTATATCTAAAAGATCAAAGGTCAACTTCACCGTGACATCATAATGTTCTGCAGAAACAGTTTTCTGGCCGTTACTGTCATGTCTCAGGAACAGAAGGAGAGACATTTGGTCAGATACTGAATTGCTGACATTAATCTTGGGTGTTCATCTTGAAACTGTGCTGATGCCAGCAATTCTAGTTTAAAAGAACAGGTTGTCTGAACCTGATTTTCCCCAGATGCATTTAAAACTTGTGTCCTGCTGCAAAAAGTCCCTGATGCACCACACCAGTTGTAAACCTCTCCAGAATGTGTGTGAATGTGTGTGTGTCCCCTGCGACATTTTCCCCCAGAGAGCAGTAAATTGTCATCGCCTGCAGGAGCAAGGTCCAGTGAGTCAGGCAGGCTTGAATTACTAAATCTTTTCCTCAAAACAACAAAAAGAAGCCGATCTTATATAATTGTTACTCAATAAAACATCCCCATGTTGAGAACCTCTGGCTTCAAAATCCTCGATTAGTGAACAAGGCGTTCGTTCTCCCTATAGTGAGGCTTTTATCAGTCAACGCCAGGAGAAACATACACACAAATCTGAGAAATTATTCAGATCTAAGTGTCTAATCAAGCATCATGGAGGAACACAGTATGTTGGTGTTGTGTGTCCAAGGTGCAAATCAGAAGCACTTCAAACACTCACGTATGCAGATCAGTTAATTAGAAAGACGTGTCAGGAAAGGATGGGATGAAATAATGACATCTCAAGGGGATGAACGGACGGTCGAATGGAAATCGATAAAGATTATAAACTGGAAGTTGTCATGGTGAGGAACCCAGGGAGTGAGACTCAAGGTGGGGTCAATGACTCGATGAGGAAGCTTCATTGTCCCCCCTGTGGTTTCTGTAATGAGAGAGGAGGCAGAACAAATGGGTTTGATGGGAGGGATGTGAGAACTGATACAAGTGGGAAAGAAAGAGTTTAGACACACCTGTATACTGTTAACAATGAGAACAAGGTGTGGTCTCTGTTTTCTCGTCTCACTACATTGACCTCATTCAGTTGTTTAGTTCTGGACTTAAAATGATTTTTGAAAAATAGTTCAGTACAGACGCTAAGCATTTATGTGATTAGCTTACTTTAGCATAAAGAGCTAGCTTGGCAAGCTACATCACATAATTCCCCTTATGCCTCTACGTCGGCAATAGCCACGGCCAGAGACAGTATATTTTAGGGTTGTTCGTCCATCCCATTCTCATGAACGCAATCTTTCAAGAACACCCGAGCATATATCAAAGGTTAGGGTCACTGCGACCTTGTCTGTCTCAGCACCTTGAGGGAACTTTTTTCAGATTTGGCAAAAACATCCACCCGGATTCAACGATGAGCCGTTCAGAATTTGGTGGCCAAAGGTCACTGTGACCTTGCATTCAACTTTTTCTTCTGAAAGTGACATCTTAAGAGAATCCTTGATGGGATTTTTTCAGATTTCTTCATATTTGGCACGAATTTCTTCAAATTTGGCACCAACGGCCACTTTGAGTCAATGATGAACTGATAAGAATTTGGTGGTCAAAGGGTAATGTTATTGTGACCTTGTGTTCATCTCATTCTTGAAATCTCAAGAACACCTGCAGGATTTTTTTTTTTTTTTTTCAAATTTGGCAAAAACATCCACTCAGACTCAACGATGAACTGATAAGAATTTGGTGGCCAAAGGTCACTGTGACCTTGCATCCAACTGTTTCTTGTGAATGCGAAATCTTAAGGGAATCCTTGATGGGATTTTTTCAAATTTGGCACAAATTTCTTCAAATCTGGCACAAATTTCTTCAAATCTGGCCACTTTGAGTCAATGATGAACTGATAAGAATGTGGTGGTCAAAGGGCAATGTTATTGTGACATTGTGTTCATCTCATTTTTGTGAACATGATATCTCAAGAACATCTGCAGGATTTTTTTTTTTTTTTTCAAATTTGGCAAAAACATCTTTGAATCCATCTAATTCTTGCAAATGCCATATACAAATTAACGTCCACTTTGACTCAACAACAATGAACTGATTGGAATTTTGTGGTCAAGGATGAATTGATTAGAATTTGGTGGTCAGAGGTCAAGGTCACTGTGACCTTGCATCTGTCTCATTCTCATGAACATAATATCTCAAGAACACCGTGAAGGACTTTCCTCAAATTTGGCACAAACATCCACTTGGACTCAGCAATGTATCAGCAATGTACCAATAGACTTTGGTGGTCGTAGGTCAAAGGTCAAGGTCTCTATGATCTCATCTGTCTCATTCTTGGGAAAGTGTTATTTCAAGAACACCTTGAAGAAATCTTTTCAAATTTGGCACAAACATCTTCATAGATTCAACAATGAACTGATTATATTTTGGTAGTCAAGGATGAATTGATTAGAATTTGTTGGCCAAAGGTCAAGGTCACTGTTACCTTGTATTTGTCCCATTCACATGAACATCATATCTCAACAGCACCTTGAGAATTTGGGAATTTCTTCAAATATGGCACAAACATCCACTTGGACTCAAACATGAACTGACCTTGCATCTGTCTCATTCTCATGAAAATGATATCTCAAGAACACCTTGAAGGATTTTCCTCAAATTTGGCACAAACATCTACTTGGACTCAAAGATAAACTGATTAGATGTCGGTGGTCAAAGGTCAAGATCACCGTGACCTTGCATCCATCTCATTATTGCAAAAGCAACATCTCAAGAACACCTTGAGGCAGGAATGAGGCTTTCTTTTAATTTGGCACAAATTAACGTCCACTTTGACTCAACAACAATGAACTGATTGGAATGTTGTGGTCAAAGGTCAAGGTCATGGTGACCCTGCGTCCGTCTCTCTTTCGTGTGAGCATGATATCTCAAGAACACCTTGAGTCAGCAGTTAATGACAATAAAACAGTTAACAAAACAGATTTTTCAACAACTGTGAATCACCACAACCATGAGAGGTCCTTCAGTATACAGTCGTACATGTATATACAAAATATTAGGCTGATTGGCCCAGTAGTTTATGAGATTAGCTGCAGACAGACAGATACAGACACTCACACAACAACTCTGGGTGGTGCCCTAGGCGGCTGTCTGTGCCACCTACAGGAAGCACCACCACTGACTGCTGCTTGTACATAATAATAACTGAGGGAACTTTCTCTCTTTTTCTCTTATTATAGCTCTGGCCTGTAATGACCTTTACTGTGAAAAGGTTGTGTTGAGGGATTTTAAACTGCTTTTCTGAACCTCTAGGGCACAGCAACACTAAGAAATAACACTGTGGTAAATCCTGAAGTGTCATTCCAATTCTGCCACTGTATGGGCTCACACAGAAAACAATAAGCTCAGGTGTTTTGGCGTGCTGCAGGCGCATGTTGCCCTTTTGACTGTCAGGGACAGGAAATGTTTTCACTTTATTTGGAACATCAGCTGATACTGTCAGGATGCGGAGTTGAAGGAGATCAAAAAGGTAGCGTGTGCTGTGGCCTTAAAAAGAGTAAAAACACTGGATTCAGAAAGAGTAGTTCCAGATTTAGAGAAACAAGCATATTTACATTCACTTCATTTGTATGCAAAGTATGGAGCTGGTGTCAGCACATGGTTAGCCTAGCTTAGCATAAAAATATAAAGTAAGGGGAAGTGCAGCTAGCTTGGCTTTGTTCATCTCTGACCTTTGACCTTTTGGGTATGTAATGTCAGCACTTTAATATTTTATCCTTTTAGACACTGTCTTGCATGGTGTGAAATTTTGTCATGATTAGCTTATGAGTTTCTGCAAAAACGTGTTTTTTTTTAGGTCACAGTGACCTTGACTTTTTACCCTTGACCACCAAATTCTGATCAGCTCTTTATTGAGTCCAAATGGCTGTTTTTGCCAAATATGAGGAAATTCCCACACGGTGTTCTTGAGATATCATCCTCACCAGAAAGAGAGAGAAAGAGAGAGACGGACGCAAGGTCACCATGACCTTGACCCTTGACCACCAAATTCTGATCAGCTCTTTATTGAATCCAAATGGCTGTTTTTGCCAAATATGAGGAAATTCCAACACAGTGCTCTTGAGATATCATGCTCACAAGAAAGAGATAAACACAAGGTCACAATAACATTGCCCTTTGACCACCAAATTCTTATCAGTTCATCATTGACTTGAAGTGGCCGTTGGTGCCAAATTTGAAGAAATTCGTGCCAAATTTGAAGAAATTTGTGCCAAATTTGAAAAAAGGTTCCCTCAAGGTGCTCTTGAGATATCATGCTCACAAGAATGAGACAGACAAGGTTGCAGTGACCTCACCCTCTTGCGTATGACTACCAAAATTTTACTGAATCATTGTTGAGTGAACGTTTGTGCCAAATTTGAAGAAATTCCCTCTTGAAATATTGTGTTCATGAGAATGGGATGGACGAACAACCCAGTTAGACACTTTCGTGGCTGTCTTTGTGTAAATGAGCCGACCTCTTGACTGTCTGATGTATGTTTTCTCCCAGTTTCACAAACTCTGCATGATAGAAACGTCATCAACACGCCCTCGCGCCGTTTCATGTCCAATCCAACTGATTTGGACATTTGCATTCTTGCATACAGCTCCTCCGGGTAGTGTCTAGATAACTTAAGGTTTGCAGTGCATGTGTGAAAGAGGCTTAATAAAAGCAGCAGCTTTGATCCACTTGAGTCCAAGATTTTTCTTTGATAGCAGTCCTAATAAAAAAATTCCCGGAGCAGCATTTTTATCTCATTTGTTTCCTAGATTGGCTCATCCAGGCTCCCATACTTTGATTGCCATATCTGTCCATTAGATGTGACAACCTGGCAGCACAGTAAGAGGTGTTATGTTTCCTTGATGATGCCTGCTGTTTTTCATCTTACCAGCCTTTTCTTTGCAATAATTGAAGCCGATATAATAGCAGTCAATAAATCCATATCTTTTTGTGTAGAGCAATTTTTATCACAGTAGCGCCACAAACAAAGCTTCGCTAATCTTGGTGTCTTCAGTCTCCAGCACAGCCGCACACAAGTTGAGCTAATCAGATCAGCAGCAGGAGTGTTTTCTGTTGTGTACAGAGAGTTTTGAGGATGACGAATCCAAATTCTGGCTTCTGCAAAACTTGAAGGAACAATTCTGAACTTTCAAAGCAGAGCAGAGAGAGAGATTTCAGCTGTAAGCCTGCTGCCTTTAATTACACCTCTGGACAGTCTGAAACGTATAAAAAGGAAAGTGTTGCAGCAGGACAAGTGCCAGGGGTTTGTCCTTAGGGTTTAGAGCAGCTCATCGTGTCTCCTCCGCCTTCCACACTAGCCGACAGGTGTACTCATGTGAAATGTGAGCAGGCATTGATCAGGACGGAGCTGGAGGCCTGTGGGGGCATCCGACACCGCCCCGGCAGATCTTTTAACGCCGGGGCTCGAGTTACGAAGGCAGAGGACAAATGAAAGAGCCGTCTCTTGTGCTTGTCAGTGGAGGAGAGTGTTGTTTAATAATAGATCTATGCAGAGAGGCGGGGCGAAGCACTCCTACGGGGGACGTAATCAATCCCCTGCTTGTAGACTCCCATCTAGAAGCAAAATCTTTAGTCATAAAAGTCAACAGTAAAAGACTCAGAAATTTAGACTTCTTTACAAACATGCAGCCGCCTCGATCCCCAGTGAAAGTCAGCGTGTTAATTAGGTAACAAACCTGATTAGCCGGACCTGACTGCTGCAGTTTACTGGACCACAACTAGACATGTGTCTGAGAAACAAGAGCTCCTCTGTGGCTCATCACACAGAGCAGGAGAGTTCAGATAGTTGCAGGAGAAGCACCTTTCAGGAAGTGATTAATAAACTAAACTCAGAGCTGGCAGACTTGTCCTAATGGGACATTTCAACCAAACTGCTCCAGTTGGAACCAAACTCATGAACAAATCAGGAACTAAATCTTTTTGTAGAGCAGCTATGTTTGTGTTTCTGCCACAACCTTGAAGAGGAAACTGGCTGCTTTTGGCTGTACTGTGTGTTTGAAGGTGGAACGGGATATTAAAATACCAGACAAAAATCACCACTAGAAAATGTTGGAATTGAACATTTTTGCAGACCACAAATATGTTAGGTTTGTACATGTCATACATATCATATCAGTGTTTTTAAAGAGATGGAAAGGAGGAAATGGTGCATTGCATGGCAGTAGACTGTGAATCAGATTAGTGAGTCAGCGCTGCTTTTCCAGAGGCGTTTCAGGCACTAAATGTGGGTGTGTTTTAGCAATCTGTTACTGTTTTAACACTGAGGATAGTGCCACAAAAAGTAGTTATTTTTCACCGGGGCATAGCTGCATTTCTTGACGGGATCATGTCAAGAAGAGCAGTCCTTTTTACAGAGACATCGCTGAGTTTCCAGCTGGGATAGTGCTACAAAAGTTGTTTTATTTATTCATTTTCCAATGAGCAATAGCTGCATTTCTAGCTGGGATAACGCCACGAAGAGCGGTCATTTTTTACAGAGACATCACAGCATTTCTAGCGAGGATGGTGCCACAAAAAGTGGTCATTTTTAAGTGAGACGTCGCTGAGTTTCCAGCTGGGATAACGCCACAAAGAGCGGCAATTTTTTACAGACATCACCACATTTCCAGCGGCAATAGTGCCACAAAAAGTGGTGGTTTTTAACTGAGACATCGCTGCATTTCCAGCGAGGATGGTGCAACAAAAAGAGATGTTCTTTTCCTCATCGAAGGCTTCTCCAGCTGTGAATGTGCAACCAAACAGGATTCGCTTTTACAGCTACAGACCACTGTTGTGTTTTAGGGACAGATCGCTGTTTGTGGTGTTTTTTGTGACCAGTTGCTGTGTTTTTACTGAGGCATTGTGGCGTTTCCTGCCAGGATGGTGCCAGGAAAAGTGGTTGTTTTGCCAGACAAGTCAATGCAGTGATTCACGTTTCTTAATTGGCGTGCTTGGCATTCAATATAACATATCATATGCACTTGAAAAGACACCGTGACACGGCCCCTTCTCACTACTGCTGTAATATCCTTTTCTCTTCCTTCTGCCATTTTGTCTCTCATCTCTTTGTCCCTATCATTTGTCTCTCTCTGCCTGTCTTTATTCCCCTCCTTCCCCTCCCGTCCCTCCCTCTCTTTCCTACCTGTCAGTATTATCATCTGCCCTGCTCCACCTCTCCTCCCTCCTCCCTCCTCCCCGTCGAAGCTTTTGGAAGTGAGGCTCATTTAGCTGACAGCCGCCCGGTCAGCTGTCAGCTCCGTCTGTCCGTCTGCTTCAGGGCTTCCTGCAGGTCGCCGTTATCTCGTATTTTTTTCAGACACTCTGGTCTCTCGCGCAGCAGACTGTTTTCTATTTTTAGAGCAGAATCATGTTGTTAGTTAATAACGTGGAAACATCGACCAAAACCAGGCTGGAAACAGACAGACAGTAAACGTGTTGCAGTGCTTTAATTTCTAAATTAAAGTCAAAATTAGGTTATTGCCAAAAAGGGCTCAGTTGCCAGAGGGAAATGTTGGCATTGTACGTCTCTGCAAACCATGGATATGTTACATTTGTATGTTTCATACATCTCATATCAATGTCTCTAAAATGACAGATTACACGTGTATGAGCTGACTGTTGTTGAGAAGAGCAGTTGATGAATGACGTGACGCCTCGGCAGGGCGGTTGCCACGCTGCAGACCACTGCTAGAGACCAACAATCAGCAACACCTGTTGATTTTAAGTGAGCCAACACTTAAAGGCTTAGAGTTACGCATAATTAAGGGCATGGACACAAGCTGTCTGCCAATAGTGTCCCCTTTGTCCAAATATGGTCACTTCTGACTTCAACAAGCCAAGATGGTGTCGGCCAACATGTTGAACTTGAGGCTTCAAAACAGGAGCCCACAAACCTTTGGGTGAAGTCACGCTAGCTTATGTACATGGTTTCCAGCAGTGAGCATAAAGCTGGTGTAAGCCATGGTTGTATTTCCAGCTGCAACTCTGCCCCCCTCTAAGCTGCAGACCACTGTTTCACATCAACAAACTTACTAGTGGCAACTGTGCAAAAAAAGAGTCTGTTTTTAAGTGAGCTATTGCTGCATTTCCAGCAGCCATTTTGCTTTCAGAATTGGGTGTTTCTTAGTGAGCCACTGCTGCTTGTTTTTTAAGCAAGCCATCACTGTGTTTCCAGTGGCCATTTTGGCACAAAAAAATTGTGTTTTTTTTAACGAGCCGTTGTTGCATTTCCAGCAGCAATTGTGTGAACAAAGGCAGGTTTTTTTTTTAGCAAGCCATCAATTCATTTCCAGCGGTGGTTGTGCCACCAAATGTGGGTATTGAAAGCCAAAACATGATCTTTTTCTTACCATAACTAAGTGATTTTTGTTCCTAAACATTACCTCAAGTTGAAATATGAAGAAACAAGCAACTGTTTTTTAACGAGCCATTGCTGCATTTCCAGTGGCAGTTGTGTGAACAAAAGCAGGTGTTTTTAACAATTTTGGCGACCAAAGGTGGGGATTTATTGGTGAGCCATAATTACGTTTCCAGTGGTGAGTTTTTCAGAGAGCCATTGCTGCATTTCCAACGGTGATTGTGGCACCAAAAGTGGGTGTTTATTGGTCAACTATTGCTGCATTTCCAGTGGCATTTATGTCACTGAAAGTGATTTTTAGCAAGGCATTGCTGCGTTTCCAGTGGGCATTGTGCCACAAAAATTGCGGTTTTTTTAGAGGGTAATGCTGCATTTCCAGCTGCAATTGTGCCACCAAAAGTGGGTGTTTTTTAATGAGCTATTGCTGCGTTTCTAGCAGTCATTGTGCCACCTTAAGTGGGTATTTATTGGTGAGACATAATTATGTTTCCAGTGGTGAGTTTTTCAGAGGGCCATTGCTGCATTTCCAACGGTGACTGTGGCACTGAAAGTGTTTTTTAGCAAGGCATTGCTGCGTTTCCAGCGGCCATTGTACTACAAAAAATTGCATAATGCTGTGTTTCTAGCAGGCATTGTGCCACAAAAAAATTTGTTTTTTTGAGAGGGTAATGCTGCATTTCCAGCTGCAATTGTGCCACCAAAAGTGGGTGTATTTTAGTGAGCTATTGCTGCGTTTCTAGCAGTCATTGTGCCACAAAAATTATGTTGTTTTTAGAGGGCCATCACCACATTTCCAGCGGCGATTGTGCCACTAAAAGCAGGTTTTTTTATAGTGAGCAATAGCTGCATTTCCAGCAGCAACTTTTGCCTACAAAAGTGGGTATTTATTGGTGAGCCATTGCTGCATTTCCAGTGGCAATTGCGTCACTGGAAGTGTTTTTTAGCAAGGCATTGCTGCGTTTCTAGCGGTGATTGTGGCACCAAAAGTGGATGTTTTTTGTAAGCCATCGCTGCATTTCTAGCAGCCATTGTGCCAGTAAAAGCAGGTATTTAAAGCCAAAACGTGATTGTTTCCTAACCTTAAGTAAGTGATTTTTGTTCTTAAACATGACCTAAAGTTAACCACAGTTTGTTGTGTTTGTATCCGCTACATAATGATATATAAACTTTAAATTTCTGTTTGCAGAAATGTACAATGCCAAGTATTTCTCTGCCGTCGGCTGCATAAAGAAGTCTCCATGAATTAAACTGTGGGACTGAAATGAACATGGAAATGTCCCCAGCTGGAGCCAAAGTGTCCGAGAGCCAGACAGTGACCTTTGACTTCCATCTGGTGCAGTGTGAACATGGGTTCTGTGTCTTTCAGGGAGAAGTCTGTTTTTCTCAAACTTAGATTGAGAAGAAGACTCGGATTTAGCGGTTTTCCCATCCTGCTGGGATTAGGAAGAATCTGATTTGAAGGTACATGACTCTTCTGACCTCCTGGCCTTTATTTTGAAGCACAGGCTCCTTCCTGCGTTAATCCTTTCCGGCTCTACACAGCCCGTCTCTCCTGCACGTACTGAAGTGCCTGATTTGCATTTGAACACATCACGCTCATTTCCAGACAGCAGCGTTGAACCCTGACGTGTGTGTGTGTTTGGTCTATATTTAGACCTAAACTTGTGTGAAGCCTGAATCAGCAGGCGGAGGACATCACAATGGAAGGCCAAAGTGCTCGTCGGCCAGGTGGGGGAGCGAGATAGAGGCGGGGAAGGAGTGAGAGAGGAGGAGGGAGGCGTGTGGTGTCCGTTTCAGCAGCGGATAATTCATCATCTCAGTTTGGTTTGTAAAGAGTAACCTGCACGTTGTAGGTTATCAGGTTGTTTCGCGTCATTACAGAGCGGCAGCTCGTTACAGAGACGATAAAAGAGATAAAAGATGACGGATGGGAGAGGAAGTTAAACAGGGCGTAAAAATAGATTATTCTAATAAATGGAAATAACATGACCTTGGGATTATAAGGTTCATCCTGTCTTGTCTTTTTAAGACTGAGTTAAAGCTTAAACGTGCTTCTGCTGACAGTCATTGATGTGCAGTATTTCAAGCCTGCAACGTGAGACAGTACCAATACCATCACGTAAGGATACCTCATTACATGCCATCGTACTGGGGTCAGAATCCTTTGGGTCTTTCTCAAAGCTGGAATTCAGCTGCCTCTGCATGACGACTGCTTGTCTTAACTGTATAATGACGAAAACTGTGTATGTCTGTTCCACGTTTTTCTCCTCACTGACTTGGTCAATCCATGTGAAATTTGGCACAGTGGTAGAGGGTCATGGGAGGATGCCAATGAAGCAATATTACATCAATTGGCCAAAGGGGGGCGCTATAGCAACCCATTGAAATTGCAAACTTTGAATGGGCATATCTCATGCCCCGTATGTGGTAGAGACATGAAACTTTGCACAGAGATGCCTCTCCTCATGAGGAACACATTTGCCTCAAGAACCCATAACTTCCGCTTATATAGATTTTCCGCCATTTTGAATTTTTTGAAAAACACTTCAAATGGATCTCTTCCTAGGAAGTTTGAGCGATCTGCATGAAACTGGGTGAACATAATCTAGGGACCAATATCTAAAGTTCCCTCTTGGCAAAAGTTGGAAAACTTACTAAAACTGAGCTTCTATAAGGCAATGAATATTGCGGAGGGCGTGGCTCATCACATAAAGGTGTATAACATCTCAAGGGTTTCACCCATCACCACGCAACTTTGTAGGCATATGACCACACATAATCTGAGGGGACCCCTCCATTATTGACCCCATCAAACAAAATGGGGGCGCTAGAGAGCTCATTTCTTATCTAGGCCTAACTGCCATATGGATTTTTACTAAACTTGGTAGATATGTAGAACAGGACGCCTCAAGGTGACTGGAGAAATTTAACTCTAATTGGCAACTGGGTGGCGCTATAACAACAGAAAAAAAATCAAATTTTTGGTATGACTAAGTCATGGTATGGTATGCTGTACTCAATGGGTATGGACTAGTCTTAACTATTTAACTAACTGTTCACATGGGCAACTTGCTCGCTAGTTTCCGTAACAAATAAAAAGTTAATGAAATACCTGCCACAAGTAGGTTGCTGATTCGTCCAGTAGAGGGTCACTGTATCGTCATTAGGAACCATTCATTGAGGGACGGGTGTTTCTAGACGGGGGAGCACATTGTTTTTTTGACCGCAATGCCAAGCCACGTCAAGTCAGGTGTGGAAATTTGTATCCTTGAATGGTTTGTGGACAACCATTGTGTGTGAGCTCAGAGTTTCAAAACTTACGCTCATTTCAATCGGGAGAGACTCGTTCTGAGAGAGAAGAATATTTATTTACATGTGCACATAAGTATGAGAAATGGGAAAAGTCTTTTGCGATTTGACCCCATTGTGATGTCATATATTCCAGGACGGTGGTAAAGACTTGGTAGATTAGGGAATCTATGGAGTCTAGACGCTGGTGGTGATGAGCTCGTCCTGGGCTCTGGATAAGGTGACCACGTCGGAGTAAGTCATCTTCCTGTTTTAACAGCAACCTTCTTTTTTTAACTTTGAGCACAAAATTAAGTTGTATGTCAAAAACGAAATAAAATTGGCCAACAGTGCAACAAATCAACATTGTCAGAAAGTGACTCAGAAGAATAAAAATATCATAAAAATGCCAGAATAAGGACTACATGTTTTACAATAAATGAGACTCAACATAAATGTGTGTGTGTGTGTGTGTGTGTGTGTGTTGCTTTGAAGCTGCAGCTGACTGACAGCCAGGCTGATTCAGTACAAACTAATTGAGCTCCATTAAATTAAGTCGAGGCTCCACAGTTGAAGATTTCTCCTCGTATGGCACAGAAGGCCCGTTCGCCCTCGCTCAGAGTGCGTCTGGAAATCTTTGATATGATTTACATAAAAGCACAGAACCTGAGATACAGTGACTCGTCTCTGTTCTCGTGGCTGTGAGTAATCAGAGCTCAGACGGGATGAATCACGTCGTATGACAGTCAGAACGCCGCTGCTTTGTCCGTCTGAAGGCCGTTAAGACGAATCTTTTCTGAAGTTTCACGCAACAGTGAATGCAACGCTGACCTCTGACCTGATCTCATGAAGCCTTTAATAAACTGTTGGAATGACAAGAACAGGAGGGCAGCGACGAAGATATTAATTCGCTATAGCAGCAGACACAAAGTCATTCATGTATCCAGCAGTGTGTTTTAATGCATTATTTTGCTTATTCAAGTTCTATTAAAAAGTTTAGTAAAGTTCTCAGTTCAGATTCGAGCCAGTGTTGAGAGTCAAGTAGGTTTTACTTTGCTACTTTCTGCCTACAGCTCCTCGAGTTCATATGTAGGGCAGTGAACGCGACTTCAAGTGGCACAACCCTGAAAAAATGTTGGCATTGTATGTTTCTGTAAACCACCAATACGTTGTATTTGTACGTTATGTAGCAACAACGTTACGGTTACCATGTGGTTAGGTTTAGGCAGAAAAAACACCTGGTTATGGTTCGGAAAAAGTTAAAAGTTTGGCTTAAAATACAACAGCTTTCTGTGGCACTATCCTGGCAGAAAACACACCAATGTCTTGCTAAAATACAACAGCTTTTTGTGGCACTATCCTGACAGGAAACTTGGCAATGTCTCAGTAAAAAACAACCATTATTTATGGCACTATCCTGGCAGGAAACACACCAATGTCTTGCTAAAATACAACCACTTTATGTGGCACTATCCTGGCAGGAAACACACCAATGTCTTGCTAAAATACAACCGCTTTTTGTGGCACTATCCTGGCAGGAAACACACCAATGTCTTGCTAAAATACAACAGCTTTCTGTGGCACTATCCTGGCAGGAAACTTGGCAATGTCTCAGTAAAAAACAACCATTATTTATGGCACTATCCTGGCAGGAAATGCAGCGATTTCTCAGTAAATAAACAACTGCTTTTCATGCCACTATCTCCTCTGGAAATGCAACATGTTAGTAAAAAAAATAACCACTTTTCTTGGCACTATCTCCTCTGGAAATGCAACATGTCAGTAAAAAGAACCACTTTTCTTGGCATAATCCCGGGAGGAAAATAACCGCTTGATTTGGCACTGTCCTGTCAGGAAACACAGCGATGTTTCAGTAAGAAAAAGAAGCAACAGGTCACGAAGAAACACCAATGTTTTGTGGCTAAAGTGCTGCTGTAAAAACAACAATCTGTTCCTGAAACACAGCAGTGGTCTGTAGCTTGGGAAGTACCACGATCTCCTCCTGAAAACAAAGTCACCTAATTTACTACATCACTTTAGAAACGTAGATGTGATACATATGAAACGTACAATTGTAATGTATTTACAGTTTGCAGAAACGTCCAATGCCGACATTTTCTTCTGGTAACTTAGCTGGAAATGCAATAAAAGAGGAGCAACTAGTGCAGACCGACAAACCGTGGGCTGAGAGAATTCATCATGCCACATTATTTCTGGTTTCACCAGTCTGAACACTTTTAATTTGAAGCAGCAGCAGCATCAAGAGTCTTGAGTAGAAAACAGTCATGTCTTTCTGTTTTCGTGCACAATTGGTTGTCATTCCTCCACGCCAGAGGACATTTGCCTAAATTTGAACCTTTCTGTAAAGTCTTGAGTCAAGGAGAGGGATGTTAGGAGGATAATTCATGTGTGTGAACATGAAAACATCCACTTCCATCTTTCTGACGTCTATTGTTTCCTGGTTTTGCTGTGTTGGTGCACTGTATGATTGGTTGTCAATTTTGTTGGCAGTTTGAGCTCTAAAGACCAATAATACCTGCCTCTTGCTTGATATTTATTTGCAACCTCTAACTTTTTATGCCCCATTTTGAGTTTACTTTAAACTATCTTCACGTAAAATCCCCCAAACTTTTGTCACACCTTTATTAGAGCTCCTTTAGCTCCTTTAGCTCCCAGCGCTCGCTGCGTCTGGCGTTGGCAGCAAAGAGAAACGTACCCTGCAAAGAGCCTGAGAGGTATCACCACAGGATGGTGCATCACTTTGAAGTGTGTGTGTGTGTAAAGATGTAAGACACCCGCGGCGGCTGAGAGCCCTGCTTTTCTGAACCAACATCTTATCTGTGGATGGACACACACAACTGCACACTCTGCATTTTTTGTTCCTGATAAAAGAGGAAAAAAGAGACGCTGTGTGTGTCCGTTGTGCTGCTTTTCAAGAAAAGAAAAAGATGCCTGGAGTGTAATTTTTAGTCAGCTGATTTTATTTATGCTCAGAATTTTCTCACCCTCATTTAACCGGGTTATCTGAGTAGAAAGGTATTAACAGCCGCAGCCTGAGGGTCATGACTACCTAAAGGAGGGCTAAGGATTATATTCACACACTTACCCATTTCCTTTTTTTATAAACAGTGTTTTAATCTTTTATATTCACCATTCAGCCCCTGTGGCCGGTTTAAAGACAAACAGGAATCTTCCCAACCACATAAATTTGATGATTAACATGTATTTTCTACACAAATATTAACTCAAGCCTCTAAAAATGATTCAGACGAAACCTTTCGAGAGGACTTTGGTTGAACGCCGGTCACACATGGATACTCTGTTGTTTTAAGGGGATTTAAGACAAAAAAGGTTTGAAACCACTGGACTAGAAAATGGGATTAGGAAAAGGAAGTCCAAATTGGGAAGGCTGGACTAGATTTTGCAACAAAGATCTTCACTGGTACAATTGGCTCCTAAACCGATTACGATGTGGCAGCTGTTCCATAAAAGGTATACTGTGCAGGATTTACCTAAAAAAACACAATATATAGATTCATATAAAGTGTGTGTTGGTGTATTTATCTGCAGAGACTTTGCCCTCTGCCTGGATTTTTGAAAAGTTTCTTCTTATTTTGCTGAAGTTGGGACGTTCCTGGGTACAGTGCGTAGGTAAGGTCTGGGGCCAGCTGCACAGAGCGCCTTAAGATTTCCCTTAAAGCCCTAGTTAAGGTTTCATCAACATAAAATTGGTTGTCTTTTCCTTAAGGTGTCCTTAAAATGGACACTTAAATATGATATTCTCCTTGTCTTGATCTTTTACTTCAGGAATCGCTTGACCGTTGCACAAAAGACCTTAGCGGCCAAAGCAAGGTAAAACAAAAAAAACAGAAAAAACTTAAGGTACCTCAAATTTACTTTGTAGTTTGTTCTTTCTATGATTTTATTCCTCCTGAGGTTTCATCTTTTCCTCGTCTGACTACTGTGGTTTTCTTGTCTTCTTTTCTTCTGTAATTTTAAGCCAACTTTGTGAGATGCTAACAGGCGTCACAAGTGCGAGTCCAAGCAAACAAACAATCTCCATGGGAACTTTTACTGCTGTAAAATCTCTTTCAACGCAGTAAATGAGTTTTTCCATAACTAAGGAAACCTTTTAGGGGATGTAATTAAGGAAAAATTAAGCCTTAAGTGTCATACTTAAGGGGGAAACTTAAGATGTGCTGTGCAACCAGTCCCTGGATCTTTATAAAAAGGTAGCAACCAGGTGTCAACCAAAACCAAATTATCTCCGGTTCTTGATCTGGATCCATTCAGGACTCTTTGAACCTTGGTGCTATAGCCAACCAGCCCGTGTTTCCACCACTTACATCAAGCATGTGTCACCAACAGAGCACTTGAGCATGTGAGATGTTCCACCGTTGACTGTATCTCTTCCTCTCATCAGGCGCTGCTGAAGATGGACTGCCAGGGTCTGGTTGCCCGACTGGTCCTAGATTTCGTCTTGCTGACCACGGCGGTGGAGGTGGCATTCCGGTGGAGGGAGCTTGCTGAGAAACTAGCTCGAGTGTCGAGACAGCAGATGGAGGCTTACGAGGCTCCGCACCGCGACAAGAACGGCCTATTGGACAATGAGGTGAGAGGCCTTGTGTCTATGGCGGGGCAACAGAGTGCCAGTGTTCCAGGAATATAAGAAACATGTCAGTGGGACATTCTGAGCTAAAGTAATGCCATAAAATATACTCAGAGACTTGAAAAATATGTGTGTCACATCCAACACATTCTCACTCCCAACTCATCAAATAAGGAAGCTTCATCAGTCGCCTCGAAGCATCAGTTTTGTAAGGTCAGCGATGGCGCATCAGTTTTCGCTCGTTACATGAACGTTATCTTTTCAAAATAAACTTCCATCATCACAGGAATTGTACAGTTTCTGCTTGTTACATGCACACAGTCTGTTTCAGTTTGGGAAACAGAAGTACTTGGTTGGGTAAAGGAAAAGATTGTAGTTTGGGTTAAATTTCACACAGCGCACAAACGACGGTCTCCTGGGTGAAAGTCCTGGGTTCTCATTCATAAACATTGCGTACGCACAAAATGAGGCCTGAAAGAAGCGTACGCAACTTTTCACGCAAAAGTTATCGCAAGACAGACTTGATGGGAGAGACTTTGACTCTTGGTTACGAACATTTTGGAGACGAAATTGGCAAAATTGTTTTTGTCCTTACGTAAATTTTTAGCATGGATCGTTAGCATTGTTTTATAAGTGAGACCCCAGCTTGTTTGACCCATCCGTCCACCCTGTGTTGCCAACTTTACGACTGTCTTGCTAGATTTAGTGACTTTTCAAACCCTTTTAAAAAAGCACCTCACAACAAATTCAGCATCTTATTCAGACCATCAGGTAAAAGAGAGAAATATACAGAAATATATTGTACTGCACTTCATTATCATGCATGCTGCTCAGACTAATTGAGGTCCATGGCTCCTCTGCCAACAGCGCCTTATCTCCTTCCCTTTCTCCTGCACAGCAGCACTGTGCAAGCACTCAGTAGGTGTGGGGCAGGCAGGAGGAGGAGATGCTGCTCCCTGAGCTGCGGGGGTTCAGCTGTAGTGAGTTTCTGTGGATTCATTGATGCTCTTGCTCTCTGGATTGAAAGCAAGAGAAAGCTCTTATTGGATTCAGTACAATCAGGTACCAGACTTGGTTCTTTTGAGGTTATGTACCGACCTACATCAGTACCAAATTTTGGTGCCTAAGGGTACCCTGGAAATCCAGAGTTCTCGCGAGAGCACAATTTGAATTTGCTCAGTGAGTCACTCTGGCAATCAGTAATGATGCTCATTACCTATGCCCATGAAACCGAGCTGCGCCAATCACATCGGTGTATCTGATATAGGCGGGCCAGAGGCGAGCTAAACAGATGACGACAGCGCTGCGACGACGAAGTCCGGAATCAGTCAGTAAACATTGCAAGATGGCTACGGATGAACACCAGTTGTTTGAAACGGCTTTGGCCGCTACAATGAACGAGTTAGACTTGGCTTTTTCTCTAAAAGAGGAACAGAAGACGGCGCTCGAGTCTTTCCTTTGCAAGAAGGACGTTTTTGCTTTTTTGCTGACCGGATACGGCAAGAGTCTAATCTACCAGTTAGCTCCGCTGGTAGCTAAGCGTATACGTCACCCTGTGTATTGTTATGATTGGTCGTAGTGTTATCCAGTTGCGTGCAGTGACAAATGCATGCTTGGTGCCGCCCCTCGAGTTGGGCCATTTGCATTACTCATGGCCAGACCCTAAATCTTTCTAGATTTGGGTCTGGATTTCCAGGCTAACCCACATACTAGTCCACATACTTGTCAGTTGTGTCTAATTAGAGGGCGAAAGAGATGAGCAGACACATGCACACACACATGAGCAAGCAAACAGAGACTTGGCTCTGTACTGTGAAAAGCAGAGAAGGAGAATCACTTACTGACTGCAGCTTGTTCAAAGGTACATTTTTGTTAATACAGAAACAATAGTACTGACAAAAAGGTACCGTGGGGTATTGGTACCGGCACCCGGTATCGGTTCAAATTTGAAACCTAACCCTCGCATTCAGATGTTTTGTTGAGCATTTTCTATCGAATCTGATTCAGAGAAGTTGTATTACTGATGCTAAAGGGTGCCTTGGTATTAGGGTTGGGTCGGTTCTCGGTAATACCAATTCGGTTCGGTACTCCGTCTTGGACTGGGTTTTTTTTTTTTTTTTTTTGAGACCGACCGGACCGCATACTCGGGCGGAACATA
>NC_065521.1:24480-175443 GCF_006386435.1 Epinephelus moara | reverse complement strand
TTTTTTTTTTCTCATACCGACCCAACTTGGTATGTCAGTGTCAGACGTTGTGGGCCCCTGACTAAGCGTTGGTATCTATTAGTTGGGGGTGAGAACCAATTGTCATGTCTGTGTGTTCAGATTTGACTGAGTTGTGACCCATCAGTATCTTTGCCTTACGTCTCACTGTTCAAAAATAATAGAAAGTTGGGAAATGCAGTAGAACCTCTTCTAGTAAAGATAACAAATGTCTGTCCAATCTGTTGCCCTCTGTACCTAAAGAACTCTTTCTCTTCTCTCTCTTTGACCCCAATCCCAACCCTTCAGTCCATGTGGAAGCCAGCTTACGACTTCCTCCTGACGTGGGCTGCCCATGTGGGGGACAGCTACCGAGATGTGATCCAGGAGCTCCACCTCGGCCTGGACAAGATGAGGAACCCCATCACCAAGAGGTGGAAGCACCTGACCGGCACGCTAATCCTTGTCAACTGCCTCGATACGCTGCGCAGTGCCGCCTTCTGTCCCACGGGATATGGAGATTTTGCTGTGTGAACATTTTCATCCACCTGGAGAACAACTTTCTTTGCGTCGTGGTGGGAGTTACTGGAGCTACTTGGTCCTAAGATTCATCTGAGTTTTATCTTGGACAGTTTGACAGGACGACATTGAGGACACAAAGTTTGGGATTGAACCGTTCAGGATGTGAGATCTGTACATCCTGGTCTCTTGTTTGGAGTCTTGGATCAGCATCATCGGTGGCAGCATTGGTAGTTCTTAATAAGCGCCAGGTGGAGATACACCTGCGGACGATTTCTAGCATTGAACAAGTCAATGTGAAACTGGAGGATTTTATGTTACGTTTTCCTTTTATTTTTACTCTTCTTAATCTCTTTATTACCTCACCCTTTGTCTTTACCACTTTCTGTCTTTGTCTCTGTTGATGTATTCTATATCTGTCTGTTTTTTGCTATCCTACACTATTACGTTCTCTTCCAGTTTGTATGATTTGCTCTGTTTCCACATCTCTCTCAGGACAACATCAGAGACCTCAACCACTGCAGTACATATCCACACATACTGTGACCTCTCCGCTATCTTTAAAAGCTAATTTCCCCCGATACCGAACTGAACCTCCATTTGCAAGCCAAATTTTTGAACACTTTCCCTCCATTTCTGACTGGCAGTTTTTATTCTTTCATTGTTTCTCACTTATCTCAAAAGAGGGCAGAGCAGATGATTTTAGTCAGAATCAGAAATCGTTTCATACGTTCAAACATCAAGAGCATCTGTCAGTAATTAGCTTGCCAAAAACAGTTAGCACAATGCTAACTCGACATGTGACTCGGTGTAGTCCATGCAGTAAAGGTACAGTATATCTATTTATGCAAGATATACGTCTATTTTTTATACCTGCAGAACGATACAGATGAATATATTATCGACAGTGTTATTCTTGTGCACTTCTCTTGCTTTGGTTTGTCATTTCCACCATTTTTGATTTTTTGCGCAACAATGCTACAGTAGGAAATTCAGAGTCGAATTTGATAACCTCGATTTCTTCTGTCAAGCTAAAGACACAAAAACATGGGACACAAGTTTTTAGTGAAGCATCGAGATCGAGTTTCCTTTTTCAGGCATGAATTCCTACATTTATTGGAAGTACTTCCAGTATTTTGCACACACGACAGTTTGTATGATATGCTACAAATTAGCGCCCCATGAATGACGTTACATCCCTAAACGTAAAGTTTTGTAATTGACGCAAAGTTATCGAGGTTAGGTTTAGGAAAAGCAACATGGTGAGGACGTACCTTCAAATAACTCAAAGTTCAGACAGTTCTGAACGCGAGTCTCCTGGGAGTGAAAGTCCTGTGTTTTTTGACCACGTGCCCCTCTTTCATCCCAAAACTAAACCAAAATATCGCCGCCATCTTTCACTGGGGCATTTGAAGCCAGAGTCTGCACAGTAGCGACTGCTGTGGTATCAAGTTTCTGCCGATACACCCGTCCAACCAATCGAGAGCAACGCCATTGAATGCGAGCACACCAACTGGTGCACATAGCTGTCAATCATATCGTCACACTCCGTTTTTATTGCATCAAATAAGTTATTAAAACCAAAATGATCAGAAAAAATGTGTTTGACGTGGTACCATGGAGGACACAGGGTTTATGACCTGTGGGTTCAGGACAGGCCGCCACTGTTTACTACTTAAATAAATGAAACATGACTTTAAACTGTGAAAACATACGAACATACAAGTTTATATTTAAAGAAGTCTTTTGTCTCTGATTTGTGTTCTCAAGCATTTTGTCTTTGATTTTATGATCTCAGCAACTTCAGTCAATCAGCTTTGATGCTTTTATCGTTAATTTCCACGTCTGTGTTTTTGTCTTTCATTCAGTGTTTGTTCTTGTTTCGTTTCAGTATGTTTTGTGATGGCTGCAGTGTTCCCGTATCTGTTAGGAATATGAACTCGCTCTGAGCAGAAAATGTGTGAGGACTTTATATATTTGTACTGAATGCTGATTGAGTGTTGACACATTGTTGATGCAGTGTCGTGTCTCCTGTGACAGGTCGCAGAGCTGAAATCTGTTCAGAAGGTTTCAATAAAACTGAAAATTGAAAACATGTGTTCGTGTGTGTGTGTGTGTGTGTGTGTGTGTGTGTGTGTGGGAGGACGACGACAAAATAGATTTTACTTTAAGTATGTGTGGACATTAAAACTTTTGGAATATTTGCTTGTTTGCGTGTTTCGGAAAAAGTATTCTTATTAATTCACTGCTCAAAAAATTGGGTTCCTCCTGGTGCAGAGGGCCCTGGGTTCCTCCTGGTTCAATGGGCCCTGGGTTCCTCCTGGTGCAGAGGGCCCTGGGTTCCTCCTGGTGCGGCAGGTCCTGGGTTCCTCCTGGTGCGGCAAGCTCTTGGTTCCTACTGGTGCGGCAAGCTCTTGGTTCCTCCTGGTGAGGTGGACCCTGGGTTTCTCCTGGTGCGGCAAGCTCTTGGTTCCTCCTGGTGCAGAGGGCCCTGGGTTCCTCCTGGTGCGGCAAGCTCTTGGTTCCTCCTGGTGCAGTGGGCCAGTGGGCCCTGGGTTCCTCCTGGTGCAGAGGGCCCTGGGTTCCTCCTGGTGCAGAAGGCCCTGGGTTCCTCCTGGTGCAGAGGGCCCTGGGTTCCCCCTGGTGCAGGACAATGCCTGGCCTCATGTGTCCAGAGTGTGTAGGCAGTTCCTGGATGACGAGGGCATTGATGCCATGACCTAAATCCAACTGAGCATCTATGGGACGTTATGTATCGGTGCATGCGACGCCTCCACCGACTAGCTTCCATCTTCTCGTCTGACTCTGGGTGAGACAGCAAACACACATTTCTCAAAATCTGCAGAGATGCAGCAAAAGGCTGATAAATTCTTTCCACCTCCGTGAGTTTGCAAATCATGCCCCCTGACTGTGATTCTTTCTGCACAACAGCGTTCACAAAGTGTTGTGTGACGCTGCCATCACGAATTCCACACAGACAATACAGCAGATTCCTTCATGTAAACACACAGAGGGACAACACATCCAAATATCACACATGAATGCACAAACGATCACATGTGCTGCTAATGCATGCACAAACGCCACACATGAGTGCGCTCAAATCCGTCCTCTATCCCAGCTGAACACAATCCTCTACACACACACTCACACACACTTTAATTTGCTTTAATTAAAGCAGATAATTATTCACCCTCAGAGGACAGGCCACCTTGACAAAGTCGTCCTTTGCCTTTCGATGACTCACCCTCAACATTCCTGCTCGTCTCCTGGATACGACTTGAAACTAATTTCTTTTTACAACACGGCACTATAAGGGGATAAAATAGGTTTTAACAAGCTGCTATTTAAACAGGAGAGCATAAATCACCCCACGCTGTGTTCAGCCACTCCTGTTTATAAATTACCTTCGCGCTGAAAGAAATATTCATATGGAGATAAAAACAGGTTCATCTCCAAAGTCTGAGAGCTGTCTGACCTGGTGTGTTCTCTAGCAGCAGCACAGCACAGCGTTCTTATCGCTTGACACAACTCTTAAAGTTTCTGCATGGAAAGCTAAATTAAAATGATAAATCATCCCGGAAATCACCAGACGACAATGCTGTCATTGTATGTTTCTGCAAACCCAAGATATTGAAGATACATTTGAATGTTTCACGTATCAAATTAATGTTCCAGCGGCCTTTTAGGCACGAAAATTGGTTGTAGTTTACCAAGACATTGCAGTGTTTCCTGCCAGGATAGTTGCATGAAATATGGTTGCTTTTTCCGAGACATTGCTGTGTTTCCTGCCAAGATAGTTGCATGAAATATGGTTCTTTTTCGGAGACATTGCTGTGTTTCCTGCTAGGACAGTTGCATGAAATATGGTTCTTCTTTCCGAGACATTGCTGTGTTTCCTGCCAGGATAGTTGCATGAAATATGGTTGTTCTTTCCGAGACATTGCTGTGTTTCCTGCCAGGACAGTTGCATGAAATATGGTTGTTCTTTCTGAGACATTGCTGTGTTTCCTGCCAGGACAGTTGCATGAAATATGGTTGCTTTGTCCGAGGCATTGCTGTGTTTCCTGCCAAGATAGTTGCATGAAATATGGTTCTTTTTCGGAGACATTGCTGTGTTTCCTGCTAGGACAGTTGCATGAAATATGGTTCTTCTTTCCGAGACATTGCTGTGTTTCCTGCCAGGACAGTTGCACGAAATATGGTTGTTTTGCCGAGACATTGCTGTGTTTCCTGCCAAGATAGTTGCATGAAATATGGTTGCTTTTTCCGAGACATTGCTGTGTTTCCTGCCAGGATAGTTGCATGAAATATGGTTGTTCTTTCCGAGACATTGCTGTGTTTCCTGCCAGGACAGTTGCATGAAATATGGTTGCTTTGTCCGAGACATTGCTGTGTTTCCTGCCAGGACAGTTGCATAATATGGTTGCTTTGTCCGAGACATTGCTGTGTTTCCTGCCAGGACAGTTGCATGAAATATGGTTGTTTTGCCGAGACATTGCTGTGTTTCCTGCCAAGATAGTTGCCTGAAATATGGTTGCTTTTTCCAAGACATTGCTGTGTTTCCTGCCAGGATAGTTGCATGAAATATGGTTGTTTTTTCCGAGACATTGCTGTGTTTGCTGCCAGGACAGTTGCATGAAATATGGTTGTTTTTTCCGAGACATTGCTGTGTTTCCTGCCAGGACAGTTGCATGAAATATGGTTGTTCTTTCCGAGACATTGCTGTGTTTCCTGCCAGGATAGTTGCACGTAAACCAGTTCCTTTTTACTGAGATTTTGCTGCTTTTACAGCTGGGATAGCTGCACAAAAATTATTGTTTTTTCACCAAGACATTGCTGCTTTTCCTGACAGGATTGTTGCGTGAACAACTGTTGTTTTTTACAGAGATTTCGCTGCTTTTACAGCTGGGACAGCTGCAGGAAAATTGTCTTTTTTTTGTCTGCTCTTTACAGAGACATCGTTGCTTTTTCTGTTGAGACAGCTGCATGAACAACAGTTGTATTTTACTGAGACTTTGCCTCATTTCCTGCAGGGATAGCTGCATGAAAAGCGGTTGTTTTTAACTCAGACATTGCTGTGTTTGCTGCCAGGATAGTTGCATGAAAAGCACTTGTTTGTTACTGAGATTTTGCCGTATTTCCTGTCGGGATAGCTGCATTAAAGCAGCTGGGGGTTTTTTTACCAAGAAATCGCTGCTTTTTCTGCCAGGATAGTGCAACAAAAACAAGTTGTTTTCTTTACAGTTTTTACAGTTATGTTGCTGCGTTTCTTGCCAAGATAGTTGCATTAAAGGGTTTGGTTTTTACTGTGACATTGCTGCTTTTTCTGTTGGGATAGCTGCATGAAAAATTGTTTTTGTCTCTTGCCAGGATAGCTCAACGAAGAGTAGTTATTTTTTACAGAGACATTGCCTCTTTTTGCTTTGGCATAGTTGCACAAAAAGTGGTTGTTTTTCACTGAGACATTGCTGTGTTTCCAGCGGGCTTGTCCTCCCCAAACCAGGTATTTTAAGTCAAAACATGATCTTTTCCAAACCATAACTAAGTGATTCTTGTGCCCTAACCCATCCACGTTAACCACGGTGTTGTTGTCTCAAAGTATCCACGACATAATAATGTGCAAATGTATCTGTGGTATCTTTTCCTGCTGATTGGTTTGTCAGAAATCTGGATGTGGACAGTTTGATGAACGAGCAGGACAAACTGTGCTACACCCCTTTCACCAAATCCAGCCTGTAATCAGAGGATCACAGGTGTCAATCGTATAATCTAAAACTTTGTCTTCCTGTCCGTCACGTCAGATGATCAGAGAGATGTGCGAGGAAAACAGTAATTTTTACACAGCGCTCTTTCATTCCTTGATTCGGGACAAATTGGCCGGCTTCGAGGTGCTTTTGAAAATGCAAAACAGGTGGCGAGATGAAAAGCTTTGGGACGAGCCGTCGGCTTGTTTCATCTGCTGTTGTTTTCTGGAGCCTTTGGAGGATGTGTGTGTGTGTATGTGTGTGTATGTGTGGAAACAAGCCAGGATGGTTTCACCTTGTGAGTCTGGAGAATGCAAAGAGCCTTTGAAAGCAAAGCAAAAGTGCCTCATCTGCTCACTCCCTCTCCATCTCGTTCGTTTGGAGCCGTGTGAATGTTTTGCTGCTGTCATGTGGACGCTTCATGAAACCCGCAGACATGGTGATTATCTGAACTTCAGCTTATTGATTATTTCTATCATTTATGGGCTCGTAGACTTCACAACTCTTAACAAGCTGTTTCTCTGTCAGAGTAAAGCACAGAGTGATGAATTCTCTCTGAGCTCCACAGTCCCTCTCAGCGGACCAACAGGTGAGGCTCAGTATAATCCTCCTATAATGGAGGAGACATCATTTGTGCAGCATTTTACAGTTTGTTGCTGTTTATTTGTTGAAGTTTTTTGACACATTCTTCAGGACTTTGTGTCTTTGCGACATCAGCTGCTCAAAAACGAAAATCTCTTTCATGCTTAAAACACATTCATTGGAACTGTTCAACCAATCGACAGAATAAATGTTAGCATTTTATGCTTCACACTTTTACATTATTATTTCACGACCACTTTTAAACATTATGTTGCAACAACACTGCGGTAAATGTGTGGCTATGATTAGTCACAAAAAGCGCTTAGTTATGGTTAGGAAAAGATTATGTTTTGGCGTAATGTTTGGTGGCACAATAACTGCTGAAACATAGCGACAGGTTGATAAAAAAACACCCATGTTTGGTGGTGCAAACGCCGCTAGAAAGTCAGTGACTAGCGCTAAAAAACACCCACATTTGATCACACTGAAGTCAAGGAAACATAACGATGTTTGGTCACACAAAAGTTGCTGGAACGTAGCGACGGGTGCTGCTGGAAACATTGTGAAGGGTCGCTAACAACCACCCTTGTTTGGTGGCATAAATGCAACTGGGAATGTAGCAACTGGTCTTGAAAATCTACCATGTTTGATGCTTGAAAAGGCAGCGGCAGGTTGCCTAAAACCATCAACGTTTATTGGCACAAATGCTGCTGGAAACATGGTGATGGGTTGCTAAAAAACACCCATGTTTGGTTGAACAAACGCTGCTGGAAATGTGGTGACAAGAACAGTGAAAAACACCCACATTCTTAGGCTCAAAAGCCACTGGAAAGGCAGTTGCTGGTTGCTGAAAAACACCCACCATTTTGGCACAAACACCTCTGGAAACAGCAGGACTGGTCATTAAAAACACCTACATTTGGTGGCACATATGCCGCTGGAAATGTAGCTATGGATCACAAATCCACTGGAAACATAGTGCTGGGTTGCTAAAAAACCCCACCTATGTTTGATTGAACAAACGCTGCTGGAAATGTGGTGACAAGTCAGCGAAAAACACCCACATTTGGTGGCACAAACGGCACTAGAAAAGTAGTGTATGGTTGCTGAAAAAACCCCCACAACTGGTGGCATTAAAGCCACTGGAAACGTGGCAACTGGTCTCAAAAAACCTGCCACATTTGACGTTTGAAAAGAAAGCGGTTGGTTGCTTATAACAATCAACGTTTAGTGGCACAAACGCCGCTGGAAATGCGGTTACACATCCCTGAAAAACACCCACATTTGGTTGGCAACAGTTGATGCGTTGCTAGAAACACCCACGTCTGATGGCACAAACGTTCCTGGAAACATGGTACCAGTGTTGTTGGTTGGTTGCCAACAGTGGTCTGCTCCTTGTGTGTTTCAAATGCTTTTACCATGAACTCACAAAACCACAACAATCCCAACTGGAGGTACACT
Source organism: Epinephelus moara (assembly GCF_006386435.1). Classification (NCBI taxonomy): domain Eukaryota; kingdom Metazoa; phylum Chordata; class Actinopteri; order Perciformes; family Serranidae; genus Epinephelus; species Epinephelus moara. The sequence goes on along the minus strand of NC_065521.1, from coordinate 167,137 downwards.
GACTTCCTGAAACTCAACAGATGCATCTCCATGACAACCGAGCAGTCCATTGACAAGGACAAACCCGGCACCTGTGCAGTGACTTGCGGCATCAGAAACCAACGAAAAGAGGCGTCCTTTAATGTTGGCATGCTACACGGCTGGTTGCCATTTTCCCTCACGTACTTTATAGAACACGTCTGCTCGACTACAGACCAGACTTCATGGTTGTGTGGCCCCTTCTTGCTTCAGTGCGACAGCGCAGAGGGTTAACTCTCCTCTAAAGAAGCCTGCCTTGTTTCCTGTTAACCTTTCTCAACATCTGGCAGCTGCTCGTCGTCTGTTACCTGAGGAACAGCGAGGAGACGGCGGAATAAATTAGAAGCAAATCAGTGAAGGAGGCTCTTGTTTTATGGATGAGGCGACTGTGTGGGTGGCGGGTGAGCGACGTTCAGGTGACTCAGCCTTGTTAGAGGGGGAGAGGGAAGTGGAATTAGAGTGAGTTGTGGTCTTATAAAATCAGGTCGTTTTGTGTGTATGTGTATGTGTGTGTGTGTGTGCGTGCATGTCTACGCCCTGTTTGTAATGCGTTTCATTGATCTCACACACACTCATTAGCAGGGAAATCAATGGCGGAGGAGGGCACAGAGAACAATTAGTGAGGTCTTGATGACTCAGGTTGTGTTGTTGCTGGTGTGTGTTTGTGTGTTTAGGGACCGCACTTCTTAAAGGCGCTGCATATACACACAGGTGTTTTCATTTATTCTGACTAATTAGACCTCGATGAGGTTTAATTTGTGTATTTGGAGCTGGGTTGGTAGTTTGCTGACTTAAAGGGATAGTTTGGATCTTTTATATGAGGTGCTGATCCAGGGATGCCCCTGGTTTGGAGAAGACATCAATTTCCAACTGGGAACTGAAGCCACATGCTCTAGTCGACATCCCAGCGTCAATTGTAGCATCCCCAGATGTCAACAGCACACACAGAAGGACACCTAGCAGGTCATATGTGGACATGAAAGTCCACTGACAAAGCAGCGACATGTGACGACTTGGGATGAGAATGTGTTGGGTGTTCACACAGACAGTTATGACTACTGTATTTCCACAATCAAAAACAGGAACTCCACCCTTTTTGACAACATGGTCATGAAAATATTTCACAATAAAAAGCCTTGTACTAACAAATGAAGGGATTCTGTCCACAGAAACATTGTCTTAGGGGTTTTATTTTGAAACAAACAAACAAAATACATTCATATTTTGTCAGTCTGTGACAGATATAGACATTGAAACAGTAGTGAAAGGTGTCAGTATTATTATCTATTATCTTATATTCACTCTCTATTTTCGTTAAAATTGTGTACATCACGTGGAAAAAATAGGCAAGCCTCCGAATCTGTAGATGTTCTACAGCCGCACCGCGCCGCGTCTGAGCAGCGCTGCTCATGCGGGCAGTGTGGCTGCTCAAATCTGTAAACACTGGCACTGAAAAAAACAAAATAAAACCAAAAAATCAAGGGGATCCATGACACAGACTGGCTGCTCACACAGGCACTGTAGCTGCTCTAATCTGTTGACATGGGCACCAAAGAAAAAAAAGCAACAAAAAAAAGCACGAGGTCCCACGACACAGACATGCTCATGGGGGCAGTGTGGTTTCTCTAATCTGTTAACATGGACATCAAAAACCAAAGAACCAAGAGGTTCCACGACACCGATGTGCTCATGTGGGCAGTGTGGCTGCTCTAATCTGTTAACATCAAAGAAACAAAAAACAAAGAGGTTCCACGACACAGACGTGCTTACACAAGCAGTGTGACTGCTCTAATCTGTTAACATGGGCATCAAAAAAACAAAAAATACCAAGAGGTTCCACGACACAGACGTGCTCATGTGGGCAGTGTGGCTGCTCTAATCTGTTAACATGGGCATCAAAGAAACAAAAAACCAAGAGGTTCCACAACACAGATTTGCTTACACAGGCAGTGTGGTTGCTCTAATCTGTTAATCTCTGGCATCGATAAAACAAAAAACAAAGAGGTTCCACAACACAGACGTGCTCATGCGGGCAGTGTGGTTGCTCTAATCTGTTAACTTAGACACCGAAAAACAAAAATACCAAGAGGTTCCACAACACAGACGTGCTCATGCGGGCAGTGTGGCTGCTCTAATCTGTTAACATGGGTACTGAAAAAAAACAAAAAACAAAGAGGTTCCACGACACAGACGTGCTCATGCGGGCAGTGTGGCTGCTCTAATCTGTTAACATGGGCATCAAAAAAACAAAAAATACCAAGAGGTTCCACGACACAGACGTGCTCATGTGGGCAGTGTGGCTGCTCTAATCTGTTAACATGGGCATCAAAGAAACAAAAAACCAAGAGGTTCCACGACACAGATGTGCTTACACAGGCAGTGTGGTTGCTCTAATCTGTTAATCTCTGGCATCGATAAAACAAAAAACAAAGAGGTTCCACAACACAGACGTGCTCATGTGGGCAGTGTGGTTTCTCTAATCTGTTAACATGGGTACTGAAAAAAACAAAAAACGAAGAGGTTCTACGACACAGACGTGCTCATGCGGGCAGTGTGGCTGCTCTAATCTGTTAACATAGGCATCAAAGAAACAAAAAACCAAGAGGTTCCACGACACAGACGTGCTTACACAGGCAGTGTGGCTGCTGTCATCTGTTAATCTCTGGCATCGATAAAACAAAAAACAAAGAGGTTCCACAACACAGACGTGCTCATGCGGGCAGTGTGATTGCTCTAATCTGTTAACATGGACACTGAAAAAAACAAGAACGAACAAACAAGAGATTCCACGACACAGACGTGCTCATGCAGGCAGTGTGGCTGCACGAAGCTGTGGTGAGAAGCTGCACAGACAGTGAAACCTGCTGAAATGCAGAGAAGACGCCTCAAATTGAACTAGAAAAAGGTAAATATCAGAAACAGCCATATGATAAACATGTTGAACCACTGTCTGTGTGTGCAGCCTTAAACACAGCTGAACCTTATTTTCTTTTACAGTTTTCAAATGTTGGCAGAGGGAGTGCAGCACATATTTTCCCATTTGGATCCAGCCATAATGAACCATGTTTTCTGGTGGTGTGTATTTTCTTATATTTAGTTTACTTGCATTAGTTCAGTTTGGCATCAGAGCCATGTTCCGCTTTGTGTGTCAAATTTAAACAAACTGGAAATGATGCCCAGCTGGCGTTCGCCCGCTCTGTGTTGTGTCTGAAGCGGTGTCCCAAATGCATACAAAATAAAGTAGTAGACTCAAGGCTGTCAGTTTGTAATCCAAAAAAGCTTTGATTTCGAACACGCCGTCCCACAATGCAGTGCATAAAATAAAACAGAGGAGCAGCTCACAGCTGGAGAAAAATTAATTGTGGATAAGAATAAAACAGCTCTAAGAACACAGCAGAAAACAAAAACATATCCATTACATTTTGGGACACAGACACAGAGCTAAGTGAACGCCAGCTGGGCATCATCTCCAGTTTGTTTTAATTTGACACACAAAGTGGAGCATGGCGCTAATGCCAAACTGAACTGATGAAAGTAAACTAAATATAAAAAATTACACAGCAGAAAACATGGCTCATTATGGCTGGATCCAAATGAGAAAATACTGCACTCCCTCTGCCAGCATTTGAAAACAAAACCTCAAACACAAAGCGCAGCATTAATGGGAAACATTAAAGGAACACTTCACCCCCCAGATGATATTCTGTGTATCAATTACTCACCTCGTGTTACAGTGAATTCATGAAAATAAACTGTATTTTTCTTCCACGCCTCCATGGTGAACAAAGACTTTAAAACCGGGAACAAATCTTGATGAATTGAAGTCATAGGGGTCCACGTTTACCTACAGTAAAACCATATCAATGTATTTATATTTTTTCTGACATTTTATCAATAATGTCTCAGAGATTTTATTAATATGTTTTTGGACATTTTAATATTATTTTTTGGACTACTTGGACTTACTTTTTATTAATATTACTTCGGATAATTTATTAATTACTCTATCGGACATTTTATAAATATTTTTTGGGACATTTTATTAATATTTTTTTCTGACATTTTAATAATATTTTTTGGACACTTTCATAATATTTTTTTTGGACATTTGATCAATATTTTTCACACATTTTATTGATTTTTTTTGGCGGTATATAAGCAATATATTACGGACGTTTTATCAATATCATGGTCACACAATTTATTTTTTATTTTTTCGTCATTTATTTGTATTTTTTTAGACATTTTATTAATATTTTCAGACATTTTATTCACATTTGTCACACATTTTATTAAGATTTTTTGGACTTTTTATTAGTATATTTCTGACATTTTATTAATATTTCTTCGGACATTTTATTCATATTTTCAGATATTTTAATAATATTTTTTGGACAGCTTATTCTTTTTTTTCATATATTTTATTAATATTTTTAGGACATTTTAGTAATATTTTTTTTTTGGACATTTGATCAATATTTTTCATACATTTTCTTGATTTTTTTGGGCGGTATATATAAACAATATATTTCGGACATTTTATCAATATCATGGTCACACAATTTATTAATTTTTTTTTGTCATTTATTTGTATTTTTTAGACATTTTAGTAATATTTATTTGGACATTTTATTAATATTACTTACTTACTGATAATTTATTAATTACTTTATCGGATATAATGTTAATATTTTTTGGACATTTTATTCACATTTGTCAGACATTTTATTGACTTTTTTTGGGACATTTCATTTATAATTGTCAGACTTTTTATTAATTTTTTAGGACATTTTATTAATTTTTTCAGACATTTTCTTATTATTTCTTTGGACATTTTATTCATATTTTTTGGGACATTTTATCAATATTTTTGGGGACATTTCATTTATAATTGTCAGACTTTTTATTTTAATTTTAAGGACATTTTATTAATTTTTTTCAGGCATTTTATTAATATTTTTTGGACATTTTATTAATATTTCGTCAGACATTTTATTATTTTTTGGGACATTTTATTCATATTTTTTAGAACATTTTATTAATTTTTTCAGACATTATGTTAACATTTTTCCGGGCGTTTTATCATTTTTTTCCCCCAGACATTTTATTAATATTTTTCGGACATTTTATTCACATTTGTCAGACATTTTATTGGCTTTTTTTTTTAACTTTTGATCAATATTTTTTCAGACATTTTATTAATATTTTTCGGACATTTTATTCACATTTGTCAGACATTTTATTGGCTTTTTTTTTTAACTTTTGATCAATATTTTTTCAGACATTTTATTCATATTTATTGGACATTTTATTCACATTTGTCAGACCTTTATTAAAATTTTATTAATATTTATGTTGGATATTTAACTAATATTTTTTCAGTCATTTTATTAATGTTTTTTGGACATGGTCGGCATGGCCATTTAAAGTTACTGCCACTAGATGGCAGCAAAACATCCCATAACAGAATGAGCTCCTGTGCAGTCACAGGAAACTGAACACTGTCTCTGCATTTTAATTTACAGTTTCAAAAAGAGAATTTGTGAATGCAATAACATCATGAGTGTGAACTGTGTCTGTGCACACGGCACCATCTGCATCACTGTTCACATGTTGAAACTGTAAATCATGACGCAGAGACAGTGCTCAGTTTCCTGTGACTGCAGCGGAGCTCCTTCTGTTATGCGATACTTTGCTGCCATCTAGTGGCGGTAACTTTAAATGACCAGGCTGCTGACTGTGGATGCTTCAGCTGCTGCATGAAGACATCACTTATCTTTTGTACGTTATAATTTCCTTTAAGTTAATTTGAGGACAAACTGTTGTCAGGTGTTGTTGGTGTGTTTGGAGAGGTTTCTCTCATGTGCTCCCTCTCCTGTAGCTGCGCCCAGGTGTGCTGCGTTCACTAACGAGGTGCACTGCTCAGCGAGGAGGAGCACCTGGTGTGGAGGGAGGTGCTTAGAAACCCCTCAGACTGGATTGTTTTAAAGGTGTGTTATGGGGTTGGTTTGGGTCTGTTCAATGTCCACCAAAGGACAACCAATCACAGGGTCAACCACACCTCCTCATCAAGGTAAAAGCTCCTGTCACTTCCTCCGTTTATCACAAGTAGGTCATGGTCGAAGGTCTCTGTCACAGACCCACTGTCATGTTTCCTTCAGCTGCTGTGTGAAGAGCGTCGTTGCCTCACTTCACCACCAGGTGTCAGCAGAGGTGTGAGAGTCTCAGCAGCTCGGTGCGCAGAGGAAACACTAGAGCCAGCACATGAGTGAACACTGCTCAGGATAAAACCCTCTCCGACCTCACTGCAGCTTTTTACAGGATCAGAGCAGGAGAGGCTTTTATTTTGTAGGCGCCACTGCTTCACCGGAAGTCTTATTTTGTGTTGTTCTGCTTGAGCTTGACGCATCTTTTCATGGCAACATTTAGAGGCTGGTCCACGCGTCACACACCATCACTTGTGTTACTACATGAAGACTACGCACTTGGGGGACAGATGCGGAGACATGATGTGACATTTGGCCGCGCGTAATTTGCGCATTTGGATAGCGGTGCGCGCGGTGAATGCGCCGCTGTTTGCGTGATGATTTGACTGTTTTCCGGACGCGCCGGAGCTGTTGGAGTGAGTCCAGGGATGCTGCGGCTTGTCTGGCTGCCGGAGTGCCGCCGCGCAACGAGGGGCTGCGCCCTCCACATTTGCTGAGGCGCGGGAGCGGGCGTGTGTGCGCGTTTGCCGACCTTCTGATCTGCATCACCCGCTATGGATCACTCCTGGGACATTTAAGCATCTCCTGCGGTGATAACGGGGCTGTGGGAGCGCGCACTGTCCCTCCTCCCCAGGCTGCAACATGGGGAACAGTTTCTCCAATTTGGGTGCCTTCCAGTCCCTGCACATAGTCATGCTCGGCTTGGACTCTGCGGGTAAAACCACCGTGCTGTACCGGCTGAAATTCAACGAGTTCGTCAACACGGTGCCCACCATCGGCTTCAACACGGAGAGGATCCGGCTGGGCGGCGCGGGGGCCTCCAGGGGCATCAGCTGCCACTTCTGGGACGTCGGGGGCCAGGAGAAGCTGCGGCCCCTGTGGAAGCCCTACAGCCGCTGCACAGACGGCATCGTGTACGTGGTGGACTCCGTGGACGCCGAGAGGCTGGAGGAGGCCCGGACCGAGCTGCACAAGATCACCCGGTTCGCGGAGAACCAGGGGACCCCGCTGCTCGTCATCGCCAACAAGCAGGACCTGCCCCGGGCGCTGGATGTCGGGGAGATAGAGAGGCAGCTGGCTCTGGCTGAGCTCAGCCCCTCCACCCCGTACCACGTCCAGCCGGCCTGCGCCATCATCGGAGAGGGGCTGGATGAGGGCATGGACAAGCTGTATGAGATGATAGTGAAGAGGAGGAAGTCACTGAAGCAGAAGAAGAAGAGGCAGTGATGGAATTATTAGGAGCAGATAGAAGCAAACCATGACGCATAGATATGATTATTGATCCCCACTGACACACTGCAAGCCTCATATATGACGGGAATATATTTATAGTGATGCTATAAGCTAAACAATGTCACTCTGAACTCATTATGGTCTGTATGATTGTATGTGAATGTTACAGAGGGACATAATGAAGCAGGACAGCTATGACACAAAGTCACAAAATGATCATAAGAATCTCACATTCCTGTGAACATCTATCGACAGTTTAAACCTTCTTTACAGGCAGATTAAAGTCCCCGGCAGCGAGTCCCTGATGTAGCATTATTAATAGGACAGTGTCATCAGGGACGTCTACATTTATATGGAGTGTATGGATCCACTGGCAGAGCGCCTTGTTGCTGCCGCGTTGGTGCCGAGCACAGATGTGAGACTGTTGTAAATGTGGTTAGGGATGCACTGATGCTGTGAGGTGGTGTCACACCAAAGATGATTCCCTCTCTGTCTCTTCCATCCCCCCCCCCCGCATTGTGTCGTTACTTATAACACACTGAAGGTGATTGTTTGGGATGAAAATCACCAGAAAACATGCTGGCATTGTGCTTTTTTGCAAGCGAATATGTTGAAAGTTTGTCTTATTACGTGTCAGCAGCGCTGTGTTAAAGTGTGGGACCAAAAAACCCTTGGTGAGAAAAGATAATGTCTGGCTCAAAATAATCAGTTCAGGGGCCACAATCCTGGCTGGAAATGCAGCGATGTCGTGGCATTGTCACAGATGCAGCATATGCAGCAATGTTTCCTTAAAAATCAACCTCTTTTCGTGGCACTATCCCCGGCTGGAAATGCAGCCATGTCGCAGTAAAAACGAACCACTTTTCAAAGCACTATCTCCTGCAAGAAATGCATCGATATCTTGGTAACAGACAGCCACTTTTTGGGGCACTATCCCGGCTGAAATACAGCGATGTCTTGGTCAAAAAAATGTTTATCACAGAAGGAAATGCAGCAATGTTTCCCTCAAAATTAACTGATTTTTGGGGCACTGTCCTGGCTATAAATGCAGTGATGTTTCGGTAAAAAGCAAGCAGTTTTCGTGGCACTATCCCAGCAGGAAATGCAGTGATATCCCGCTTTTTGGGGCGCTATCCTGGTTGGAAATGTCGCCATGTCTTAGTAAAAAAAATGCTTGTCATGGCACTATCCCCGGTGGAAATACAGCATTGTGTCTTTAAAAAAAACAACTGCTTTTCATGACGCTATCCTGGCAGGAAATGCAGCAATATCTTGGCAAAAATCAACCTCTTTTCGAGGCACTATCCCGGCTTGAAATGCAGCCATGTCGCGGTAAAAAAGGACCACGTTTCAAAGCACTATCTTCTGCAAGAAATGCATCAATATGTCGGTAAAAAACGGACACTTTTTGGGACACTATCCCGGCTGAAATAGAGCGATGTCTTGGCAAAACAAAAAACAAAAAAAAGAACCCAGCTTTTTGGAGCATTATCACAGAAGGAAATGCAGCAATGTTTCTCTCAAAATTAACCGCTTTTTGTGGCGCTATCCTGGCAGGAAATGTCGCGATTTCTTAGTAAAAAAATGCTTTTCATGGCACTAACCCCGGTGGAAATACAGCATTGTGTCTGTAAAAAAACAACTGCTTTTTGTGACGCTATCCTGGCTGGAAATGCAGCAGTGTACTGGTAAAAANCCTGGCAGGAAATGTCGCGATTTCTTAGTAAAAAAAATGCTTTTCATGGCACTAACCCCGGTGGAAATACAGCATTGTGTCTTTAAAAAAAAACAACTGCTTTTTGTGACGCTATCCTGGCTGGAAATGCAGCAGTGTACTGGTAAAAATCAACCACATTTCAAGCATTATCTCTAGCAGGAAATGCAGTGATATCTTGGCAAAAACAAGCACTTTTTGGGGCACTATCCTGGTTGGAAATGTTGCAATGTCTTAGTAAAAAAAAATGCTTTTCGGCACACTATGTCCAGTCTCGGTAGAAAAGAAGCACTTTTCGTTTCATTATCCCGCCAAGAAACGCAGTGATATCCCAGTAAAAACTCAACCACTTTTTGGGACACCATAACAGCAGGAAATGCAGCAATGTTTCCTTAAAAATCAACTTTCCCAGTTGGAAATGTAGCAGTGTCTTCGTAAAAAAAAATGCTTTTCAGGGCAGTATATGCGGTGGAAACACAGCATCGTGATTTTAAAAACTACCGCTTTTCATGGCACAATCACAGCAGGAAATGCAGCGATATCTCAGTAAAAAACAAACACTTTTCAAAGCACTTTCCCTGACAGGAAATGCAGCAATATTTCTTTAAAAATCAGCCACTTTTTGGGGCACTATCTCCGTTTGTCTTCTTAAACAAACGCCCACATTTGGTGACTTAAAACCAGCTGGAAGCCCGAGCTATGACTCGCTTAAACACAACCGGTTTTGTTGTTTGCTCGTCTTGAACGGTGGTCTGCAGCTTGGCAGGTGTCTTACGTAAGTGTTACTCCATCCACCACCAAATGTGACGTATGCATGCTTTGCAGAATCGTACAATGCCAACACTTTATTCTGGAGGGTTTAAATAGTCAGGTGTTAATCAGGTCACTGAAGTCTTGACGTTATAGGAATATGTTTTCAGAATCAAACTTGAAAAGCTGATGGTTCATGGTCGATAAAAAGGGCTCTATGTTCGTTGCTGACAGGTTGAGACAATGATAAGCTACATTATAAGATTATTTTATGTTGCATTTGATGTAAATATGTGTGGCACCAACACTATAGATCGAAACTATACATTTGAAAAAGAAGAGTAAGATTTAAGATGATGAAATTCACCCGTTGACCCTTTGCTTACTTTGCACTTTGAGACAGTGTCTTGCCCAGAGGAACCTCCTGTCACATCTCCCCCTGCAAGCCATATTGGAGGTCTGATGTTGTGTCGTCTGACTGTTCACTTCTGATCTACAACAAGCTTTAAAAGCACATGTAGCGCTCTGTTTTCAACCTGGGTGCAGCGTCGCCACGTTTCTTCCAAGAACAGTAACGACTAGTTGCGTAATGAGTTGCCGGTATTTGCTAAATTCCCATCGGACCTTCATGATCAGATTGTCTTTTTTCTCATGGTTGTTTTATATAAGTCTTTGTGCCATTTTGTAGTTACATCTCATCACAAGTTCTCCAAACTAACGTCAAAGTTCCATGAGTGTTTTCCCCCGGCAGCTCACACCAAAACACGACACATCGTTATGATTTTGGGTCCAAGAACTGGAGACAAAATCAGCTTCTGTTTCACTTCAATCCCAAATAATTCCTAGTTTTGGTATTATCCGTTCCTCGGAGTTGTTGAGAAAGAGTCCTGAGTGCATCCCACGTAGTGTCGACCTGCTGGCAGTGACAAGGAGCGAAGTGTCTTCCTGTAACGATGAAACAAACCAACGGGCTGGAACCTGTTCTGCTGCTCCTCAAAGTGACTTTTCCTCTTACTGAATGATATTTAATCATCAAGTTTCCCTTTGGTTGATTGATTGTGTGTGTGTGGGGGGAAACGTTCCACCCACGTGATTGACAGCTTGCAGAATAGTGCGTAAGAAGCCACAGAATATAGCATTTTGTCTTAACTGACAGGACTGTTGAATGTCTCACACGGACTGTTGTCTAATGCCGCGTTCACGTCAAGGAACAGGGTTTTGTTGCTGCAGCTCAGCGTCCACACGTAACGGATTTTAAATGATAAACTGCAGCATGTTTGTCTTTGTTTTCTTCAAGTACAGTTGATTGTGTTTTCAGTTGAATTTGATAATTCAATATCTTGGAATGCTACAATAATGCCCATATATCACATATATAATAACCACAAGCGGGCAGACGTGAATGTTTTTTTCCGCAGTCCAAACAGACATCAGTCGGACGTGAACGTGGCATCCTTTCCCCTGCAGTAATCAGTCGAGCTGTGTTCAACATTGCATGACAGCCACGACTTCAGACAATGTAAATTATACAGTGTAGTGTTACAGCCAAGATACAGCAAGACCAAACAATGTGTTACATGCCAAAATGGAGGAGAAAAAAAGTAAAGTATTTTTGGGATTAAACTCTTTGTAATTGAACTTGTGTGTCGTCTGGCTCGTGTTTGGTTTCGAAAGCTTTCATCAGGGTGGGGAATTCCCAGCAGCTCGGCCAAGTGCCACTTATACAGTGTATCATGTCTGAAGTTACTATCAACAGAGATGTACTTTATTACTTACAAAATGAAGTAAATTCTTTATATTGCATGATGCACTTTGCAGACCTGCTACAACTTACAACTTGTTGGATATCATCAAAAACTGTGAAATTTGACTCAATGCAGCTTCTCTGCCTCTAAAATAATCCGCCAATACCATCTTTATATTTGTTTAGGGAGGGAGGAGGGCCGTGGGATAGAGGGATGGAAGGAAGGAAGAAGGTGGAGGGTGGAATCTGATGTCAGTCCGGTGTTGGCTGAAGGGAGGAGGGCGCAACAGAACCAGGGAAGCTGAGACAGGGGTACGATGGGATAAAGGTGCAGAGTCAACTTAATGTTTTATCAGTGTCTTGGTTAACGTGGTTAGGTCTAGGCACAGAATCCTCTTAATTATGGTCAGGAAAAGATCATGTTTGGGCTTTAAAAAAAGGTTCAGGGGACAAAGTCCTGGTGCTATCCCCACCAATTCGATGCTCCAAAACATCCACATTTAAAGCCTTAAAAACCAATAAATAAACACACAGACAGGTTGCTACAAAACAACCAGGTTTGGAGCTTTAAAGGCTGATTGAAATGGACAGACAGATCGCCATAAAACACCAATATTTGGAGCCTAAAAAGCTGCTGGAAAAACAGACAGGTCACTACAAAACAACCACATTTGGAGCTTAAAAAGCTGAACGAAATGGATAGACAGATCGCCATAAAATACCAATGTTTGGAGCCTAAAAAAGCCACAGAAAAATCACAGATTGGTTGCAACAAAACAACCACGTTTGGAGCCTAAAAAGCTGAATAAAAAAATGCAGACAGGTCGCTACAAAATACTAGTGTTTGTTGCCCAAAAAGCTGCTTGAAAAACACTGATGGGTTGCTTCAAAACACCCACGTTTGGACACAAAAGAACAGGTGCAAAAAGATAGGTAACTGCAAAACAACCATGTTTGGAGCCTAAAAAGCTGAATAAAAAAACAGACAGGTCGCTACAAAACACTCCCGCCAATCAAAATGGACGGACAGTTTGCCATAAAACACCAATGTCTGAAGACTAAAAAATTCACTGGAAAGACACAGATGTGTTGCTACAAAACAACCACGTTTCGAGCCTAAAAAGCTGAACGAAAAAACTCAGACAGGTCACTATAAAACACTTATGTTTGGAGACTAAAAAGCTGAACAAAAAAACACAGACAGGTTGCTATAAAACACTCCCACCAATCAAAATGGATGGACAGTTTGCCATAAAACACCAATGTCTGAAGACTAAAAATTTCACTGGAAAGACACAGATGGGCTGCTACAAACACCCATGTTTGGAGCCTAAAAAGTCAATGAATAAACACAGACAGGTTACTACAAAATACTAGTAATTGGTGCCTAAAAGCTGCTTGAAAAACACTGATGGGTTGCTTCAAAACACCCACATTTGGAGACAAAAAAGCACCTGCAAAAAGATAGGTAACTGCAAAACAACCACATTGGGAGCCTAAAAAAGCCACTGGAAAATCACAGATGAGTTGTTACAAAACACCCATGTTTGGAGCCTAAAAAGCTGAATAAAAAAACGCAGACAGGTTGCTATAAAACACTTATGTTTGGAGCCTAAAAAGCTTAATAAAAAAACGCAGACAGGTTAGCTATAAAACACTTATGTTTGGAGACTAAAGAACACAGGAAAAACACTGGAAAAACACAGGCAGGTTGCTACAAAATACTCCCGCCAATCAAAATGGACGGACAGTTTGCCATAAAACACCAACGTTTGAAGACTAAACAATTCACTGGAAAGACACAGATGGGTTGCTACAAACACCCATGTTTGGAGCCTAAAAAGTCAATGAATAAACACCTAACAGGCCAATATAAAATACTCATGTTTGGAGCCTAAAAAGCTGAATAAAAAAACGCAGACAGGTCGCTATAAAACACTTATGTTTGGAGACTAAAAAGCCACTGGAAAAATACTGAGGGGTCGCTACAGAACACCCACGTTTGGAGCCTAAAAAGCTGAACAACAAAATGCAGACAGGTCGCTATAAAACACTTACGTCAGGAGCCTAAAAAGCTGCTGGAAAAACACAGACAGGTTGCTACAAAAAACTCCCACCAATTAAAATGGACGGACAGTTTGCCATAAAACACCAATGTTTGAAGACTAAAAAATTCACTGGAAAGACACAGATGGGTTGCTACAAACACCCATGTTTGGAGCCTAAAAATCTGCCAAAAAAACACAGACAGGTCGCTACAAAATACTAGTGTTTGTTGCCCAAAAAGCTGCTTGAAAAACACTGATGGGTTGCTTCAAAACACCCACGTTTGGAGACAAAAAAGCAGCTGCAAAAAGATAGGTAACTGCAAAACAACCACATTGGGAGCCTAAAAAAGCCACTGGAAAATCACAGATGAGTTGCTTCAAAACACCCATGTTTGGATCCTAAAAAGCTGAATAAAAAAATGCAGACAGGTCGCTACAAAACACTTATGTTTGGAGACTAAAAATCTATCTATCTATCTATCTATCTATCTGAGCAAGGCTTTCCATTTGAAGTTATGTAATCTCATAAATATCTTTCAGGAATTATGTAAGGAACACTCAGTGGTAGTTGTGGTAGTACATTAAGCTGTCTTAAATACTATTTCCAGCAACAGAAAGTACATGTTTCCTCCTTGTTGTTTACTGGCCTTCTCCATCTCGAGCCATATTTACCTTTCTGCAGTCATTGTGTTTACAGCTAAACTGCCTCCCATCTTATTATTATGGTCTGCGTAACTCAGAGCCGCTGTCATGTCAAAGTGTAATCACTGATGAGGAAAATGTTATTTTCCTACTGTTATTTACTTGTCTGGTGTAATTGTACCATGTACTTTGTGTTCCTGAAATAAGACCTTTTTTTCTTTTTATCTCTCCTCTGGGATTAAACTGTCTGGATGTGAAAGACAGCGCGTGTTTACAGATTTATCTTCATATCAGACATATCTGGAGCCGGAGAACGAGGCTTATGGACGAAACATCACTGGTTCAAGGCGCAGGTGCAGGAATCAAGTTAAAACTGTTTAAAACTGTTCATTTCAGCGCCTGAACGTGGCTGTGCGTAAATAAAATTGCAAATGATACAGCATATCTAAAAGCCTTGTGATTCCTTCATTTTGTAACTCCTTCTGGATAGCCATTTTTTCTAAACATATGTATCATGTTGTCACTGTATCACTGTACTGCAAATGTGTCTGTACAGGTGAGCCACAGGTAAATTTCTTTCAGGGACAGCAGTAAAAACTAGTAAAATGTTTTCCTGCATTTAAAATTGTATGAAGTCAATATCTCAGATACAACCTTAAGGACTTTTTAATTTGAACTTATTCTGGGTTTTTTTGTTTTGTTTTGTTTTTCAAATTTGGCACAAACGTCCACCCTGAGTCAAGGCTGGACTGATTAGACTTTGGTGGTCATAGGTCAGAGGTCACTGTGACCTTGTCTGTCCCATCCTGGAAATAAAAATATCTTAAGAACACCTTGAGGACATTTTTTCGAATTTGGCACAAACACGGACTGATTTCGAATTTGGTCGTCAAAAGTCAAGGTCACTGCGACCTTGCATCTGTCCTGCTCTCATGAACACAATATCTCAAAAAGGCCTTGAGGGATTTTTCTCAGATTTGGCACAAACGTCCACCCTGAGTCAAGGCTGGACTGATAAGACTTTGGTGGTCATAGGTCAAAGGTCACTGTGACCTTGTCTGTCACATCCTGGAAATAAAAATATCTTAAGAACGCCTTGAGGTCATTCTTTTTTCAAATTTGGCACAAACATGAACTGATTAGAATTTGGCGGTCAAAAGTCAAGGTCACTGCGACCTTGCATCTGTCCTGTTCTTGTGGACGTGATATCAAAAGAAGGCCTTGAGGGATTTTTCTCAAATTTGGCACAAATGTCCACTTGGACTTGAGAATGAATGAATTAGAATTTGGTGGTCAAAGGTCAAAGGTCAAGGTCTCACAAAACATGTTTTTGGCCATAGCTCAAGAATTCATACGTAAATTAGGACAAAATTTTCACACAAATGTCAAATTATAATCTTAAAAAACACTTTTCTGTCCATTACTCAGCGTCATATCTCAGGAACAGAAGGGGAGATGTTTGGTCAGATACTGAATTGGTGACTCTAATCTTGAAACTGTGCTGATTGTATAGATCTTCTGTGTGTGAAGCATCCATCCATGTCTGTGAAACATGGATGGAAACTGTAAGAGACACTGGACTGGTGGGCGGAGTCATACAACCGTGGGGCCATAAATCTAGTTTTTACCAGTGTTCTAAGTTAATTTTGGAAACAGTCTGTAGTAGTAGTAGTAGTAGTAGTAGTCAAGCAGAAACTGCACATTTCCTGTGAATAACCAGAGTATATTCTGAAAAGGCATAATGCATGACCTTTGGCTGCTGAAGAGCATTGGAAAAGCACTATTGTATTGTATAATAAAGACACCAACTCCTATGATCCCACGGTACTTCACAGTGTCATCAAACTCTGTGTTTAGTTATCGTTTGATTCACCTGTCATGCTCTCAGATTTGTTCTTCTATGTGTGAGATTATATTGACCGGAAAATCCTTGATTCTCTGAACAAAACAAAATATAGCACTCCAAGGTTTGTCGTATATTTGATTGACAAAACAGGCGTCTAACCATGAATAACCTCTGGTCTCTAGCCAGACGCTATGAACGTGCTTGTGGAAAACGCTGCCAAGGAAAATGTTTTGGCATGAAACTGGTTGAAGTTTTAACATATAATGGCTCAAAACTGTGGCATTGTCTGTCCACAAGCGCTGGTATCTGTATTGTTATCAGTTCCTACTCATACAGATGAGCCTCTGAGCGTTGAAGGCGGAATTTATACATCTGCGTTGAATCGACGCCATAGCTATGGTGTAGGCTCTACGTCGACATAGAGCCTTCGTAGTACCCTACGCTGTAGCCTGATGTGCAACTCCCCAGAAATGTAACTTCACAACGTGGCAACACAGACCTACTGTCTATATTTGTAAGCTGAAACCATTTCCTTCAGTGGAAATAAAGCTTGTCTAGTCTTGTGTGTGATTTATCCTGGCTTCATATGAGCAGTGGAAATCTGCGTTAATTGCTAGGCTAATTTATACAATGTAAAATGCCACATGCTTGTGCTAATATCGTTAGCATGTTATATTTGGAAAACGTGTCTAGTATCAGTGTTTTGTCAGTGAACCTTGTGAGTTGTAATGGAGCCAAATTATGTAACGTTACCTTTGTTAAATGTTGCTGTTGTCCCTGGTTTTATATGAGAAGAGGAAAAGTCTGCTAGCTGCTAGGCTAATTTATACAATGTAAAATGCCATAGGCTTGTGCTAATAACGTTAGCATGTTGTATTTGTGGGGAAAATGTGTCCAGATAAAGACAAGTGTTTGAGGGGTATCTAGTGCATCATAGTTCAACGTTTAGGGCAACTGTTTAAGACCAACATCAGTATTTGACGAGTTGGGAATGTGTTGGTTTGACCCATCTGCCTCTCCTCCGTCCCGCCCTATCCGAACCTTCTGGCTCTTTATCCTTTGTTTTACATAGTTTTACAAGCCTTAAACCTCAGCATCTGGTGAAGTAATCATTGAGTTATTGGTTTATTGGTTTTATTGATGCACAGCCTCACCAACCCCCGTAGATATTCTCTATAATGATCATTTTGTGGAGGGGAAATGTCACTTAAGACTTGTTTGTACCCTCTCTACTCCACAGCTTCTGTTCCCAAACCCAGGCCTGTAAGTAAGTTTATTTCACAGCTACAATAAATATTCATCCTCAGTGTCTCCTTTTCAAACCGCTGACAGAGCGTAGAGGTTTCATCTGCTCCTTTTGTTTCTCCACCTTCTTCTCTGTGTGTTTCCGTGGGTGGCCGTGAATGGGATTTCATGTTTTATCTGTGTGTTCTCCTGGATGATAATCCCTCGCGCTTCCATCCGTCGCCGTCCAAAATGGAGGGCTGTCACGTTTCCCGCTGAGCACGCAGAAGCTTTGAGCGCCCAAGAACAAGAGCGACGTTAATGTGCTAGAGTGATTTTATTTTTTTAAAGCTTGTCGGATTTTTGTCAACGGCACAAACCTTTTGTCTGATGGGAGGAAAATATATTTGACTGATGTGCCGTGTGTTCTCTATCCAGAGTACGACCACAGTTAGTACAATTCAACAAGCTTTGGTTTTAAATCCTTCAAAGAATATCAACACTAACAAATCTGAGTTTTTGAATTTGAATTGTTTCGTGCAGGTTTTCTGTATTTCCTCTGATGTTTCGTCCGTAGCGTCTCTCTTCTCTTGTGTCCAACGTGCTGCAGACACAATCACTTGTTGCATAAGCTCAGTTTACTGTTTACTGTTGGGAACAGCAGCTTGTGTTGAGTCAACAGAGGCTTTAAGACTTAAAAACCAGTCTGTCTGCTGACAATAAAGCCGCCTTGATTTCATTTGTTCTTGTCTAGTTTCCGCTCTGCTCTCTGATTTCCTCTTGTTTGAGTCAGTCTTCGCTTTCATCTTGATCCACTCTGATCTCAGTCTTTCTAAAGCTCTGCATACACTGTATGATTTGAGCCCGTTTGAGAAATGTTGTTTGACGTTAGCTCCTACTGTACGAGTAAATCATCTGTGGTGTAAAGCCAAGGTTCAGGATTTATGTGCTCACACTGTACATGTAAAATAGACGATAAAACTGTCCGTCGGCCCCTGTGGACTGTTCTGGCTATTGACCCTTTTGTTGCCTGAACCTAACAACTTTAACCTTGTGTTAGGAGTTTGACCCAGGAGACAGCTGTGCATCACATACAGACATTAAAGGATGCGTCATATAGAGATGCCAAAGGGTGTCCTTAAGGTGCGGACACACCAAACCGACATCAAAGAACTAGCGCCGACGAAAGCCAACTGTTGCGTCGTCTACGTCGCCTCACGTCGCCCTGTGTCAGTTGCATTTGAACACACTACACGGACTACATCCGACGGCCAAGTAGCACGTACGTTCTGCGCCTGCGTGAGAGAGAGCGGAGTGAGAGAGTGGTACATCCTGTCAGCCGAGGGGTTTCCTATCTGTGCAGCCGAGCACCGCAGCACCTCCACGGACTATTACATCCAGACGGTCCCGGTGTTTCCTCCGCAGGCTCCACTTCACTCAGCTGCCCGATAAACCCGCTGCTTCTTCCCATTTTAACCTGAATAACAAACCAGGGCTCGGTGCTCCGGTTGGATCCCAACGGAGAGCCGGGGCTAGCTCAGAGACTAGCGGAGGCTAACTGGCTGTGCTTCCCTCCGGTCGCTCCCAGCTAGCTCCGGTTTGTTATTCAGGTTAAAGTGGGAAGCAGCAGCGGGTCTGTGGGGCAGCTGAGTGAAGTGGAGCCTGAGGAGGAAGCACCAGTTAGCCCCGGTTTCACTACAGGCAGATTCACTCGCTACAGGGGCGAGGAAATAATCATCCTCATCAGTTTTCTTTGGTCTTTGCCTACAGCTGTGATGAAGACCTCGTCCCAGACCAATCTAAACTCCTTCAATATGAGTTTGTGTTTGTCGTAGCTCTTGCCTTGGTCTTGATCGACTCTAACCTCTGCTTTGGTTCTGTTTTAATGATTCGCCCAACAACACTGTCCCGAAATCCCCACGTGAGACCTGAGGTAAGAGCCGGGTAGATTTAGGATGATGTTGCACACATAGAGAGATAATATCCCTCATTCAGCACGCTGACTGCTATTCCCAAACTAAAAACATCATAATTTCTATTCTTTTGTTGAGAATGGATCAATCACCACTTTGGAAATGAAGTCGTTCTATTAAAACGAAAATCCCACCTATGTGCTGATGTCCCCGTTGGTTTTAAATCACCATTCATTCACACACAGACACACACTCTCAGTGTGGAGTGTGTTCGGGGGGTTTGCAGCACACTGAGCCGGTTCAGGCGGAGGCTAATCCGGCAGTGTTTCCTCCTGCCCGCAGTGTGCCGGGGTGAACCGAGAGTCACTGCTGACGTCACGGCTGAGGCTTCGTTTGAAACGTGGCTCATTATCATTTTAATTACAGGCTGGGAGACTGAGAGGGAGAGGGAGGAAGAGAGGGGCGCCAGAGCCATCAACAAGTAATGTGAAGTCAAAAAGAAAGTCTTTAAGAGTTAGTCTGGAGTCTTCTTAAAGTCTCAAGTCTAGATGTGATCAGGTCTCTGAAGGTTGACCACCAAAATGTGAGGAAGCAGCAAGTATGACAGCTGAAGGTGAGAGGTGAGGCAGACTGACATTAGCAAATAAAACCTGCTGTATCAAGCTAGGCTTTAAAGCTACAGGACGGACTTTTGTACCGAAGCGTATTGCATTCACTTGACAAAAATTTTAATTGAGTAATTTTTTCTGTCTTTCAGAGTAATTTTTTTATTTTTCTGTTTTTCGGGGTAATTTTTTTATTTTTCTGTTTTTCAGTGTAATTATTTTATTTTTCTGTTTTTCGTGGTAACTTTTTAATTTTTCTGTTTTTCGGTGTAATTTTTTAATTTTTCTGTTTTTCGGTGTAATTTTTTTATTTTTCTGTTTTTCGTGATAATTTTTTAATTTTTCTGTTTTTCGGTGTAATTTTTTTTTTTTTTCTGTTTTTCAGGGTAATTTTTTTTTTTCTGTTTTTCAGGGTAATTTTTTTTATTTTCTGTTTTTCGTTGTAATTTTTTTTTTTTCTGTTTTTCGTTGTAATTTTTTTATTTTTCTGTTTTTCGTGGTAATTTTTTTCCTGTTTTTCAGTGTAATTTTTTTATTTTTCCGTTTTTCGTGGTAATTTTTTTTCTGGTACTTTTTTGGTTTGTTTTTCGTTTTTTTCCTTGTTTTATTGTGGTCATTTTGTTTCTGTTTTTCGTGGTATTTTTTTTCTGTTTTTCATGGTAATTTTTTTGTTTGTTTTTCTGGGTAATTTTTTCTGTTTTTTTTTGTGGTCATTTTTAAAATGTTTTTCGTGGTATTTTTTTTGTGGCAATTTTTTTCTGTTCTTCATGATAATTTTTTTCTGGTTTTCGGGGTAATTTTTTCTGTTTTTTTGTGGTCATTTTTAAAATGTTTTTCATGGTAATTTTTTTGTTTGTTTTTTGGGGTAATTTTTTGTTTGTTTTTTGTGGTAATTTTTTTGTTTGTTTTTCGGGGTAAATTTGTTTCTGTTTTTTGTGGTATTTTTTTTTGTGGCAATTTTATTTCTGTTTTTCATGGTATTTTTTTCTGGTTTTCGGGGTAATTTTTTCTGGGGGTTTTTCATGGCAATTTTATTTCTGTTTTTCACGGTAATTTTTTTTTTTGTTTTTCATGGTATTTTTTTCTGAGTTAAGAGAGCAATAGAACAACAGGTGCTTTCATTCCTTTCTTGAGAGTTCGATATAATGGAAGCAAACATGACCCGCTTGTTTAGTTTAATCCAGTTTTACTTTGTTTTGGGTTTGAGACACTGGGAGACACTCTTGTCTTTAAGTCATATAGATGGTGTTATCATTAGTTTGTCGACTTTACGCAGGCACCTTGAGACTTTGCGGTTGTTCAGACAAAAAGCACATTCAGATCTGCTGGACATTGCAGTGTTTCCCCAGAATCAGTTGGACACATAACCCAAAACAAAGTAAAACTGGATTAAAGTAAACAAGCGGGTCATGTTTGCTTCCATTATATCGACGAAAAGGAGACTGTGACTGGTTAAAAATAAATCTTGATAACAAAAACTAAGACGAAATTTTTAATTTTTGTTGATAAGATGTGATGAAAATGTTTGTGGTCAACTATGGGACTTTGAAAATCGACAACGGCCGTGCTTGTGATGATCTTCAAATCCTGCCGGAGCGACAGGCTGGTAAACTCCAGTGAATAGTCGGCGGCAGCAAAAAGACTGACACCGGAGCAGCATCAGCCGTTGGTGCGAGTTGTGAGCTGTGACTCAGAGGTAAATAACCAGCTGTGTGTGTCTGACTGTGGATGTTGGAGCTGCTGAATGGATCTGTGGGGTTTGTTAGTTGCAGCGGTGGCTGTTAGCAGTTAGCTCCGCTCGTTTACTGCTGAATGGCAGCGAAGCTAACTGCTAACAGCCACCTGCCGCCAGACGCAGTTATCTCTTATTGCAGATGACTGAGCTTTTCAAATGAGTTCGATGTCATTATTTTGCGATGTGCAACTGTCAGAAAAACATGCATCAATGACTCCAATGGATCGTAGAGTTTGGAAGTGGTTCTCGATTCCTGTCCGTAGTGTTCCATAACATAACATTTTATCGACTTTTTGTTTCAAAGGAGAAAACTAGAGACATGTATACAACATAAATAAATAACATACTATAAAAACAGGAATAACCCACCTATCTTATTGTCAACCATTTGATTTAAGCATGTTTTTTATGCAAAGACGTCCAAACTCGACTCTCAGCAGAGTGATCGTGTGCAGTTTCTACAGTATTTAAGCTAAATCCTGCAGAAACAGCCGCCGCTGCAGGTCGACCTCCTCTGAAATGAGAGAAATCTGCTCAGATATGTTTTCTGTGTAGGTGGCAGCAGCGCTCTGATTCTCTTTGCTGCTGTCAAAGCCAATTATTTCATATGTAGCACACACACACACACACACACACACACACATATGGATGGATTCACAGATGGGATTTCGCAGATGCTGAGGCAAATCAGATTGTGACAGACGGGATGAAACGTCCTTTGAGTGACGTTTTGAAGAAGAATCATCATTTTTATTCAGTGACATCTGCAGCCCAGTGTGATATAAAAGGAACATTTCAGAGCGGCTACTGTCTGTGAACACAGTTCGCCGTGCAATCCACAAATGCAAGTTAAAGTGAAGCGGGAGTGAAGAACTTAAAAAAAGAGAGTGGAAGAAATAAAAAGCAGATGCAGAGTGACACTGCGTCAGATTTATGACTTTAATGACAGCTGTTTGGAGGAGCGTGTCATTAACACGTTAAATTACACAGCTCACCTCTGTAATCCAGAGGGTGGGTCCCTCTCTGTCGGGACTCTCCCAGAGGATGCTGGGACTTGACGGAAATAAACTGCTAGCAGCCCGACCCCACCTCAGAAACTCTCATCTGTCTGTCACTGCTTTGAGATGATTCTCAGGGAAGTGAATTTGTCTGGAGACGACGACGTCTTGGATTTCAGTCTCAGATTTATGAGCATGTTTTCGAAAAGGGGCTCAAAGATAAATATGTTTTCTCAATTTACTGGCCAGATTTCCATCCACATTCCTGCCCACCAGAGGATGAATCCTAATGAGTTTTGTGACCATTAAACCTTCCACCATCAGGCCGAAATCTTTATCTGTTGGCTTAGCACATTCATGCTCCCCAGAGGATGAAATCTTTACATTTTTGAAACACTTTAAGGCCGTTCCTTTACCGTCACCATCCAGAATGACTTATTCTGGACTTATTCTTACTATTGGATTTTGTACAGACGTTCGTGTTCCCCAGAGGATAAATCCTACTGACTTTAGTGATCCCCTGACTCTTCCTCTGGCACCACTATGAGGTTAACATATATGGTTTTCAATGAAATATCTAAACTATTGGATGTATTGCCATGAAATTTTGTACAGACATTCATGTTCCCCAGAGGATACATCCTAATGACTTTAGTGATCCCCTGACTCTTCCTCTGTTGCCACCACAAAGTTGACATCTGTGGTTTTGACTGAAATATCTCAGCAACTATTGGATGTATTGCCATGAAATTTGTTTACAGACGTTCATGTTCCCCTTAGGATACATCCGACTGACTTTAGTGATAGCCTGACTCTTCCTCTGGTACCACTAGGAGGTTAACATCTGTGGTTTTCACTGAAATATCTAAACTATTGGATGTATTGACATGAAATTTGTTTACAGACATTCGTGTTCCCCAGAGGATAAATCCTACTTATTTTGCTGATCCCGTAATTCTTCCTCTGGTACCACCATGGGGTTAACATTTGTGGTTTTCACTGAAATATCTAAACAACTACTGGATGCATTGCCATAAAATTTGTTTACAGACGCTCATGTTCCCCAGAGGATACATTTGACTGACCTTGGTGATCCCTTGACTCTTCCTTTGTTGCCACCACAAGGTTGACATCTGTGGTTTTGACTGAAATATCTCAACAACTATTGGATGCATTGCCATGAAATTTGTTTTCAGACATTCATGTTCCCCAGAGGATACATCCGACTGACTTTGGTGATCCCTTGACTCTTCCTTTGTTGCCATCACAAGGTTGACATCTGTTGTTTTGACTGAAATACATCAAGAACTATTGGATGGATTGCCATAAAATTTGTTTACAGACGTTCATGTTCCCCAGAGGATACATTTGACTGACCTTGGTGATCCCTTGACTCTTCCTTTGTTGCCATCACAAGGTTGACATCTGTTGTTTTGACTGAAATACATCAACAACTACTGGATGGATTGCCATGAAATTTGTTTACAGACGTTCATGTTCCCCAGAGGATACATCTGACTGACCTTGGTGATCCCCTGACTCTTCCTCTGGCACCACTTTGAGGTTAACATACATGGTTTTCGCTGAAATATCTAAACAACTATTGGATGCATTGCCATGAAATTTTGCACAGACGTTCATGTTCCCCAGAGGATAAATCCTACTGATTTTGGTGATCCCCTAATTCTTTTTCTGGTGTATGAACTCTTTCAAAGGTGGAGCAGCCAGATCATTAATCACTTTGTACAATAGATTTTGTCCAGTGCCTTGAGGGTTTGTTTGTTCGGTGTTTGCCTGAGTCCTGAAAGATGATTTTTTTTATCCTGTGCACACAACATAATTGATTCAATTCAATATAACTTTACTTATCCCAAAGGAAATTCTTGTGCCAGTGAATGCTTCAATTACAGTAACACCAGGTACAGTAACAACAATTTAACTTTCACAACCAAATTGAGTCATAATTAGGGTGTCGCATTTTGAAGGCTGGTGTTTTCGAGGTTACCAAACTTTCTTAAATGATGATTTGTGCTTAGAGTTTTAAAAAATGTGATTTTAAATGTCTTTTTTAGTGAAAACAGTGAAATTGTGCTCAGCGTTCAGCAGCCTGGAGTCTTGTGTCTCAAACATGAGCTGTAAGTTTTCAGAATTGTGGTGTTAAAGGTGCTGAAATACCTTTAACGGGACATGGGCATAAATATTAGGGCGGACTGTATTTAAAAACTTTATTTATAAATCACCAAAAGCAAAGGAAGTAAATAAAAGTGGTAGTTTCCTCACTTGGCCCGTGTAAGCTGTACTTAAGGGGTAAATTATCTCCCACCACACATCAAATGTGGCTGAAAATTGGCAGTTCACTGTTCACAATCCTAGAGATGGTTGTGCTGAAAATCCCAGTAGATCAGCAGTTTCTGGCACCAACAACCATGCCACGTTCAGGGTCACTTAAACCACCTTTCTTTCTTCTTCTTCTTCCGGTGGATTTAGAGAAGAAAAACCTGTCTTGAGTTAAATAATAGCAGCAGATATTTTTATTATAGTTTATGAAAACATTTAGATTTAGAATCAGGTTTCTCATGTGCAGTTGTCATATATTGTCTCCCTGTCTTTCCTCTACAGCCACATTTCTAATTCCCCAAACCAACCTTTTGCAGTTCTCCCTCCATCCTCCAGATGTCCTCTTTCTTGTTCTGTGCGTTTGTTTCAAGTAAGTGCATGTAAGGGAGATGCCCTGTATGGACACAAGTATTCGGATGCCTGACCATTACACCAACAGGGACTGTAATGATATTGTAGTCAAATACATAAACTTCAATATGGAGTTGCTTGAAGGGCTTTCCACAAGATTTTGGGGTGTTTCTGAGGTAATCTGTGCCCCTTCATTCTGTAGAGCATTTACGAGGTCAGGCACTGATATTGGACGAGAAGGCCTGGCTCGCAATCTCGTTCCGGTTCATCCCAAAGGTGCTCGATGGGGTTGAGGTCATGGCTCTGTGCGGGCCAGCTAACTCTTCCACACCGAGCTCATCAAACCATGTCTTTGTAGTCCTTGCTCTGTGCACTGGGGCACAGTCATGGTGGAATAGAAAAGGGGCGTCCCCAAACTGTTGCCACAAAGTTGGAAGCACAGCATCGTCCAAAATGTCTTAAGTATTAAGATTGCTTACTGGAGATAAGGGGGAGCTGATATTTGAATGTAAGAATGACAGCAATGGTTATTATGTTGAAAGGTCATTCATTTGTCTTTATTTGTCTCCTGTTTGACCAGTTCCTGAGTCTGAAGCTATCCTGGGCTTGTGTGGCAACCCCGCTGATCCCGAGCAGACCACCTCCGCGAGTGATCAGAACTCGACTTAGTCTTAACATGATGCACTGACAGAAATTAACCTGTTTATTAATGTTTGGGTTTCAGCCTTAATGTGCTGTTTGTCACCCCCTAGCTGTGAGGAGGAGCACACCGATGACCATGACGATCCAGAATGCCAGCCCTTAACTTCTTAGTAAGAACTGAACATATCAGAGCATGTTTTTGACCACAGTGAGAATGTTTTTGAAAAGCTTAAAGCTGACAAAAATGGACTGAAGCAAAATGATTTCCTAATTTGCTCTCATTCTTCTTCTCTGCATGGCTGGAACAGCTGTGAACTCATGAAGCAGGCTCCCTTCAATGCCTGCAATGATAAAATTGACCCAACGCCCTACATCACTGCCTGCACAAACATTTTGTGCCACTACCTGGAGGTGGACGGTCACAAATGCCAGTTTTTCGAGGCTTACGCCGAGTCCTGCAAGCTGAAACACAGAATCACAGTGGACTGGAGTTCAACGGACGGCTGCTGTAAGATCATCACTCAGTTTGTCTTTATTGAGATCACATTGAAATGATTTACCCCTGTTGTTCCAGGCTCAAACTATTTTTAATCTTACAGACGAGAGGAAGTAGAATTAATTTTTGACTGAAACAGAGTAACTTCGGGTTGAATACACCGTCCGCGACCTTAATGCTGGAGTTCATGAAGTCAAAATCTATGTTCAGTATAAGTAAAGTATATTTATCCTATGGTAGGCACTTCGATTTCTCCTCGATATTTGGGATTATTAAGCCAAAATTGTTGTCAGCCAAAGTAAGTGGGTGACTGTTTTGAATGGAAGCATATACCCTGGAGATGCTTCCCATGCAGGTTACGATCTAATAGGTAGTGTATGAAGGTTCAGATTCTGAGGGAGTCAGGAGTGATATAGGCTCCATGAGTGACCAAGTTGGGCCTACTTGGTCAGAAAATGTAGTGATCCAGTATAGGAATGTGGATATGTGTGCTGCCCAGTAATAATGTAGGTCATTGGGTAAACTGAGACACCTTCAGACTTTGACCTTTCTAAATATACCTTTTGCATATGTGTTATTTTCATGTCATTCATCCTTCATTTGAGAGTGAAGCTCATTTGTCTGTGTGTCTGTCTGTAGCTGCCGAGCCTCGGCCCTGTCTTGACCACTACTGCAGTGAAGACGAGTTCTGCGGCGAGAAGCCAGGTGGAACCCGCTGCTTCTGTCGGGCTTTGTTTGCCTCCAATTACCCAGACACTTTAGGTACAGTGCAACATCTGTGGCATGAGAAACCTCCTGAGAGCTTGTGGTGTTTCTTGTACCGAATCACAGACGACAGCTACTGAGTATTGACTTGTTTAATTGCTAGCTCAAATGAATCAAAGTGAAATGGTGATATTTTAACTTCTTTGTCCTGTCGGGTGTTCAGGTGATCCGACTGTCTGCAAGCAGAACTCTGCTACTCTTACTCTGGCAAACTGTCTGCTGGAAGACAAAGGCGTCAACTACAAAGTCTTGCACCTCAACGACAAGGAGTGCATAGGTGACTTTGATTCCAACAGCCACATGGTGACCTTCTACTTTGACACCAGCAAGAGAACCTGTGGAGCGGAGGTCAAGGTGGGTGCTTTCCTAGGGCTGCGAAATTCTGGAATATGTAAGGTGGAAACTTTCCATGATAGATAATGGGAATAAAATATAAATAACGTCATGTCATAGGCAAACAGAAACAAACCTTTTACCTTTTAGATATCGCTGCTATCAGCAGGGATTGTGCCCCCAAAACTGGTTATTATAAGCCCCATTCACTTTAATTAAATTAGTTGACTCAGTTTACATTGTATTGAACTTGTGACCCCTTCTCTCCAAAGTCTTCTCAGGCCTCCATCAGCCTCTCCATGGACTTCCTCCCTGTGTATTTCCCCTAAAATAAGTTCACTTCTAAAAGGTCCACATTTTATATTGACAATAAATTGAAATTAAGTTTTTTTTCCAATTTTTTTTTTTTTATTTAATTCACTTAAAGCCTCTGGAAACCCAAATCCACAATAGCCTTCTAACTATGTAATTTAGGGTCTTATGTACATAATATTAAACATGTAAAAACAATTAGAAATCAGTTTCCATCCAAATTCGAAATATCTGTCTTTTAAGTTTTTGTACATTCTTGAAATTGGGTTTGATTTGGCCGTGGTTATCTCTGAGATTTATTACGCAATAAATTCCAAAGCAATATAAATCATCCATCAGTTGTCTCATCCCGCCCCCCAGTGGCAGCGCAACAAAACCTTTCTGCTCCAGCTAAATCGGCCTCTTTGAGTCTGAGCCAACAAACAGCTTTCTAGTCTGATGTTTAGAAAATACAGATTGTAAACTGGCTGAACCGCTCGGCTGCGACCCTCCGGCGGGCTCCCAGCCGCACTCGAATCAGGTTGACCAGCTCCAGAGCCCGGACAATCCGAGCCTTTGCAGCTAGTGGAGCTGCAGGAAGAGGCGGCTTGTGAGCAGCTGGGCTTGGCCCCCGGGCCCGGTGCCGGTGTCGGCTCACGGGGAGGGGACATAATGTGCACCCTTCCTCACCCCTAACCCCAAGCAGTTAGCTTTGCTACGCATAAATATATCCCCAATCGTGGAGGTGGTGCTGCGGGAAACAACACAATTTTAGCTGGATGGGAACATTATTCGAGGCGGGCAAATACTTTGACACAACGCCAGAGAGACGGCCGGCTGGCACCGGTCTCTCCCGCTTTGAGGGTCAGTGTGTGTGTCAGAGTAAAGGCAAAGCGCTAGCCTCCCATTGTCATTCATCTCAGCTAACATTGCGTGTAAAAGTTATGCTAACTATTCTACGAAGTAACATTAATATGACTCACAAAACATTTTGAAACTTACCATTCAGTGACCATGATCCAGCGATCATTTTCAGCTGGCAGGGCTTCTGCTTCGTCCTCTGAATCATCAGAGGGCTCAAACATGTACGGCTGGATTAAATTTGTGGCAGCCATTGCTGAGCCAGGGAGCTGTTAGCGTTATCTGCCACGCCCACTCTGTCCTGGCAAGTGGTCTAAACAGCAAAATGAGCTGTTTTTAAACCAGGTTTTCTAATAGTTAATAATGGTTATTTTCACTNATCATCAGAGGGCTCAAACATGTACGGCTGGATTAAATTTGTGGCAGCCATTGCTGAGCCAGGGAGCTGTCAATCAAAACGAGGGAGCTGTTAGCGTTATCTGCCACGCCCACTCTGTCCTGGCAAGTGGTCTAAACAGCAAAATGAGCTGTTTGTAAACCAGGTTTTCTAATAGTTAATAATGGTTATTTTCACTCAGACTTTTGTGGATGATTAATGAGACACTCGACTTTGATATGATATATGCATTTTTACTATTTCAAGCTGTGTTTCCAAAGGCTTAAAAAAATTCTAGTAATTTACTGGAAATGTGCTGGCCCATTGCAACTCTGGGCATACTTTTGAACAAAAGTTTTTTTAAGTGTAATTCCTTCAAAATGAGTTTTCTATTAAAAGGTCTAATTTTTCTATTGAATTGTGATTTTATTATTCTTCACAAAATTCCTATGATTGACTTCCCTTGAAAAAATAATCAGACATTACTTGAGATGTGCTGACCCTTGCAGCCCTGTGCGGCCCTTCATGTTAAACTTTTTGTTTTGAAATTTTTATTTTATTTTATTTTTTTTGTACTGGAAATTTGCTGACCCTTGCAGCCCTCTGCATACTTTAGAACAAAACATGCCACAAGACCAAGTTTCTTTTCTTTTTTTTCATGTGTATTTCCCGCAAAATGAATTTTTTATTAAAAGTTACAATTTTTATATTGAAAATTTTAAATTTAATAGTTTTCAACATCCTTGTGATTAACTTTGTATGGGATTTTTTTGTTTGTTTTTTGTTGTTTTTTTTCACCGTAAATTTTCCCTGTGCAACCCTGGGAATAGTTTTAAAACTTCCAAAACATGCCATAAGACATTATATTTGTATGTGTATTTTTCCTCCCAAATAATTTTAATATTAAAAGGTACACTCTTTATTTTGAGATTGTGTTATATGTAGTTATTTTTTACAAAAAAATCCTTGCAAGATTTCTGGAAAACAAAGTCGAAGGAGACATGTCTTTAACTATGTGTAATAGAAATAATTAAATTAATAAAATGTAAACCAGTGAGTTGTGTAGAAATGATTCACCCCATACAGCTGTCATGAACCGGGAAGTTAACTACAGAGCCCAAAACTGTTTTTTGTAGCAGGCTGTAAACATGTTTATTTTTGCTGTCCAGTTTTAACATGGCCCCAAGAGCGAGTCAGTCCCCACAGACCCCCTATGGGGACTGACTCGCTTTTGGGGCCAGCCTCAAGTGGCCATTAGAGGAACTGCAGCTTTTGGTGCTGTATAAGTACTTTGACTTTCTTGTGTCTTCCTTTCATCTCTGTCAGGTTTGCAAATGTCACAGCTGAATGTGAAAATAATCTGAACACTGTGATAAAATAAATACATTTTTCCGGATCTGGAAACACATTTGTGTTCTTGTCACAATACAGGAAGAAGACGGCAAAGTTTCCTTCACCAATGTTATCATGGCAAACGATGGCTCCAATGAAGTCATCGTCCGCCACGACCAAGTACATATCGACTTCTCTTGCTTCTACAAAAAGCCAGAGATCAAGGACGTGACCTTCAAGCTCGCAGACAGGTGTGTGGAGGCCGGCTGAGCTTCACCTGGTTGTTAATGTGCAGCTTGTTATAGTTCAAGTTTCATACAGCTTAAGTGTGTGTGTGTGTGCTCTGCAGCTCTGTGATCAAGACCTTTGAATCTGGAGAGTGGACTTACACACTGGTGATGAATGTCTACACCGACGCTCTCCACCTGCACCTTATCGATACGGACACGAAGGTCCAGCTGAACCAGAAGATCTGGGTGGTGCTGAAGACGGAGGGGCTGGAAGACAGCAGGGTCGCCGTGGTGACCAAATCCTGCTGGGCAACAAGCGAGCACTCAGCTGATGATGACCCACGATACAACCTCATCACGAATGGGTGAGACTCTGTCAGTGGCTGTAAGGATCAACTGTTGATGCCACTGATGTCGTTATGTGTGTTTTCCTGTTTCGGAGCAGATGTCCTGATGACTCGACAGTTAAGGTGTACGAAAGCGGACAGGGATTGTCTTCCTCCTTCTCTTTCGACATGTTCCAGTTCACTGGGAAAGATGGCGAGATCTACCTAAACTGCCAAGTGGAGCTGTGCCCCTCAGAGGATAACAACTGTGTTCCGGTAAGAGGAGTGCAGGAAATACTTGTTAGCATCCCCATGTTTGGTCCCCCCTCTGTTGGGGTACCTAGCACACAGATCTGGTACTAAAAGGTGGAATGAGTGGATCTTCTATGTATATTAGTTTCAACCGGGTTACGTAAACTGCATATATTCTAATCCTCACTTCCTGTGGGCTACAACAACACTAAACCCATCCTCACTTCCTGTGGGCTACAACAACACTAAACCCCTGAGCTTGCCTGAGAAGGACTAAATGCAGAAAGCTGCTATTTTCAAATATCCCATGGAGAGAGACTCTCACTGCAGCCTGTTCTATTTTGTTCTGAGATCTGAGTACCATGTCTGAGGGGTGACCTTTGGTTCCAAAGGTACCGTATTGAAAGGGGGCTTTTGTTTACTTTCCTCACTTCTGTTTCTCTTCTCGTATGCTGAGCTGAACTGCCAGTCAGAGTGCTTCATTCATCAAAAAAAGCCAACAGGGGCTGACGCGGGGCAAAGATGCTCACTGACAGCCCACCGTTGGCTTGGTGTGTCAGGGCCCTAATATGAATCATATCAACGTTTCTAAAATTGACATCGTATATGAGCTGACTTTGTCATCCAGAGGCGATGGGCACAGTGGAGGACGTGTTACCAAGCTGCAGACCATTGTTCCAGAACGACAAACAGCAAAGGCGATTGTGATTTAGCAACCCTGCTACTCTTCCAGCAGCTTTTTGGGAACCAAACACGCAGATAACTGGGAGCTACTTCTGCAGCTGGAATAGTCCCACAAAAACCAGTAGTTTTTTTTTACCAAGACATTGCTGAGTTCGTCTGTGGTTTTTGTGCCTAAACCTAACCAAACATTAGCCACAGCATTGTTAGAAGTAACGCACAAATGAAACACATCCAGGGTTGTAGAAACGTTCATTACCAATACTTAATCTGGTGATTGGGTTAAAAAAACTCAGTTACAAAACATTTCTGTCCTAAAAAGCTGTTGTGGTGTCGTAAGAATATTTCAACGAATTTTAACTTTAAATCAACCTGTTTGAAAATACAGTGAAGAAACAATGAATTTGTTTCTGTGTCTTGAAATAATATGTGTATGTCAAACTAAAAGGATACTGTGATGAGCTGAATATTCACAAAGTGTTGACCTTCAAAAAGCCGACACTGTCTGAAGTCTAACACCTGACCATCCTCTCGATCTTACAGGAGTGTGACGACGAAAAAAGGAGGCGCAGATCTTTAAGGTCTAAATATGCAGCTAGAAACTCAGCCCTCATCACTATGGCCTGGAATAAGTAAAGACGGCTCTCCTTCTGATGGACTACATGGTATGTATGTGTTTAATTTGTTTAATTTGGCTTTTCTTGGAGCTAAAGATGTAAAGCTTGTCTTGTGGGTGGCGTTAGAATACAGGTCATGAGGTCATTAATATAAAGGGGTTCATACTCTCAGTAGCAGGAATATGATCAGGAAAGTTAACGACAATCTGACCAAACCATGACTCATCACAGTTTTGTCTTCTCAGGTGATTCCTGACTTAAGCTTCGTCCCAATAAAGAGCTTGAAGTCTCAGAAGTTATCGTTGCTGTGAAACAACGCCAGATAATCTTCATTTGATCCACCTGAGACGGCGTTTATTATCTCTGCAGAATCCGTGGGCTGCTGATTCGATCCACTGATCCATGCATATATAATCTGTGGTGAAATAATGGGAGTAAAGTGCAATTTAGTACGAAAATAATCAATGAAGGGTTTAGAGAGTTTTAAATAGTCCTTGCACTACTTCCTGGTGCTTTGGGTTCTTTTAAATTATAGTAGTAAAGTGTGCACTGGGGAAGAGAAATAATCAAAGGCAGTGTTAGAGGAATTTATTTCGTTCTTGCACTACTTCCTGGTACTTTTTAAAAATACGCTACCATTAAAAAGTTTGATAATCGATATTGTAACAGAGATGAACTAACATTAGTTACATTCGAGATAGTTTGGGCTCTAAAAAAAGAAGAAGTCCCAAGTCAAGATTAACGAGTACCAGGCATGGATGTATTAAGAGACCGAGATACAGCATTGGCGTTGGGCACCGATCATTCCTTTTAAAGTTGCTTAGTTGCACACGAAGCCAAAAAAGCTCCATTGCTCTTGTATGAAATTACTCACATGATTGACACTGATTCCGCCAACTTCCGCTGGCTGAGCAGTTGATTTAGCGCTGCGCTAATTTGAATGGGGGCGAAATAATTTAATCTTGCGGGTCTTTTAGATTTGTTGGGGGTTGCGACACTTTAACAACTGTATCCACTGATTTATAGACGCCACTTTTCAAATGTAAGTTTATGAGAAAAAGTACACACATAACGGACCCTGGAAATTGCACTATCACTGATTCACCACCATGAAAATTGTCTTCAAAGCCCAGAGCACTTCCTGGGGGGCCCAAGTCTTTAGCCTCAAGTTTCAAGTCGTAATATGTTCGCTAAATGTTTTGTCATTTTAACAAGAGATAAAAATATATCAAGTGTACAAAACAATCATGGATGCTTTTTAAAAAATGTGCTTATTTTTAGAACAAGTTTGGTAAATGTTACCCTGCTGTTTAGCTAGCGTTAGCTAAGCATTAGCTTGCCAACTATGTTAGTATTTGTCTTGTCCGACTTCAAATGTATCCAACACATTTTGCATCCTGCAATTCGTAGTCAATACTGGAATAGGGAAGTGCGGAAAATAAAAACAACCCGATCCACAAAACTAGCGCGACCTAATTCAACAGCAGAGGCGCCTGAACGACCAACTACACTACCACGAAAGCAGCGACGGGCCTGCCAACGGAGGTCCGACCTGGCTGGATCCAGAACCTCCGTTGGCAGGCCCGTCGCTGCTTTCGTGGTAGTGTAGTTGGGGTAGCTAGCAACAGGAGCAGCCTCCTTCCTTGGTCGTTTGGTCAAGCAGCTGGATAAGCCATCCAGCACGCTCACAAATAAAGTTAGCACCAGCATGTTTGTGTGGTCTGCAATTTCACTAGCTATTTACCGTCGCTCTGACGCCAAACAAAGACAGGAAATAAAATACTGCGGTTATCCTATCTACACGCAACGGCTGGCACCAGAGTCTTCCAAAAACTTCACCCTGGACTCTGGTTTCAAAGAAACGCGGATTTGGTTGCGTGTGGCCAAACAGCCAAATCACATAGAATAATACACGGTTTCGGAAGTACAAGCCTTAGAGTGCAGAAACGTGAGGAGCGTCCCAATGCAAATACCTTCATTCTCATTAAAAACCGTTACCAAAAACCACCTACAGCTGCTCAAACGCTTTCTGTGTGATCAAGGCCTTACATTGGACGTTCTTTTTTAGGTCAGAGGTCAGGTTTCGGGAGCCAAACAAAAGGACCTCAGATTTGGACTTGAGGAGGAGGAAGTTTTGTGACATCCAGGACTTGATATCTGAGACACAAGCCATCACATAGGCGAGATTTGGGTCAGTTTGAGGGCCTGTTTAAGGGGTTAAGACTTGCTTTTAAAGGCCCTGACACACCAAGCCGATAGTCGACTGTCTGTCAGTAAAATCATCTTTTCTACAAGGATTACAAACTGCAAAATTGGACACACTGTAGAAGAACATCCTGGTATTTTTGGCACACTGCATTTGACATTCTACGTATTGGGACACACTAAATCTTTTCCTGGCGTACTATACAGTACAGTAGTCTGGGTACTGGAACACTCCTAATGTCTCTCTGCAGTCCTTTGCTTTCCTTTAGCTCCCTCTTGTGGCAGGACTCATCTCCTGCGCTCTGTCTGACATTAAACAGCTCTGATGTTGTTTCTCATCTTTAAATAAAGCGTCACATTTACTGTACGAGGACACAGCAGGCCTACAAGTTGAGAAAATCATGTTCTCTTTATGATAAACTGCACAAAACTGTAGATTATATGTTAATATTTTTAAGAAAACAAGAGTAAAGTCTTGTTGAACATGACATGTGTCCCTTTTGTCAATAAAGCACAACAGACTGACACAGACAGGTCTGAGCCTGAGCAGAGTTCATGTTAATGATTATAAAACACAACCTGCTGCAGACACACACACATTTCTGTAGAACTGTTTCCTGTTTTCATCTTTAGACATTAAGAACAAAGTTAATTACCACAAAGAGCAGTACTCAGGGCGGGACAGACAGAAGACAACCTCATGTCAAAGTAAGTTACAGGTCAGATAAGGTAAGGTGGGCGGTCTGTAGTCCACGTGTCAAGCCAAAGAGATGCAGCAGTGTGGGACAGGAAATGAACTCATATTACAGCTAAAATAAAAGCATGTTTCCATGGACGTATTAAGAGACACAGAGAAAGAAAGAAGACACCAGAGAAGTGACCGAAAGGCTCACACTGTAGTGGGAAATAAATAAAAAACTTCTTTCTTTTATTTTTTTAAAAGAAAATATGTCACAATTTGTGATTTGAAAAACCAATGATAATTTCTGTTTTTACATTTTCTGGCATCATTGTTTGTTTTTTTCTACCAAATAAATGTTTGATTAAATGTCACTATTTTATGTTCAGTTGTTTGGATTTTATTTTATTTTTTCCCCGACTGATGCATCGCACATGATGCATTCAGGGACCGTTGACAATTTAACAATAATTTCTGTTATTACATTTATTTTATTTATAATGTTTTTTTGTTGTTGTTTTTTTAAGAAAATATGTTGATTATGTCTTTTTTTTCTTATGGAAGCGCCTCACATGATGTGTTTAAAGACCGTGGGAAATTAGAAAAAGTATGATTTTTTTTTTTTTTTACATCTTCTGGCATAAGTTTGGCTATTTATTTATTTAAAGAAAACATGCCTTAAATATCACTTTTTTATGCTCAGATATTGTTATGTCTTTTTTATTTTTATAATAAAGTCTGATTTTACTTTTTTTTTTAAGAAAACATGTTAAAATCAGCAGTAAAATAAATACAAAATACAGCCATATAAAGCTGTATGCGCCTCCCCTGAGCCAATATTATTAAAAATTATCTTTACATGCCTCACTGTTATTGCACCACCCCCTTTCCTCTCACAAATAACGAACAGTCCCTAAAGTATCTACAGTGGTGTATGAATACAAAAGAGAAAACTTTAACATTGCTCCTTTAAATGCTTGAGTCCATGACTGTAGTCTGAATCCGACATGTTTTTAAGCCTTCATTGGTTTTATTTTGAAAGTGTTGGCAGGCGGAAGTGTTGCCTGTGATCCAGGCTGACTCGGTCCTGTGTTGATGCCTGAACTGAAGTCGTCTCCTGCACTGGGAAGATGTCTGCAGAGAAAGGAGGAACTACTTTGTGCTTCTTTGTCAACGGGAAAAAGGTACGTCATGCATTTAGTTTATAAACAGTGCGTCGTGTTGGAGCTGCTTTCAGCTGTGAGACAGGAGTTTGTGTTTATTTGTTCATTTTCCTCGCTTTCCTCGAAATGTAATGCTGTTGTTTGTTTTGTTAAAATCTATGAGCAAACTAAATCAAACTTAAAACCCTAGGAGGAACCGCAGTGTCATGTTTCATGGTTTTTATTGGTCCCAACACCCTCCTGCGTTACATATGAAAAGTTCATGGATATAGTGGAACATTATTAACTCAAGGTCAAAAACAAAGTTTCAACATTTTATTTACACAGTCTGGGTGAGCTGGTGTTAGTATTGGAGGGTCCACATGCACCTACTCAACATATCTGCTGTTTCTTTTCAATAGAACAAATTTAAGATGATACTGTGATGTGTTGCACCTGTATCTGAGCTGCTGCTACCAAACAACTTCTCCTATGGGTGCACCTAAACTGGGTATGAATTATTCTGTATGTATTCAGTATCTATAATGTCATCATTTGTTATACAAAAGGCCTTAAATTAAGATTTTTCTTAAAGTCCTATTTAAGGTTTCCTCAGAATAAAATCTGTTGCACAAAACGCCCTTCAAGGTTTCCTTCAAATGCTCACTTAAGTATTTATGGATTTCTCCCTGTCTTGGTCTTATACTTAAGGAATCCCTTAGATCGTTGCACAAAAGGCCTTAAGTTAAGATTTTTCTTAAAGTCCTATATAAGGTTTCCTCAGAATCAACTGTTGCACAAAACACCCTTCAGTTTCCTTCAAATGCTCACTTAAGTATTTATGGTTTTCTCCCTGTCTTGGTCTTATACTTAAAGAATCCCTCAGACCGTTGCACAATACACTTCAAGTTAAGATTTTTCTTAAAGTCCTAGTTAAGGTTTCCTTAAGATGAAATAGGTTGCACAAAACACCAGTCTTCACCTTGAGGTTTCTTTCAAATGCTCACTTAAGTATTGATGGTTTTCTCCCTGTCTTGGTCTTATACTTAAGGAATCTCTTAGACTGTTGCACAAAAGGCCTTAAGTTAAGATTTTTCTTAAAGTCCCATAGGTTTCCTCAGAATAAACTGTTGCACAAAACACCCTTCAGTTTCCTTCAAATGCTCACTTAAGTATTTATGGTTTTCTCCCTGTCTTGGTCTTATACTTAAGGAATCCCTTAGACTGTTGCGCAAAACACTTCAAGTTAAGATTTTTCTTAAAGTCCCATAGGTTTCCTCAGAATAAAATCTGTTGCACAAAACACCCTTTGATCTTCTCATTTAGGTTTCCTTCAAATGCTCACTTAAGTATTTATGGTTTTCTCCCTGTCTTGGTCTTATACTTAAGGAATCCCTTAGACCATTTTGCAAAACACTTCAAGTAAAGATTTTTCTTAAAGTCCTATTTAAGGTTTCCTCAGAATAAACTCTGTTGCACAAAACACCCTTCAGTCTTCTCCTTAAGGTTTCCTTCAAATGCTCACTTAAGTATTTATGGATTTTTCCCTGTCTTGGTCTTATACTTAAGGAATCCCTTAGACTGTTGCACAAAAAGCCTTAAGTTAAGATTTTTCTTAAAGTCCTATAGGTTTCCTCAGAATAAAATATGTTGCACAAAACACCCTTTGATCTTCTCATTTAGGTTTCCTTCAAATGCTCACTTAAGTATTTATGGTTTTCTCCCTGTCTTGGTCTTATACTTAAGGAATCCCTTAGACTGTTGCACAAAATTCTTCAAGTTAAGATTTTTCTTAACATCCTATTTAAGGTTTCCTCAAAATAAAATCTGTTGCACAAAACACCCTTCAGTCTTCTCCTTAAGGTTTCCTTCAAAGGCTCACTTAAGTATTTATGGTTTTCTCCTTGTCTTGTTCTTACACTTAAGGAATCCCTTAGAGCATTGCACAAAAGGCCTTAAGTTAAGATTTTTTTTTCTTAACGTCCTAGTTAAGGTTTCGTTAAAATAAAATTGATTGCACAAAACACCCTTCAGTCTTCTCCTTAAGGTTTCCTTCAAAGGCTCACTTAGGTATTTATGGTTTTCTCCTTGTCTTGGTCTTACACTTAAGGAATCCCTTAGAGCATTGCACAAAAGGCCTTAAGTTAAGATTTTTTTTTTTTTCTTAACGTCCTAGTTAAGCTTTCGTTAAAATAAAATTGATTGCACAAAACACCCTTCAGTCTTCTCCTTAAGGTTTCCTTCAAAGGCTCACTAAGGTATTTATGGTTTTCTCCTTGTCTTGGTCTTACACTTAAGGAATCCCATAGACTGTTGCACAAAAGACCTTAGCAACCAAAACAAAGTAAAAACAAAACTTAACTTAACTTAGGATTCTGTGCAACTGTGTAAGTCCCTCAGCTAAGGAGAATTTAAGCCTTAGGTGTCATACTTAAGGTGTTTTGTGCAACCGGTCCCTGGATCTAGAATTATCAGAGAAAAAACATTAGCACATATTAGCAGGTGCCAGACGGTGTTGGAGAAACACTGATTTTTAACAGGAAGCTGTTTTATTCAGTGTTCCTACTGGTTTAAATTAAGCTGGTCTGTTTGTTTTGGCGAGGAAGAGACCTCTGTGGATAATTCAGCTCCTGGTAAAAACCTCCTGAACAATGAAAACTGAAGGAATTCTAACTAGGAGAAGTTTCAGCTGGTTGTAATCTGCAATCCTCACCACTAGATGTCACTAAATCCCCCTAAATCGTGCACACGTCACCTTTTTAATGAGTAGGTTCATCTTAAGGTTGGGACAGCAGGTTAGCAGTAAATGCCACATTATCTGAAAGCTGAGAACCTGAAGATTTATTGTGTATATATACTGTATATTGTCAGTGTACCAAGGAATGCCATCCCCTGAATACTCTCGGTCTGTAGTTTGTGTCTGTAACGTTTCACGAGGCTGTGATTATCCAAGAGGTCACAATAGGTCATTTTATACAGAGGTCAAGTTTCAAAACATTATCTCACTACAGTAAAAGGCTACTGTGGGGGCTAATATCGTTACACATGAGTAGAACAACTGGGCTCATTGGATCCACGAGAGTTTAACTTCCTGCTTGTTTCCAAACTGAGGTCATATTTGAATACTTTGGATCTGATGTGTTTGGAAAACGCCGGGCAAGTGGTGCAAGAAAGAAATGTTATCATGGGTCCTGGAAAAGTCTTTGAAAAGGTGGTGAAATGTTTCTCCTTCTGTTGGAACAGGTCACAGAGAACCATGCAGACCCTGAAACCATGCTGCTGCCCTTCCTCAGAGAGAAGCGTATCCTTAAGATCAACTTCAACAATCCACTGTCATAAATATGATTGAATTGTATGATGCTGTGAGCGCCACCTACAGGTTTAACAGCTCAGACTGGCTTCTTCCTTGACTTTGACTTCAGTGAGGTTAACTGGAACCAAGTATGGCTGCGGCGGTGGAGGCTGCGGGGCGTGCACGGTCATGTTGTCGCGCTACCAACCTGCCACCAAAACCATCATGTATCCTTTATGGTACAGGTGGTAATCACCTGGTTTGTTTGCCTTGGAGAGAAAGAGGTAAAAACCTCCTGAACAATGAAAGCTGAAATAATTCTAACCAGGAGGAGCTTCAGCTGGTTGCACTCTGCAGCCCTCACCACTAGACAACACTCAGTCTCCCTAATCTCAGACAGCAAATTCCTAAGGTTTCCTCCGTGACGGACGCACAGCTGATTGGCCACACAAATGTCCAAGTCTGCGAAACATCCGCTACTATCAGTGTTTATTACAACTGGGTGCAACATAGACCGGAAAGTACATTTATTCAGCCGTGAACATGGTTGGTCTGAATGTGAGCTGGGTATCTGCCAGAGTGGTTTGGACATCGACAGATAAGAGTTGACAGGGGTGCTGTGGTGGCGGATTTCAAACCAGTATAACATCTATTTCACTCCTTCAGCACCTCCTGCAGCAGAGGAGGAATTATAAGGATTATAAGTTCAAATATACAAGCAAAGTTAAAATAATATGAGTCCCATCGGTTGTTGTAGTAGTTACAGTACTAGTAGTAGGATGACAGGATCTACACTCAAAGCCAGGTAGTAGTAGTTGTTAGCCAAAATGACCTGGGCCAGCACCTGCCCAAACTTGGCATCCTGGAAGAAATACATTGGGCCATGCCCAGTTGCCCAAATCAGCTGAAACCCAGCACTAATGACGCCCCAGAACCGAGCCAGATAAACTGACCTGATTTCGACTGCTGACACTGCCATCGAAAATAACCTGGCCCACATATGGCCCAAATTTGGCATGCTTAAGAAAATGAGTCGGGCTGCATCTGGTTGCCTGACTCAGCTGACTCATGCATGAAATACGCCCCAGAATCAGACCAGTTTTTCTTGCTCAATTCAGGGGCATAATTCATGCTGAGTCTCCAGCTGCCAACACTGGGTTGATGTCAAACATGACCTCGCCCAGCATCGGCCCAAACTCAGCACTCCTGAGGAAACTGAGGATGAATGACGCCCCAGAATCGGGCCAAATAGAATGGCTGGATTCTGGCTGCCGACACTGCTATCACTGGGTTGTCATTGAAATGACTTGGCCCAGCATTGGCCCAAACTTTGCATGTAGGAGAAATGAGTCTGGCTGCGTCCGATTGCCAGATTCGGCTGAGAGTTTGCAAGGCATTGGCCCAAATTGGGCACGCTGGAAGATATGAGCCTGGCCACATCTGGTTGCCCGAGTTGGCATGAAGGATGCCTCAGAATCAGACCAAATAAACGACACTGATTCCGGCTGCTGACACTGCCATCACTGGGCTGTAATCAAAAATAACCTGGTCCAGCATTGTCCCAAATTGGCTCTCCAGAAGACATAAGTCTGGCTGTGTCCAGTTGCTCAGCTTGCCCAAGACTTGGCATGAATGACGCTCCAGAATCAAGGAAGATAAACTGACCCAATTCCAGCTGCAGACGCTGCCGTCACTGGGCCATTGCCAAAAATGACCTTGCACAGCATCGGCCCAAACTCCTGTGAATGCCAGAAGAAATAAATCGGGCCGTGTCTGGTTGCCTTACTCTGCTGAGACTCGGGATGAATAACGCCCCAGAACTGGGCCAAA
Organism: Epinephelus moara; assembly: GCF_006386435.1. Classification (NCBI taxonomy): domain Eukaryota; kingdom Metazoa; phylum Chordata; class Actinopteri; order Perciformes; family Serranidae; genus Epinephelus; species Epinephelus moara. The sequence goes on along the minus strand of NC_065521.1, from coordinate 125,423 downwards.
CAAATGACCCGATTCCACCCGCCGACACTGCTGTCACTGGGCACTAGTAGAGGTAATGTCAGTAGTGATAAAGTTTGTACCAATAGTTTGGAAGCTATCGCAGCATTGCCAGTTGCATCAACAGTAACAGTAAAAGAAATCCATCAGCAAACCCTCCTTTCATCATACCATCAGACATCACTCAGCCAACGCCTGCCTCCTGCCGATCTGCCAGCTTCACGGAGCCGCCGTCACCACGGTGGAGGGCATCGGCAGCACCAAGACCAGGATCCACCCTGTGCAGGTCAGTGCTGGGTCACCTTAATACTCATGAGCACCTCATGGGCGTCTCAATTGTTTGAAACAAGAAGCTTTTAGCAGCCAGAAGCCTGTTTTCACGAAATCCAGATAATTGTTGGTTTACTATGCAATCACGGTAAGAAAATGTTAATGTTGTAATTTTATAAATTCATTCTCTTGGATTTCAACTTTATTCTCGTATATATATGACTTTATTCTCATAATTTGATAGATTTATTCTCTTGGATTTACAACTTTATTCTCATTATTTTGAAAATGTGTTCTCTTGGATTTTGCCTTAATTCTTGTAGATTTACGACTTTATTCTCGTAAATTTAAGATTTTTTTCTCGTAGATGTACAATTTTATTCTCTTGGATTTTGCCTTAATTCTTGTAGATTTACGACTTTATTCTCGTAAATGTAAGACTTTTTTTCTCTAGGATTCATGACTTAGATTTAAGAATTTATTTCTGAAGATTTACAACTTTATTCTCGTAGATTTTAGACTTTATTTTCTTGCATTTACGATTTTTTTCTCGTAGATTTAAAACTTTTAATATCTTGGATTTATGACTTCATTCTCTTGGATTTCATCTTTATTCTCTTGGATTTCAAATGTATTCTTGTAGATTTAAGACTTGTTTCTCTTGGATTTACGACTTACTTGTGGAATAACAGCTATATTCTCTTCGACTTTGACTTTATTCTCGTAGATTTCCGACTTTATTCTTGTAAATTCAAGATTTTTTTCTCGTAAATGTGTGACTTTACCCTCTTGGATTTACAACTTTATTCTCGTTATTTTAAAAATGTGTTCTCTTGGATTTTGACTTAATTCTTGTAGATTTACGACTTTATTCTCGTAAATTTAAGATTTTTTCTTGTAGATGTGTGACTTTATTCTCTTGGATTCATGACTTAGATTTAAGAATTTATTCTCGTAGATTTTAGACTTAATTTTCTTGGATTTACGACTTCATTCTCTTGGATTTCGTCTTTATTCTTGTAGATTTAAGACTTGTTTCTCTTGGATTTATGATTTACTTGTAGAATAACAGCTATATTCTCTTGGACTTTGACTTTATTCTCGTGGATTTACAACTTTCTTCTTGTTATTTTAAAAATGTGTTCTCTTGGATTTTGACTTAATTCTTGTAGATTTACAACTTTATTCTCGTAAATTTAAGACTTTATTCTCTTGGATTCATAACTTAGAATTAAGAATTTATTCTCGTAGATTTCAGACTATATTTTCTTGGATTTACGACTTCATTCTCTTGGATTTCGACTTTATTTTTGTACATTTATGACTTTATTCTCGAAGTCTTTTTTTCTTTTTTTTGTCTTTAACATGGCCCGAACCTTCCTCCGTAGGAATCAAATTAATGCAAGGAAATTTGCTTTTCAGGAGTTCAAGTTTAGTTACCTTCTCTGATATATACAGGCCCTGTTTGCGTGAATCTATTGTTCCCTGTGACAGTAAGACATATGACTGGTCACAACATTGCCAACCTGAGGACGTCCCCTGAGACCTGAGTCTTCCAGGGTGTTGACTGATCAGTCAGTTGTCACCCATTTAGTCAGCCTCAAGTGGCCATTCAAGGAACTGCAGTTGTTTGGTGTCAGTTTGCACACTTGATGCCTCCATTCCCCAAAGTTTAAGAACAATTTTGAATTCCCTCAGATGCACAGCTCCAACACAACTTCCTGTTTAATGCAAGAACGCAGCTCGCCAAAGAAGAAATTAAAGCCATAAATCAGGCCCTAAACTATGGATGTTGTGTTCATAGGAGCGAATAGCGAAGGCTCATGGCTCCCAGTGTGGCTTCTGCACTCCAGGGATGGTGATGTCCATGTACTCTCTGCTGAGGAACAAGCCTCGGCCCACCATGGAGGACATCACACAAGCTCTAGCTGGTTTGTTTGCTTGTTTTTTATGAAATCTATTACGTCATCTACTATAAAGTCTAGAGTTATGTCACAACGAGAAGTAATAAATGTTTATGGCATGAAACAAATTGCACTTTGTGTGCTCTGTCTTGCTTTTTTGTATTTTAGTGTGCATATAACAAATTATTTCTAGTCTTATTCTGGTTATAGTCCAGTTATTTAAATGCATGTGGACACACTGAGTGATTATTAACTAATTCTTGCACATTGTCCTTACACGCCCTCGTTGTGTGTTGTGGCTTCTCAGGTAATCTGTGTCGCTGCACTGGATATCGTCCAATCGTCGACGGCTGCAGGACCTTCTGTCAGGTACAAAGCTCACCTCTACAACCAATGAAAGTTACACAGTTAAAAACATAAAATCAGTGATCTGATTTGCTTATGACCTATCGTACCTTAACCTGTTTGTAGAGCTGGGTATTGTCACAAGGCATGAGTCAAGTTCAAGTTTGTTGACAGTAAAAGGTACATTTTGTGCAGGCACATGCAATGAAATGTATCTGCCCTGGTCCTCCCAGCCCTTAAATGTACAATGCGTAATTTTCTGCCATTAGAGGTCTTTAAATCAGAACAATAAATGGAGCAGTGACGTCATTGCGGTCAGTTTTTCCCTGTTAGAATTCCTTTAGTGTTCATTATTCAGGTTTATAGCATGAGCCGAATTACCTGCAGAGGTCTCCTCCTCTTGAAAACAAACAGACCTGTTTAGTCAAACTGGTAAAAACACTGAGTAATGCAGTTTCATGTTAAAAATCAGCGATTTTCCAATGCTGTTTGGCATGGCAGCGGCTGGGGCAAAATTGCTGCTAACGTTGCTCAGCTTATTTCTCTGCTAACTTAAGATCCAGACGTTCAGGAGGTGTTTGCCAGGAGCCGAATTACCCCCAGAGGTCTCCTCCTCTCCAAAACAAACAGACCTGTTGAGTCAAACTGGTAAAAACATTGAGTAATGCAGTTTCGTGTTAAAAATCAGCGTTTTCCCAATGCTGTTCAGCTTGGCAGGGCCTGGAGCCAATTTGCCGTTAATGTTTGCTCAGCTCATTTCTCTGAAAACTAAGGATCCAGACATTTAGGAGGTTTTTGCCAGGAGCCGAATTACCCCCAGAGGTCTCCTCCTCTCCAAAACAAACAGACCTGCTGATTCAAACCGGTAAAAACACTGAGTAAAGTTGTTTCATGTTAAAAATCAGCGATTTTTCCGATGCTGTTTGGAATCGCAGGCGCTAGCGTTGCTCAGCTTATTTCTCTGATAACTTAGATCCAGACATCTGATGACTAAAATCCTTGGGTGTAAAAGTTACATATTAAATCTTTACAATTAAATAAGAATAAATAAAAGACAACAATAAGAAATCCCACAACATTCCAACACTGTAATTTAAAGTGCTTACTGTTCAGTAATCTAACGGGAGTCACAGCTGTCTTTGAGGCAGCCTGTTCGAGCTCTGGTCCTCTTTAGGTTTACCTGAGGGAAGGAGAACAGATCATGTGCTGGGTGGCTGGTGTCCACAAACAAAAAGACATTCAAGGATAAATGTACTTATTTCATGTAGGCAAAATAAACAGACCCAATGATTCAAACTGGTAAAAACACTGAATAAAGCAGTTAGCATTCGGGTTATTTTTAGGTGATAATACACAAAAGAAAACATACTTATTATATGATATTTATTTCTGCCAATATATCCCTCTAAATCCTACACACTGGAGTTTTAAGGAGAGGTTGTTGTCTTGACACCACAGATCTCTCTCCTCCTCCCTGTTCCTCGTTGAGTTTCAGATCTGATGGCAAAACAGAGAACACCATAACAAACATATTAATGTTATTTAATCCCAACAGGAAGCCAACTGCTGCCAAGCCAATGGATCTGCAGACTGTTGCCTCAACAGACAGGAAATCACTGAGGAACCAGATCATGTGAGTTCAGTTCATTTTCTATTTAGTCGTTCTTGTGTTACTTTTTTCTTCCATGTTGTGTCATTGTCCCTCGACTTTACGTGTCGCACCCTCCTCAGACATTTTGAGGTTTAGCTGGGCGAGATTTCATCTTTTATTTCACTTCACACACCATTCCTAATGTCACGCCATGATGTATCTCATTTCTGTGCTTGTTTTCCACCTCTTCATGCTCCCGTAATGTGCCCCAGGGAAAGCCACAGTTGTTTGACAAGGAAGATTTTCTGCCACTGGACCCGACACAGGAGCTCATCTTCCCCCCTGAGCTCATTGTAAGTCACGAGATGTTGTTACATGCAGCAAGACGTTCCTGCACACTGTGTTAACTCACATACGTTTTTCTTTTTACATTTTTCATTGCTTATAACATATTATGCAAAAAAAACTGTGCTATATTTTGATCATACTCCTTCTTGATGCTACAAAGTACTTTTAATCGTAATTGCAATATTAAAATGGCACTTCCTCCACAGCTGATGGCAGAAACAGCGAACCCACAAACGCTCACCTTTCATGGGGAGAGGATGAGCTGGGTGTCCCCGGCCTCCCTGGAGGAGCTGGTCCAGCTCAAGACCAGGAACCCTAAAGCTCCGCTGGTCATGGGAAACACCAACATAGGTCAGCTGTAAAGTTCATTCGCCCAGTTTCTGCTGCTCTTTTCATAAAACTGAAACATTGATTAGGGGTGGGAATTGCCAGAGGACTCACGATACGATATTATCACAATGTTGCGATATTATAGTATTGTGACATAATATATTGCAATTTATTACCTTTTTTCCAACTGAAAATTATTTCCAAAAGACCAAAAGTTGTATTAAAATGTGTATTTGCAAAAATTAAGGATAATTAAAGGTTGATACTTTGCATCTGTGTGTCGATACAATATTGCCACGCAAAATATCGCGATACACTTGCACATGAACTTGCACTTCCTTGTGTTGGACACTAGAGGCTACATCTGTATATTTACGGATCTACAGACACCAGCCACATACATAAGTGGAAATGAGGCATAAATCCCGTGTTCTCTGATGGTGTTTACCAGTGGCAGCATAAAAAGACTAAACAACAAAGGTCCAAGAATTGAACCCTGGGGAACCCCAGATTTTATAAATGCCCTGTAAATGTCTTTATATACTGGATCTTGTGTGGTATTGAGACAGTAGCCCCTTTTACACTGCCAGATTTTCCGCGAATGTTGGGCTGTTTTGCCGGCAAGCTGCGAGCGTTNAAAGATGAGCAACTGGGGAGACAAGGAATTGCGCGCCCTCCTTGTCCTCGCAAACGAAGAGGCCATTAACCGTCAGATGACGGGGACGGTGAAGAACGGGCCGACTTATGAGAGAATCGCCGACTGACAATTCCTATCTAAAAAGGGCTATTGATTGATGAACTTGTCCAATGTAAGGAGCAGTAAAGGAGGCAAAGAAGGGCTATGCACAAGCTTTTACTGGTGTTGTACCCTGTGTGATGTCACCTGACAAATAAATTGATTGACTGATATACTATTGCTTTAGTTATCCAATTTTAATGATACTCAGGTCTTTCTGCTTTTTATTGAAGGTCCAGATTTAAAATTCAAAGGCATCCTGTATCCACTGATCATATCTCCAACCAGAGTCACGGAGCTGTTTGAGGTCACTCAGACACCACAGGGTGGGTAAACTCCCTCGGTAGTTTCCATTTTGATGTGATTTAATCGCACAGACAATCATTCTGCCTGCAAGTGCGAAAGATTTCTGCATTTGTCATCGACAGCCAGGGATTTTTAAACTCCTGTGCAACTTTTTAATATCTGTGACATGTACGAAAAGAAAGTACAACACCAAGCGTGCAGCTTTGTTGGTTAACATACTGGCTTGTCTGCAGGTGTTTGGGTAGGAGCGGGCTGCAGTCTTACAGAGGTTCGGTCTCATTTGGAGAACCTGGTTCCTCAGGTTACGGAAGAGAAGACTGAACTGTTCAGAGCCCTGATCCAACAGCTGGGGAACGTGGGAAGCCAGCAGATCCGTAACGTTGCTGTAAGCAGACTCCTTTCCAACTCTTCTACAGATGTTTGACTTAATCAATCAATCAATCAATCAATCAATTTTATTTATAAAGCCCAATATCACAAATCACAATTTGCCTCACAGGGCTTTACAGCATACGACATCCCTCTGTCCTTATGACCCTCGCAGCGGATAAGGAAAAACTCCCCAAAAAAACCCCTTTAACAGGGAAAAAAAACGGTAGAAACCTCAGGAAGAGCAACTGAGGAGGGATCCCTCTTCCAGGACGGACAGACGTGCAATAGATGTCGTACAGAACAGATCAGCATAATAAATTAACAGTAATCCGCATGACACAATGAGAGAGAGAGAGAGAGAGAGAGAGAGAGAGACTTAAGTTGTTTGAAATATTAGTCCATGGATTTACAAGAATCCAGATGAAATCCTACAAGAAGATTGTGTTTATTCTTGCTTTTGCATATTCAGTCTCTTGGGGGCAACATCATGAGTGCGTACCCAAACTCAGACCTGAACCCTGTTTTGGCTGCTGGGAACTGCAAAGTCAGCGTTGTTTCGAATGGTAAGTTGATTAGGATATTTTAAAATGTGGTTTACAAACTCTGTGACATCTTCTGGGGGTATCTCCGTTGTTGAAAATGTAGATTTATGTCAAACGTGTTTAGTCTTCCTCAGTTCTGATTAACAAACCATTCTGCCTGAATCCACCAGGAGGAAGACAAGAGGTTCCCCTGAATCAAGACTTCTTCGTGAGCTTTGGAAAAAACATCCTGAAGCCAGAGGAAATTGTTCTTTCTGTCTTCATTCCCTTCTCCAGAAAGGTACAAAGATTCTTTCTCAGATTGCTCCCCTTTACAATTTATTCTTGAGGTTTCAAGCCTTAATGCTGCTCAGCAAATGTAAGCCCAATTGGCCAGATGGGGGCGCTTTGATTAAGGTGTAAAAATGCAGTTTTGAAAAAGGCCACCCCCCTCACACCATGAGTCCCATTGACTTGAAATTCGACACACAGTGCTCTCTACAAAACGATTCAAGAACCATTGACGTCCGCCTGGCTAAAGCTCCTAAATCATAGGTCCGATTGTTACTAAATTTTCTGTGAATCATAATTGGACCAAGCTTATTAAAAGTTATCAAAAGCTTCTTGATATCTCATTGCATCTTAAAGATATTCCAAACAAGTGCATTGTCCTGACTCCAATTTTGGCCATAAATCATCCGCAGTTTGTCCGAACGTCACCAAAGTAGGCATTCTGTCCTGTTTAGACCAGTTGATAAAATGGTGAAACATTTACTGTAATTACTTGATTACTACGCTGTCTGCTCTGCAGGGAGAGTTTGTTCGAGCTTTCCGCCAGGCTCCGAGGAAGGAGAGCTCCTTCTCCACAGTGACGACGGGGATGAGAGTGTTTTTCTCAGAGGGGTCCAGAGTGGTTCAGGACGTCAGTATTTACTATGGGGGAATGGGACCGACCACCGTTAGTGCCACCAAAACCTGCGCAGCTATCACCACAAGGTCAGTTTAGTCTCATCAGTGTTTTAGTTTTGCTGTCCTTTAGATTAGAAGTGGATCAGCAGTATTTTCTTTTACATAACTTTCTTTAGTTCCTTTATTCCATCTTTAATTTTTCATTCCTTGCTATTCATTTGCTTTCTGCTTCTTGTCTTTTATAATTTCCTAGCTACTGCCTTATTCCGTCTTTCTGTTTCCTTTGTGTCCATGTCCGTCCTTTTGTCCTATAAACTTTCCTTTCCTCTCCACCTTCCTTCCTTCTCTCATTCCTTCCTGCCTTCCTTTTTATACTTCCACGCATTGACAGCCGAGGCCGGCAGCATAATGTTTCCGGGTTGTCCATCTGTCCATCTCATTCTCGTCAACATGATAACTTAAGAATGCCTTGAGGGAATTTCCTCACATTTGGTATAAATAGCCACTTGGACTGAACAATGAACTGATTATATTTTAGTAGTCAAAGGTCAAGGTCACTGTGACCTTGCATCCGTCTCATTCTCATGAACGCAGTAGCTCAAGAACACTTGTAGAAAATTTCTTCAAATTAGGCACAAACGTTCACGTGGAAACTGATTTGGCGGTCAGTGGTCAAGGTCACTGTGACCCCATTCATCTTATTCTCGTGGACGCGATATCTTAAGAAGGCCTTGAAGGAATTTTCCTCAAATTGGCACAAAAGTTTACTTGGAGTCAAAAATGTACTGACTAGAAGTTGGTTGTCGAAGGTCAAGGTTTTACCTCACAAAACATGTTTTGGCCTTAACTCAAGAAATCATTCTCTGGAATATAACATGTCAAGAACGGCTTAAGGGAATTTCCCCAAATTGGCACAAATGTCCACCTGGACTCAACGATGAACTGATTACATTTTGGTTGTCAAAGGTCACTGTAACCATCTGTCTGTCTCATTCTCCAGAACCTAATATCTCATGAACACCTTGAGGGAAGTTCCTCAGATTTGGCACAAATGTCCACTTGGACTCAAGGATGAACTGGTGAGAATTTGGTGGTCAGTGGTCAAGGTCACGCTGACCTTGTGTTCGTCTTATTATTGGGAACGCAATATCTCAGGGACGCCTTAAGGTAATTATCTCAAATCTGGCACAAAAGTCCGCTTTGACTCAACAATTAACTGATTAGATTTTGGTGGTCAAAGGTCAAGGTCACTGTGACCTCACAAAGCATGTTTTTGGCCATAACTTAGGAATTCTTGTGCTGATTTTGACTAAACATCATACAAATGTCTAACAGGATAAAATAACGACGTGTTGACATTTTATATCCAAAAGGTCAAAGGTCAGCTTGACTGTGACATCATGATGTTCTGCATAAAAAACTTTTCTGGCCATTACTCAATGTCAACGTCGGTGACACTCTCTTGAAACTGTGCTGATTGTATAGATCGTCTGTGACTTTTTTGTGGAGGCTTACAACCACAAGGCGGTAATTCTAGTTCCTTACCAACCTCTTCCATTCCTTCTTTTCCTCCTTCCTCTTTCTTTCTTTTCTTTTTCGTCCTTGTCTTTGTTCTGTGTTTCTTCTGTCCACTAGGTAAACTGAAACCAGAAAGCATCTTGATTTTCAGTATAGATAAAATAAAAGCAAACAGGCATTAGCAGCGAGTGTTTCCTTCAGGCCTTGGGATGATGAGACCCTCAGCCAGGCCTATGACGTCCTCCTGGACGAGTTGGTCCTTCCTCCCTCGGCTCCTGGAGGAAAGGTGGAGTTTCGCCGCTCTTTGACTCTCAGCTTCCTCTTCAAATTCTACCTGGAAGTCCTGCAGAAACTCAGGGAAATGGTAGGAGAAGGCACTGATTAAAAACAAAAAGACATTGCATTGGTTTATTTGCCTCAAACATACATTTTTAGAGATTTATAAAGAGTTTCTGTGCGTAGAACGTGATTACAGATGAGCTTCCTGAGAAGATGCCGGTCCACCCTTTACCCAGAGAGATCCAACCCAGCCTGCAGGAGTTCCAGGTCAGAAAATATCAAAGCATTTTCACAGTTTGATGAAACACCCACTGCAAAAAAAATAGCAGTAAACAAGGTTTATTTGCAGGGAAAATACCTGACTACCTCTTCTTCTCCAGCATGTGTCAAAGGACCAGAGTGACCAGGACCCAGTGGGGCGCCCCGTCATGCATCGCTCTGCCATCAGCCAGGCCACAGGTGAGGCCGTGTACTGTGATGACATCCCGAGAACGGATGGTGAGCTCTTCCTGGCTCTGGTCACCAGCTCTCGTGCGCATGCTAAAATCATGTAAGGGAAAGGAAGATGATCTCTGACCGACTCTTTGTTTGACTACACAACCGGTGTTAAATGTTTGTTTCATCCAACAGCGGGCTGGATGTGAGCGAGGCTCTGCAGGTTCCCGGTGTTGTCGATGTCATCAGGGCCAAAGATATTCCTGGGCAGAAAGTTCAGAAGATGTTTGGTTATGATGAGGAGCTATTTGCCGAAACCGAGGTAGAGTATGAGTGCATGCACATCCCTTTTTTATGGTGTGTGTATGTATATGCAAATACACACAAAAGTTTGGGCACCCCTGGTCAGCCCAAAGTATCATCCATCCACCCTCGTGTTTAACAGTTGGACAGTTTTCTTCCGATGACTAGAACAGTGCACCACCACTCCAGAGACTGAGAAATCTTCCTGCAGGTCTTTTGCAGTCAAACGAGGGTTCTGATTTCCCTTTCTAACAGTATTATTTCTGTTGCTGTTCATTCTGACTTAGTTATGGTAAAGACCTTTGAATTTAAGGCTCTGGTGAAAGCTACGTCCCCGTCACCAGTGTCTATAACTGGTTCCTTTGTAGGTGTCCTGCGTCGGCCAGATGATATGTGCGGTGGTCGCTGATACGAGGGTACACGCTAGACAAGGAGCAGCAGCTGTGAAGATCAGCTATGAGGACCTGCCTGCCCCGGTTTTCACCCAAGAGGTCTGTGAAGTCCAGCTGTTACTGTCATTAAACTAATCTAGCACAAGATGCTGTTTTTTGGATACTTGCTCCAGATGTTAAAGGACAACTTCGGCATTTTTTAACTGGGACCCTATTTCCTTGTGTAAATTCGTCAAAGAGACTGATGTGAACAGGTCTGCATTCACAGTGTAGACAGGAGTGTTTGGATCCATTTGTAGCACAACGAGCCAAAACTTCAGTGTGTCCATGTCCGCTGAAGATAGTTGATGAAGTGTAGCTCCTCATTTTGACAGCACTGGTCGGAAATGCCACATTTTTCCACATACGTACGGGCGGCAGTCAAATTCAAGAGCCTCATCCATAGTATTGAAATCCAGTGAATAATCTTCCTCACCTATGGTCATGTGCTCCGGGTAGTGACCGAAAGAATGAGATCGTGTATACAAGTGGCCGAAATGAGTTTCCTTAGAGGTAGGGTCAGAAGCTCGGACTAGAGCCACTGCCTCTTCATGACGAAAGGGGTCAGTTGAGGTGGTTCGGGCATCCTTCTGGGTGCCTCCTGTTGGAAGTGTTCCGGGCATGTCCCACTGAAGGGAGGCCTCGGGGCAGACCCAGAACACACTGGAGGGACTACATATCTCATCTGGCCTTTGAACGCCTCGGCTCCCCCAGGAGGAGCTGGAAAGCGTTGCCGGGGAGAGGGACGTCTGGGGTGCTTTGCTTGGCCTGCTGCCCCCGTGACCTGTGTCTCTTTGACCAGTTTACACAGGGAAACAGGGTCCAGGTTGAAAAATGCAGAAGTTGTCCTTTAAGCGTGCTTGAAAGTTTGGACTTAACACTTCCTGCAAGTAAAATGTGCGTGAGTTGACATTGCGGCTTCTTATTGTGTTTCTCGCTGTGACAGGAAGCCATTGAGAGGTCGTCTTTCTTTGAGCCTCAGAGGAGGATTGAGAGAGGAGATGTGACCAAAGCCTTTCAAACTGTTGATCAGGTTCATGAAGGTAAAGTGTGTTTGAGGAATGAGTGAAATTTGGTGACTTTTGTCTCAGACCTGAGACCTGAAAAATTTTGTACTATGACTGATCCCATATATATAAAACAGAACCAGACTTTTTTCGTTCGTCCAATGGTTTTCGTAATCATTTCCTCAGGAGAGTTTCGGATGGGTGGCCAGGAGCATTTCTACATGGAGACCCAGAGCATGCTGGTTGTTCCTGTTGGTGAGGAGAAGGAGTTCAGAGCTTACGTCTCCACCCAGTGGCCGACGTTAACTCAGGTACACAGATACTTTCATAGTAAAGTTGTTTTTCCCCAGTCCTGATCCATAGAATTTAATACTGAGTGTCTGCCGATAATAAGTCACTTGTTTTGTCCTAGATAAAACAGCTGCACAGTGCTCACTTCAAGTACTTTTAAGTTATTAGAATCAATCCAGTGTATGCTTAGTGTATGTGTATGAAAAAGACGTACCTGCATCCTAGCTGTAATGTTTTTATGCCTCCGCGTTGGTGATAGTCTTGGCCAGAGGCATTATGTTTTCAGGTTGTCCGTTCGTACGTCTGTCCCATTCTCTTATTAGATTGATGTGGTCAAAGGTCACTGTGACCTTGCGTCCGTCTTATTCTTGTGAACGTGATATCTCAAGAACACCTCAAGGGATTTTTTTTTCTTTTCAAATTTGGCACAAACGTCCACTTGGACTCAGTGACAAACTGATCAGATTTTGGCGGTTGAAGGTCACTGTGACCTTGCGTACGTGTCACTCTTATGAACATGATATCTCAAGAACACCTCAAGGGATTTTTTTTCTTTTCAAATTTGGCACAAACGTCCACTTGGACTCAGCACCAAACTTATTAGATTGATGTCGTCAAAGGTCACTGTGACCTTGCGTCCATCTTATTCTTGTGAACGTGATATCTCAAGAACACCTTGAGGGATTTTTTTTTCTTTTCAAATGTGGCACAAACATCCACTTGGACTCAGCGACGAACTGATTATTTTTTGGTGGTCAGAAGTCACTGTGACCTTGTGTCCATCTCATTTTTGTGTACATGATATCTCAAGAACACTTTGAGGGAATTTCCTCAAATTTGGCACAAACGTCCACTTGGACTCAGCACCAAACTTATTAGATTGATGTGGTCAAAGGTCACTGTGACCTTGTGTCCATCTCATTCTTGTGTACATGATATCTCAAAAACACTTTGGGGAATTTCCTCAAATTTGGCACAAATGTTCACTTGAACTTAACGATAAACTGATTAGATTTTGGTAGTCAAATGTCAAAGGTCCTGTGACCTTGCATCCGTCTCATTCTTGTGAACGTGATATCTCAAGAACACCTTGAGGGATTTTTTTTCCTTTTCAAATGTGGCACAAACGTCCACTTGGACTCAATGATGAACTGATCAGATTTTGGTGGTTAAAGGTCACTGTGACCTTGCATACATCTCACTCTTGTGAAAGCGTTATCTCAAGAACACTTTGAGGGAATTTCCTCAAATATGGCACATACGTCCACTTGGGCTCAGCAATGAACTGTTTAGATTTTGGTGGTCAAAAGTCACTGTGACCTTGTGTCCATCTCATTCTTGTGTACATGATATCTCAAGAACACTTTGAGGTAATTTCCTCAAATTTGGCACAAATGCTCACTTGAACTTAACGATGAACTGATTAGAGTTTGGTGGTCAAATGTCAAAGGTCCTGTGACCTCACAGTTAAAAAAAAAAGTCTTGATTGACCCTGATACTGACCTTTGAGATCAGATGGGGACATCCTTTGTAAATATGTTCTAAGATTTCTATTCATTTCTTCAATAAAGAGACAGAAGAGAGTTCATGATGCATCATCATCTCATGAATGTGTTATTTTTAGACTGACATTGATCATAAAATGTTGATAGCTTTTCATTAACATCACTACCACTGCTGAAAGAGAAATCAGAGGTGAGGTGGATTGTTGTCGTTTGCTTTGTCTCATTTTCCTGACTTCAGACCACAATAGCGGAGACGCTGGGCATCCCGTCCAACAGGGTCACCTGTCACATCAAAAGGATAGGCGGAGCTTTTGGCGGAAAGATCGTTACAACTGCGACACTGGCTTCCATTACCTCTGTGGCTGCATGGAAGTAAGTCACAGTGAATTAAACTATAACAAACAGGATCAGAAATTTCTTGTCAATTTCAAAAGTGATCAGTGAGTACAGAAAACATTCACAGTGAAATGATGGGAATCAAAGCAAAGCAGGAAATGTTTTGAATTCCTCTTTTTCTGTTTAGGACCAATCGTGCAGTGCGCTGTGTCCTGGAGCGAGGAGAGGACATGTTGATCACAGGAGGCCGTCACCCTGTCCTGGCTAAATACAAAGTACACACTTTGGCTTTCATTTCAGCAAGGTTCTCAAGAAAAATCTTTAAATCAGACCTCGGGGTTCGAGGCTCTGCAAAGGTTCCCAAGATAAACCCGAAAAATGATCCTAGATGAATAAATACTGGATACTTTGTCTTTTCCTTAAAACTGAACCATCTGAGAAGGAAATACTGCATCACTCTGAAATGCTTAACGCTAAGGCCACAATTGTCATGGCGGCTAACATTCAAACAGTGCTTCAAATTTTGGCTCAAACGTCCACTTTGAGTAAAGGATCAACTGATTACGTTTTGGTGTTTGAAGTCAAGGTCACTGTGACCTTGCATTCATCTCATTCTTGAGAATGTGATATCTCAAGAACAACTTGAGGGAACTTTTTCAAATTTGGCACACACATCTACTTGGACTCAAAGACGAACTGAGCAGATTGTGGTGGTCAAAGGTCACTATAACCTCACGTCTGTTTCATTCTCATGAATGCAATATCTTAAGAGGACTTGAGGGATTTTCTTTTTCAAATTTCACACAAACGTCTACTTATAGTCAAACTTGAAGGTCACTGTTACCTTGCATACGTCTCATTCTTGAGAACATAATATCTCAAGAACACCTTTTGGGGGATTTCCTCAAATTTGGCACAAACGCAGGCATGAATTGATTAGCATTTGGTGGTCAAATGTCAAGGTCACTCTGATCTTGCATCCATCTTATTATCGGGAACACAATATCTCAGGAACACCTAGAGGGAATTTCCTTAAATTTGGCACAAATGTCCTCTTGAACTCAACAATGAACTAATTAAGTTTTGGTGATCATAGTTCAAAGATCAAGGTTACTGTGACCTCTTCTGGCTCATTCTCATGAACTAGATATCTCAAGAACAGCTTGAGGGAATTTCCTCAAATGTTGCACAAACGTCCACTTGGAGTCAAGGATAAACTGATTAGTATTTGTTGGTCAAAGGTCAAGGTTAGTGTGACCTCACAAAAAAGGGTTTTGGCTATAATTCAAGGATTCATTCGCTAAATATGACAAAATTTCACATTTTATTGCTGATCCAAACTGTCGTTTTACTGCTCTAAGAAATCCTGTTTGCTGTTTGTTTCAGGTCGGTTTCATGAATGACGGAAGGATTGTTGCTGCGGATATCCAGTACTACACCAACGCTGGCTACACTGTGGATGAATCTGTTCTGGTTGGTTCAAGCGATTATGTTTATTATTAAGTTCTAAAGAGAAAAAGTGTCATGTAATCGTGGATTTCTTTTCTTCTTGCAGGTGGTAGAAAAAATTCTGCTTCACTTCGACAATGTCTACAACATCCCCAACCTGAGAGGCCATGGTGCTGCCTGCAGGACCAACTTGCCTTCCAACACCGCCTTCAGGGGCTTTGGCGTGCCACAGAGCCTCATGGTCGTGGAGATCATGATCAATGATGTGGCAATGGTGCTGGGACGCCCAGCAGACCAGGTTGTATTCCATCTCTTATTCTTAACAAGTACTAAATACGGTGTAACTTATTCCTGTTTTCAAATTCTTCATTCAGATTCGGGAGATCAACATGTACAAGGGGCCGTCAGTCACTCACTACAAGTTTGAGTTTGACCCGGAGAACATGCTGCGCTGCTGGGAGGAATGTAAAGGGAAGTCTGACTACAGCGCCCGCCGCAGAGCTGTGGAGCAGTTTAACCAGCAGAACCGCTGGAAGAAGAGAGGGATGGCCATCATCCCCATTAAATATGGGATTGCATTTTCGGAGGGCTTCTTAAATCAGGTCTGCGGGATTCAGCTCGGTTTTGCTCAACCCTTTAGCCATGCCATGAAAATGTTTTTGCACCTATACTGGCTGAGTGTGCATTTTTGTAAGGATTTAAACACAAATGCAGCTTGGACGCATGTTTAGCTTTTCAGACTTGGTTGCCTTAAAGCTGGGGTAGGCAGAATTCTGGAGAAAGCTGCTAGCCACCCGACTGTCTTTCCGCCTCACTCCCCGCCTTTGTGGACTTGTTCGTAGAGAGGGGATCAGACAACAGCTCAGGAGACAATACAGAATAGCTCCAATTTGGCTCGCACAACCCCCCCCAGCACTGGATGTCATAGCAGGCTGGTGGTAGACAGCAGCGTCAGGTCTAACCTGTGTAACGGCAGCAACAGAATGTTTGCTGATCCAGTGGGGAGTTGGGGCTGTCCGGTCCCCTGGAGCTGGGGTTTGTGCTGACTGGATTCAGGTTGCTGTGGCTGCTGACTGGGGATTTGTCTCTGGAGCTGGTGTCCGCTCTCCTCCCGGCAAAGCAGTGCACAATGGCGGGGAGTGAGGCGGAGAGACAGGGGGGTGTCTCGCTAATTTTAGCTCTACAATGAAAAAAGATTAAATAAATTGATGTATGGGAAACACTGGTTACTGTATGAAGCAGCTGCAATTGCTCGTGGTTGTCTATTGGTGATTGCACTTTGGTTTTCACAGGAAATGTACAGTTTCTGCTCGTTAGATGCATACAGTCTTTTTCAAAATAAACTTACAAAGTCGGTAAAACACCTCGTACTTGCGTTGATTTTCTTCTGCAACAGAAGCAGGTGGTCAGGTTTAGAAACAAAAATCATGGTTTTGCTCAACATTCATACAGGAAGCAAACACCAGGCTCCTGGGTGAAAGTCCGGTGTTTCTTGGACCCATCTACATCAAGTAGGGACTTTCCAGCCCCTTAAGTTACGTTGTTTTCTAGTGGCATTTCAAACTGACGACGTCCGGTGGTGTTATAAACTGGTGGCGAATCATACCGCTGAGAAGGGATGGCTTTTCTTGTCAGTGTCTGATGTGGATGTCACCAACCAAGCGGCGGTATTTGACGACTTTGTAGTGAGAACAGTTGTTTTCTCAGACTACTAGAATTACAATATACTTAAAGTTTATCATGGGATTTTTGCCCAGTGACCCCAAAATAAAACTGCCTATCCCAGCTTTAAGATAACGGAGATGTTAATGTTAGTCTATTCAACGAACTTGACAAGTCCACTCGGTGCCACATTGCTAGTTGTCTTCTTTTAAAAAACATTTAAAATTAACTCTGATGGTGGTTGTGTGCTTGTTTTTGTGTGTTAAAGGCCGGAGCTCTGGTCCACATCTATAAAGACGGCTCTGTCCTAGTCACTCATGGTGGGACGGAGATGGGTCAGGGACTCCACACTAAAATCCAACAGGTACTGTAAAGAAGCAGGAAGTCAGTGTCCACTGGCCTCCACAGTACATCCCATTACAGGCTGCCCCACCTGTTGGTGAGGGACGTTCACAGACTGCTGATAAATGTGTGAAATGTTCCATAAATGAACGAACATTACAAACATATATTTATACATTTGACCTTTGGCTTTCGGCGTAGGCCCTAAGAAAAGCAGAGAGGCCCCAGAACAGAGCCATACCGCCAAATATAATACTGCAAATGGAAGTACAGTTTTCCTTGACCAGAGTGGTCCTGACTGAATGTAAATTTAGACATTTAGACAATAGTTTTCTGGATAAAATTCTAATAGTTGTCTTTTCATGTGTTTTGTTAACAAACTTAAAGAACATTGTTGGTACCATCCTTTCAGCTCCAGGTTTGTTTCCTGTTTGCTGTTAGGTGGCGAGTCGGGAGCTCCACATCCCGCCCTCTAAGATCTACATCAGCGAAACCAGCACCAACACTGTTCCTAACACCTGCCCCTCTGCTGCCTCCTTCGGAACTGACGCCAACGGCGTGGCGGTCAAGGTGAAGTCCAGTTCCTGCATTTTCTGTTGGTTCTTTTTAAGCATTAAGCTATTGTGTATATCAGAATTATTATTATTATTAATATGTATGTGTTTATTTATTATTTATTTCATTTGTGAAAAGTAAAGTACACAAAAACCAAGACCAACAACACAAACAGAAAAATGTATGTGGTTTTCATTGGTCAAAGGTCAAGGTCACTGTGACCTTGTATGTCTCATTCTTGTGAATGCGGTAGCTCAAGAATGCCTTGAGGGAATTTCCTAAAATTTGGTACAAACATGGACTTGAGGATGAACTGATTAGATTTTGGTGGTCAAGGGTAAAAGGTCAAGGTCACCATAACCTTGCATCCATCTCATTCTCGTGAACGTGATTATTTCAAGAACAGATTGAGGGAATTTATTGAAGTGTGGTACAAATGTTCAGTTGGACTTGAGGATGAACTGGATGAGGATGATTTTGGTGTCCAAAGGTAACTGTAACCTCACGTCTGTTTAATTTTCATGAATCTCAAGAAGACTTGAGGGATTTTTATTCAAATTTGGCACAAACGTCCACTTAACAGTCAACGATTAACTGATTATATTTTGGTGGTCAGAGATGTCAATGTGACCTTGCATCTGTCTCATTCATGTGAACACAACATCTCAAGAATACCTAAAGGGAATTTCTTTAAATTTGGCACAAACGTCAACTTTGACTGAAGAATAAACTGAATTAAACTGAAAATCTTTTGGCCATAACTCAAGAATTCATACACTAATTATGACAAAACTTCCCACAAATGTCTAACAGAATAAAACGATGAAGTGATGACATTTTATATCCAAAAGGTCAAAGGTCAGCTTGACTGTGACATCATCATGTTTTAACGTCATATCTCAGGAACAGAAGGGGAGACATTTGGTCAGATACTGAATTGGTGACTCTAATCTTGAAACTGTGCTGACTGTATAGATCTTCTGTGTGTGAAGCATCCATGTTTTCACTGACATGGATGGAGACTGTCAGAGAAACTTTCAACTTGGACGGTAATTCTAGTTTTAATTGGACATTTGAAAAAATCTCACCTACGTACTGCAGTACTCCAAAGCACCCCAAGGGGTACCCATACTCCCATTTTAGAAACACTGACACAGGGCATGTGTGTATGAGTGTGTGTTTACTTGTTAATGATAAAGAAGAGACAAAAGAGAAAGGAAATATTCCAAAAAAATGCATAATAATCATAGTAAATAACAGTAAATATACTTATATATATTTTACAAGAGGTATTGAAGTTATAGTAGTTAGGTATGTGTCAGTAGACCATTGTAATGTGTGTTTGTTTTTTAATTGGTGTTGTTGTGGTATATTCTTCCTTCTGGCAGACTTCTTTATTGGTTATTTATATTGTTGATTAATTTATTTTTCTGTCATTTTACTGTTTTTATAGCTGTTTATTTTTCCTGAGACATTGCTGATTTATTTTTTATTTGGACTTTTTCATCATTTTATTGTGGTCGTTTTATATTTTATATCCTTCTTGCCCATATGAACGTGAATTCAGGGCATTGCTGGAAAAGAAAAAAGAAAAGTAATGAAAAAATAGATTAATTAAAAAATAGAATAATAGTAATAATAAATTAAGAATAAAACTTGCAGGTAATATTTTTATTTGTGTCTCCGTCAGATTGCCTGCCAGACTCTGTACCAGCGCCTGGAGCCGATCAGGCAGAAGGACCCCAAAGGCTCATGGGAGAGTTGGGTACGATTTGATAAGAAAGGAAAACCTAAAGTCTCTGGGATTGCGTAATAAAATTGGAAACTGAATAATTTCTTTGATCTGCACTCAGATCACGGCAGCGTTTTTTGAGAAAATCAATTTATCGGCGACTGGATTCTACAGGTATGGCAGAAATCTGTTAGATTTAATGTGTCGATGTACGAAGTGATGCTGACAGCTCCCCGTGTGTCCTCAGAGGTCCAGACCTCTACATGGACTGGGACAAGATGGAGGGGCAGCCGTACGCCTACTTCACATACGGAGCGTGCTGCTGTGAAGTGGAGCTGGACTGCCTCACAGGAGACTACAGGGTCTGAACTGAACCTTTGCACCTCGACATCAGCCGTCTCACTGAGTGAAATCTTTACAATCTGAAAGAACTGTGTTGGTTTTTGTCTCGCAGACCGTGAGGACGGACCTTGTGGTGGACATTGGTAGAAGTGTGAACCCCTCAGTGGACATCGGCCAGGTGAGTCTCGTCTGTTGTGACTTGTAAAAGCAGAAAAAGGAAAAAATCTGATACCTTGTGACTTCCGTAACGCACAGGTATGACACTATGAATATTTTAGGAAGGTTTCAGACAGGATTTTGTGATTTCACACTAATTATAAGGAAAATGGAGACGGGAATTTTACCTACGAATTGGGACACCACTTCATGCAAATTAGCGTAACAGACATGTATCGTCGACGTAGGCACAGAGAACTCTGTAGATATTCATGTCGGCTACATCGTGAATTAGTGATTTTCAAGCATTCATATTCTAACTCAACGAAACATAACACATTCCGACATATTTTGGAATTTTTGCATGCTTATTTGCGAAAATAGCACTTACAATTGTGCGTCTATTTTCTCATGGAGGCTGCCATCTTTCTGGAAAACTCACCTGGCTGGATAGTTTGGCACTACATCCTGGGAAATTCAATCTTCCCCTCAGTTGAGATGGGTTCGTAAGTGTGCATCGCAAGGCCCTTAAAATTAAGCGGGGATTTAAAGGGCTGAAGAGCACTTCCCTTAAGTTTGGGACACCCTAGCCCTTCGCGAGAACGCTCAAAAACAAGGGCTAGGGCCAATTTTGAGGGGAAGTGTGAGTGTTAGGACGGACCCTTATGTCTGCCGTTCAGCGGGAAAGTGAAACATCCTTACCAGCCTGTCGCTCATGCGGCATTTGAAGAAGGTATTTGAAGGTATTTGAAGATAACACAGTCGTTCTCGGCTTTCAATGTCCGATAGTCCACCGCTAACATTTTCTCGTCTGGTCTCGTCTGGTCTCGTCTGGTCTCGTCACATCTTGTCAACAAAAATGAAGCCTAGATTTCATCTCAGTCGTTCTCGGATTTCAATGTCCCATAGTCCACCACTAACATTTTTTCGTCTCGTCTCGTCTCGTCTTGTCAACAAAAATGAAGCCTAGATTTCATCTCAGCCATTCTCGGCTTTCAATGTCCGATGAGTCCACCACTAACATTTTTTCGTCTCGTCTCGTGTTGTCTCGTCTTGTCAACAAAAATGAAGCCTAGATTTCATCTCAGTTGTTCTCGGCTTTCAATGTCCGATAGTCCACCACTAACATTTTCTCGTCTCGTCTCGTCTCGTCTCGTCTCGTCTTGTCTTGTCTTGTCAACAAAAATAAAGCCTAGATTTCATCTCAGTCGTTCTCAGCTTTCAATGTCCGATAGTCCACCACTAACATTTTCTCGTCTCGTCTCGTCTCATCTCATCTCGTCTTGTCAACAAAAATGACGCCTAGATTTCATCTCAGTCGTTCTCAGCTTTCAATGTCGGATAGTCCAGCACTAACATTTTCTCGTCTCGTCTCGTCAACAAAAATGAAGCCTAGATTTCATCTCAGTTTTCATTATCAAGATCTATTTTTAGCTTGTCATCGTCTCATTTTCGCCATGGAAAAAAGGTCGTTGACGAAGGATTTTCACCATAGTTTTCGTCAATTAAAAATGAACACTGCAACAATCAACTGTTGCTATATTGTTTTCTGGTTCTTCCTTAAAAGCGCACATAAATGAGGGTGTTCTGTCTCAGAGCATTGAGCGTAATATGATTATCAAAGTAACTGCCAATTACTTTTCTGCCAAGAAGTCGTTGCAGCCGTGGCCGGAGGCGCTATGTCTTCAGGTTGTCCACCCCTATGTATTTAAGTCACATCCTTGTGAACACGATATCTCCCTTACTTTCTCCCTCCCCTCCTTTCCTTTCTCCTAACTCCGTCCCTCAGATTGAAGGAGCGTTCATGCAGGGTTTGGGTCTCTACACTCTGGAGGAGTTGAAGTTTTCCCCCTCTGGGCTCCTGTACACTCGAGGTCCATCTCAGTATAAGATCCCTGCGCTCTGCGACCTGCCGCTTCGCTTCAACGTCTACTTGCTGTCAGACTCTTTCAACCCCCACGCCATCTACTCCTCAAAGGTCAGAGGTCACGATGTACACCTCGGTTTTCTAGAATCTCTGAAGGATTATAACTCTGAATATGTGTCCCTGCAGGGTATTGGAGAGCCCGTCCTCTTCCTGGGCAGTTCAGTGTTCTTTGCCATTAAAGACGCCGTGGCTGCAGCCCGCTCCGAGTCCGGTTTAGTCGGCCCCTTTCCCTTGGACAGCCCTGCGACACCAGAGAGGGCCTGTCTGGCTTGTTGCTCCCCGTTCACTCAGAAGGTAAAAATGCTGAAATACTCGTGTTCTTCTTACAACTTGTTTGTTTTTTTGAGTTTTTTAAGGCTCATCACAAGAATCCTTGAGCAGATTGGGACCTGGGAATTTTAGAAGAGCCCAGGTGATGTCCTCAAAGTGTATGTTTTATTCCACAAACGCTCCAAAAATCCACAGTTTTTTATCGTGTATCACGATGAAAAGCATCAAATTGTCACATTTAAGATACATGAAACCAGCAAAATACCAAAATTACCAAAATACCAAGATTATTCGGTTATCAAAGGAGTTGCCAAATGTTTGCCAGCTCAAATGATTTTTTGTAGATATTACTGATGCTAGAAGTTATAAAAGTTTACTTAATACAGCGTGAAAGTAATTGTTGCCTTAACCCTTTGAACGCTGGAGCAACATCACTTTTTTGTGCTGCTTTTAGAGGCCTTTTCAAGTGTTTACCCCTTTGAGCCTTCAGCAAATTGGTGCGATTTCTTTCAGAAACATAGGGGAAAAGGAAATAAGCAACTTGGGAAGAAATGTCCTACAAATTGCAAAAAAAATAATAGATTTTTTTTTTTTTTTAAAAGCTCAGGAAGCTATTTTAAATAATGTTACAGAATTATTGTAATTTTTAAGCATTTTTTTCCAGGTCAGGATTAACTTTCTTTATTTCTTTCCATTTTTTAAAAATTATTTTCTTGTTTTTAAATTTATTTTTTTTATTTTTAAATGTAGTCTTTAATATCTTTTTTTTTTTCTTGCTATTTTTTTGGTTCGTTTCTTCTTTCGTTGCTCATGGCCTTCTTATGTCTTTGAAAGAAACCAAGTCACTTTGCTGAGGTTTCAGTGGGTAAAGTATGTGTCGTCAGTGTCTGTTACAGAGCATATTAAAGTGATTACTAATTAATTAATAATTTTTTATTGTTTTATTTTGTCTCCAGATTCCAGCCAGCAAACCAGGATCTTTCAAACCGTGGGCCTTAAACATCTAAAACTCAATCTCAACTGTTTTTTGTTTGTTTGTTTTGCTTTTTTAATCAATCTAAATCTAAACTGTCTGTGAACTAAATGTAACGACAATGAAGTCAAACTTATATTTTACGAATACTCTTTAAACTTTCTTTACATGTATATTTTTAATAAACAAATGTAACTTTTGACTTGAAGGGTAAGTGTGGTATTTTATTTTTAACCTGGACCCCATAACGACTGATGGAGGTAACAATGTTTGAGTGAAAGCGCTGCAGCTGGCAGCAGGAAACAGGCTGCAATGTAACCACATGGAGCATGTCCACACGGTCAAGTGTTTGTTTTTGCCACTGACAGGCTCAGATTGTTACTGCAAGTGTCTGACAACATTATGGAAAGGATCCCGACAGAGATAGACCTTTGTGATAAAGAGTAAGATCCTTTTTGTTTAACCAGAAACAGCCTCAAAGTCCTGGAGAAGTTATGTAATTAGTGAAAACCATCGAAAGTTTTGGGAAAGTCATGGAAATTTTGTTGTGTAAAGAAATTGTCACAGTAATCTTGTTTTGCTAGTGCATCATTCTCTCTTCATGTATGGTAGCTACCTGAATTTATGTTTGACTAAAGTTTTAATCTGTTTATAATTATTTAAATGGAGTCTGGTGGGTTTGGTGATGGTGATTTCAGGGCTGTTTCTGGTTAAACAAAAAGGGTCTTACTCTTTAACAAAAGGTCTATCTCTGTAGGGATCCTTTCATAATGTTGTTGGACATTTTTACTAACAATCTGAGCCTGTCAGTGACAAAAACACTTTAAGAGGACGTCCACTGATGATGCAAGCATGCCGTTACCCTGCAGCCTGTTTCAGCAGCGCTCTCACTCAATACTGGAACCGTTTCAAAAATGAGTAGTAGCTTAGGTAGAAAAGAGGGTCCAGGTTTAAAGAATAATACCAAAGTTACCCTTTACTTCATATTTTCTTACGCTCTTGCTCTTATCCTACAGGATCACTGTTTCACCAATAGAAGAATAAATGATTGAGCAGTTATTGAATGCACTAAATAAACCCAGTGTTTCCTCTGTATTCATTCAGTCGCAGAACACAACCACAACAAACTCAACCATCACAGTATAGATATATAGATATACTTTATTAATCCAACAACAAAAATGACACACATGCAAAAACAGGACCTATGCAATTGTCTGGATCTGTCACATATGTATCAAAAATCCAGTGGTATACAATCGTCCGGATCTGTCACATATCTATCAAAGATCCGGTGGTATACAGTCGTCTGGATTAGTCCCATATCTATCAAAGATCCAGTGGTATACAATCGTCTTGATCTGTCACATATCTATCAAAGATCCAGTGGTATACAGTCGTCTGGATTAGTCCCATATCTATCAAAGATCCAGTGGTATACAATCGTCTTGATCTGTCACATATCTATCGAAGATCCAGTGGTATACAATCGTCCGGATCCGTCACCTATCTATCAAAGATCCAGTGGTATACAATTGTCTGGATCTGTCACATATCTATCAAAGATCCAGTGGTATACAATCGTCTGGATCCGTCCCATATCTATCAAAGATCCAGTGGTATACAATCGTCCAGATCTGTCACATATGTATCAAAGATCCAGTGGTATACAATCGTCCAGATCTGTCACATATATCTATCAAAGATCCATTGGTATACAATCGTCCGGATTCGTCACATATCTATCAATGATCCATTGGTATACAATCGTCCAGATCTGTCACATATCTATCAAAGATCCAGTGGTATACAATCGTTCGGATTCGTCACATATCTATCAAAGATCCAGTGGTATACAATCGTCCGGATTCGTCACATATCTATCAATGATCCATTGGTATACAATCGTCCAGATCTGTCACATATCTATCAAAGATCCAGTGGTATACAATCGTCTGGATCTGTCTTGTTCTGGCATGCCGAGGTTGAATCCAAATGTCTGGACTTCACCGCACTTGCAGACTATCGGACTTTGCGGGTGCATTCCTGGGAGTCTAGGAGTGCTAAGGGCTGTCCAAATCCATACTACAGTTCATACGCACCATAAACTGGGACATACTAAATCTTTATCTGGCATTCTGAATAGTATGGTAGTATGGGTATTGGAACACGCAGAAGGTCTAGTGTACAACCAATAGAGGGCACTCAAGCAACAGTCTGGGCGAAGTGAACACCGCTCTCCCAGGTGAAAGTCAGTGGTTGTTGGACCCATCAACCACCATCCCTCCCGCCCTGCTTGGACTTCCGCTGCATTAACTCTCGTTCTTGTCCTGCCGCGTTTCCCCCTGATGCCGCCAAGCACCGTTAAACTGTCAACTGCCATTGTTAAAGGACGGCTTTCTTTGTCAATGTCTGACACCCCAAGTCCCTGTTCAAGCGCCGGATTTCGACAACTTCAGAGTGAGAACGGGTTGGTTAATTCCACTACGGAAGAGACTTGATGATCACTGAAATCAGGAAAGGAAAAAAGTGGATATATCGGTATCGGTCAGATGAGTTGTTGTATTTCAGATATCAGCAAAAAATCGGCGTGACCTTGGGAACAACAAAAAAAGAACAAGCAAGCAAAGGAGAGGAAAGGCATAGAAATTAAAACATAGAATTAGAGGATTAGAATAAAAAGTGAAGAAGACAATAAAAGAAAAAACAACATCAACATTGAACTACACACCAAAGTAAGTACACACTCCATCATGTGTTTCATTGAACAGCAGCAGCGGCCCTTAAAGAAGAGCTTAGTGAGCATCAGATGACTTCATATATAAACTTGGTTGTGTTTAAATAACCTCTTTGTTGTGATAACTGATCAGTGTGATGTGTGTGGCAGGTCACATGGGGAGCCTCGGGACTCTTTACTGGTGCAGCCTGTTACTGATATTATATGACCGGGGACAAACATCCTGAGAACGCTCTCAAAGAGCTCCTAATGTCGCCTAATGAATTCTAGAGACAGAAACTGAAACCCTAATGAGGAGGTGTGGTTAACTGCGTTACCAGAAGCAATGCATTCTTTTAAAAGGTGTGATTGGTTGTCCTATTGTGAGCAATAAATGGATTAGAAATTGGTTAATTAGCAGCTAATCCAGTACAGTTTGGAATTTGTAAATTGGTTTGATGTGACGATTAGATTTGATCTGTTTACTGAATATTTTCTGGCAAAGATAACAAATATACAGAATGAACACATATCTGCTGTTTTGGGATGCAAAGGTCATATTTTACATTACATTACATTAGTCTTTCTTTTCTCTTCCCTTCATCTGTGCAAGTTTTGTCCTCCCGGGTCAGGTTTTTTGATCTGCCTTTGGGGAGAGGAGATTTGTTTTACTGCCAAAATTACACCATTTATAACAGTTAGAAACTCTAAAAACAGAAATTATCACTGGATTCTCTGTTACGCTTCTGTCAGAATAAAAACATAACCAGATCTGAGCTCAAAATAGTCATATCTCATCTTTATTCTACATCTCATTTGAAGTTACGCGAAAAATAAACCGCTTGCTCAAACTAACCAGCATGCAAGACAAGAGTTACAAAAAAAGAGAGTAAATTAAAAAATAATAATAATGAAAAATTATCTGATAAATTTATGGTGGTTGTGCATTCTTATGCCAGTCAGTCAGAAAAATATCTGTAGCTTTGGGAAGGGTCAAAATAAAAAATTAAATTAAATTAACTTTTAACTTTCAAACATGAAGGGGTAAGTTTAAATAATTAAATAAAATAAAAAGAAATAAAAAGAAAAAAGAAAAAATATCTTTAATTCTAAGAAGGGTCACAATAAAAATTAATTATTAAAAGAATTAAATAAAAATAATAATAACAAAATAGAATAAATTAAATTATGTTTTTAAAAAAAAATGAAGTCACTCTCCTCTGATAAGTAAGGAACAATCCTTTAGTTGATGCAGTTGTGACCTAATACTTAAATCAATAAANCTTTCAAACATGGAGGGGTAAGTTTAAATAATTAAATAAAATAAAAATAAATAAAAATAAAAAATAAAAAATAAATGTAATTCTAAGAAGGGTCACAATAAAAATTAATTATTAAAAGAATTAAATTAAAATAATAATCACAAAATAGAATAAATTAAATTAAATAAAAATTTTTTTTTTTTTTTAAAAATGAAGTCACTCTCCTCTGATAAGTAAGGAACAATCCTTTAGTTGATGCAGTTGTGACCCAATACTTAAATCAATAAATCAAACTGCATTTTTTGAATTTTGAAATTTCCGATGTTCCTTGGATACGTCAAGCGTAAAGAAACATTTTGTCTTTGATTTTCAACTTTCAAACATGAAGGGGTAAGTTTAAAATAAATAATTAAATAAATATATATATATATTTAAAAAAGTAAAAATATCTGTAGTTCTAAGAAGGGTCAAAATAAAGATTAATTATTTAAAAAAAAAAATAGAATAAAAACAAAAAAATAGAATAAAATGAAATAAAATAAAAATTAAAATGAGATTAAATTAAATTATGTTTTTTAAAAGATNATAATTAAATAAATATATATATATATTTAAAAAAGTAAAAATATCTGTAGTTCTAAGAAGGGTCAAAATAAAGATTAATTATTTAAAAAAATAAAATAGAATAAAAACAAAAAAATAGAATAAAATGAAATAAAATTAAAATTAAAATGAGATTAAATTAAATTATGTTTTTTAAAAAAAATGAAGTCACTCTCCAGCCACCCCCCTCCTCTATATGTGTATTTTGTATATATTTTATTGCCAAAATTAACCATTTATCACAGCCAGCAACTGTAAAAACAGAAATTATCGTTGGATTTTGAAATATCCGATGTTCCTTGGACACATCAAGCGTAAAAAAAACATTTTGTCTTTGATTTTTAACTTTCAAACATGAAAGGGTAAGTTTAAGATAAATAATTAAATAAAAATAAAAAATAAAAATTAAAAAAGGAAAAATATCTGTAGCTTTAGGACAGGTTAAAATAAAATACATTATTAAAAGAATGAAATAAAATTAAAATTAAATAATTAAATTAAATTAAATTAAAACTGTTCTGTCATGAGTGGCAAAAAGCCCAAAACAATAATTTAAATAAATAAATGACGTCACACCCTCCTGCGATAAGNTTAAAATTAAATAATTAAATAATTAAATAATTAAATTAAATTAAATTAAAACTGTTCTGTCATTAGTGGCAAAAAGCCCAAAACAATAATTTAAATAAATAAATGACGTCACACCCTCCTGCGATAAGTAGGGAACGGTCCCTTAGTTGACGCAGTTGTGACGTAGTACTTAAATCAAACTGCGTTTTTACAGTAACAAATTAACGGAATAAATATGTAGTAATATAGCTGTAAAATGCCGCGCTATAAATACTGTATTTATCCTTAAAATCATCAAAGATAAAAAAATAAATACTATTTTTGTTTTTTGTGAATCGGAAAGCCCCTTTAAATTGCGCATGCGCAACGGGCGGAGCCTGCGGAAGTCCTGACGGGAAGGTCTTTTTGTTTGGGCCGCTGAGAGAGTCGACAGTCTTACTTTGATTCCCCTGGTTACAACCGTTTTTTATCTGCATTAATTTCGGTGAGTACCCGCATTTCCACCTCCTCGGCGTCGCCTCGCAGCTGAACTTCACCGTAAAGACGCTTAAGTGTCGTGTTAGGCAGCGAAAAACAACGTTATTGCTCGGAAATGTTGCCTTCACGGGCGCTGCTCCGGGGCGATTTTCCTGAAGTTAGCTTTAGCCTCTGTTTAGCTCACATACCTCAAGACTGCCTCGATGTTTGCTCAAAGTTTAGGGTGACATTTCGGCAGGAAGTTGCGTGTTAAGGCAGAGCAGCATCTCGTGATTAGTTTCGGTGTGTAACTTTTGGGTTCAAACCGTAAATTAAACAAATACGTTTAGCTAGCTAGCTAACGGGCCCGGCTAACAGCGCAGGATCAGCGCATGGTGAGGGCCGGAGTTAGCTAATGCTAACCTACAATTAGCCGGCTGTAATCTGGACAATCCCTCTTTATATCCGAGCTGCTGCTTACCAAAAAACAACCAAAGGATTTCTGCTTCAGGTTCACACTTGTGGTGTAGTTTGTGATCATCCTGATTAATCACAGCCACCAACACGCGCCAGCTCCTTTGTACCACCTCGGACTGTCTTTTGTCTTCATTTGCGTTTGGAGGCTAATTGTTAAAACGCCCACGTGTAATTTGGCACTGGTGACAAAATCTGATTATACACGAAGCCAACACTATATTGTTGTGTGTGTATTTAGACTATTTAAAATGACACTCAAGTAAATAAAAGCACCTGATGTCCCAGCCATGGCATGCTGAAAACTAACGTGTAAAGAATAAAACTGGAGTTATTGTACATTTTATCACATGAAAAACAAAAACAATATGTGTCATCTTCACCTTGTGTGTGGCACTGTGACACAAGCCCATTGCTCTCTGTGTTTGATGTCTCACACTTGCTCTTGTGAATTGATACCAAACCTTATTTTTAGGGTTTTTAATTTCTGCTACTTTTAATTTTCCTGGGAACATATGCTTTAAAAATCTTGACACGAGCCAACCTGCTTGTGATGTAAGTTCTTCTTGAATAGCAGAGGCAAGATATAGTGTAGTTTACGCCTCACAGGGACGACAAAAAACATCTATATTTATAATTTTCACAGGAGTTGTTGTAGGCAGCCATTTTGTTTTTCAAAATAGTTCTCAATTTAAATAAAATACTAACTTGTAAACTATAATTCTTGCTTCATTTTGATTTAGAAGTGCTGCAGAGTTGGCATGCTATGGTTGCGACACATCCAATAGCAATATTATTTAATACATTTATTAATAATAAAATAGAAAGCTCACCAGTAGGTGAGCAGCACTCCTGCCTTTTTGGAAACCAGGAAGTGAAGCAGGAGACTCTGGGATATGGTAACCACTTTATGCCTGATTAAATAATAAGCGTGCACAGTTGCATCGGCCATACTTTGCACCATGAATAAATATTACATACATTAAAAGTATTTTATTTCATGTCTCGTATGCATTATATGATTTTAATTCCACGACAGAAGAGGCTTGATGATCGCTAAAAATAAGTGGGGGAAAAAGTGGATATATCAATAATGGTTTTCGGCCAAATAAGTTGTTATATAAAGGCAAAAAATCCAATATCCAATTACCCTAATAATTTCGTAACAGTTATCGTGAGCAGCCATTTTATTTTTCAAAGTTGCTTAGAGTTCCTTTAAGCAGAATTCTTGTGTAATTTTGATTTAGAAGGGCTGCCACATCCAATAGCAATATTATTCATGAATTGATTAACAAAATGGAAAGTTTACCAGCACGTAAGCAGCATTCACAACTTTACAGAAACCAGGAAGTGAAGCAGGAGTCCTTTTGATATAGTTAAATCATTTTATACCTGATTAAATTATGTTTTTGTGGAAATCTGAGGAAGCAGACGAAAGTCAAGGACAAACTTTAAAGGGCCAACTTTTTCACAAAGATTTTGAAAACATGTTTTTTAATTGTTAAAAATAGTGGAGCAAGTTTAGAAGTTTAAAAAAGTCAAAGCAGATCGAGATATTATAAATTGTTTATTTTATGTTCACTGTAAAAGCAAACTATTTGTTTTGGCTGCCTTGAATTTTTTTAGTTGACTGAATTTGAAAAGACATGTTGAATAATTACAGAATTACATCAACTTCTTAAATTCAGTCAACTTAACATTTTAAGGCCGCCCAGACACTGTCTATTTCATGTTAAAAAATAATAAGTTGTTTTTACTGTGTATATAAATCCTTGAAAATAATGTTTCACCCCAGAAATGTAATGAGTGCGTCGATAAGTTATAATTTTAAAGCCTTTTTTGGCAGGAAACTAAACTACAGATGTTCATGAAGAGACAGGTCACCCAGTGTGACACGTGTAATCATTTTGGGACAACAATGGAGCTCTGCACAGACGATACTAATTACAGACGTCAATCATTTTGTTGGTGTTGGTCTTTTCACGTGATATTTTTCTGTCAATATCAGCGGCTCAGGTACATATTCAGCTACAAGCTTCAAGTGTTATCGTCAGACTTGTTGCTCACCCAAGTCGACCCAAACCCTGGCAGCACAAAACATAATTACAGGGAGCGCCGTGTACTGTTGAGGCGCCTGAACGTGTCTGCACAGCTTGAATAAACATTAACGGTCTGTGTTTTGTCCTTTTTGTCAGGGTGTCTTTTATGAGTAATCAAAAGCAGCAAAAGCCAACGCTAACAGGCCAGCGTTTCAAAACGAGGAAAAGAGGTTTGTGTTTATCGCTGCCGCTGGTGCTGCTTTGTGGTTTCTGCTTTGCATGTCTAACAATATCCAAATCTTGATTTTTGGGAGTGTTTTTGTTCCAAGTCCAACGTGTGTGTTTCTCCACAGATGAAAAGGAGAGGTTTGACCCTACTCAGTTTCAAGAAAGTATCGTACAAGGCTTGAATCAAACTGGCACTGATTTGGAAGCGGTTGCGAAGTTCCTTGATGCCTCTGGCGCTAAGCTTGACTACCGCCGATATGCAGAGACACTCTTTGACATCCTGGTGGCCGGCGGAATGCTGGGTGAGTTGCGCCGGGAGACACATTATTCACGTGTGCATGTTTTCCCCCTCAAGTCTCAACATTCACACAGATCATAGCTTGTTTCTAATCGAGCACAGACGTGCTAAGTTTGGTAGCATGTGTGCCTGAAGTGCTCTTGGCATGCATTTTGGATTATTGTGCAATATAAATGTCAGGGAAACATTTATGTGTGAACAAACACTAGCAGGAAGTAGACGATCCCAGTTTTAAAGCAGGAAGCTCCTGTGTTGACTTGTATTTGTATCCTCTCCCCTGCAGCCCCAGGCGGGACTCTATCTGACGACATGACCCGCACCGAGTTCTGCCTCTTCACGGCACAAGAAGACCTGGAGACAATGCAAGCATACGCTCAGGTACAAATCATGTTTGTACCTGTTTAAAAGCACTTATTAAATATCAGCAATCAGTGATCCACGACTGATGCAACCGTCTTTCTTCAGTACAGATATGACAAAAGCAAATCCTAACTGAATGTGTTTTTGCTCCCCCTCAAAAACAGGTTTTTAACAAGCTGATCAGGCGTTACAAGTACCTGGAGAAGGGTTTCGAAGAGGAGATCAAGAAGGTGACTTTTTTTTTTCCTACAGGCTCAGACTGGTATTTGAATAAACAACTCTTAACTTCTTGTGCTGGTTGGATACGTCTCTAAAATGGGGTGTGTGTCATATTTGGCCCTGATCGGACAGAGCGTGTTTTAGCAGCCTCAGGCAGCTTTTTTGCAGAGACAACTTGAACACCTCCAGCAGAAAAAATCTCCAACTCAAAGTGGAAAAAGAGCCCAGTTATTGGTGTGTTTCCAAATGTACAATCAGACGAATTGAGAGGCAGGGCTGCAAGACATCGCCTCCGTTACTTTCTAATGTTTACCAACCATAATTAGGCCCAGATTGTTAAACTGTCCTCGACTCATCATAAAATACGCTAACAGTCACCCAAGATGTGACGTCTCATTCTGAGGGTCTCATGCACCCACATAGATCTTCGTTTCCCTCTCACCCTCAGTCAGAACCACAGCAGATACCCCCCGCTTGTCAATTCTTCGTGCAGATTGTAAGGTACAGATCTGTGATTTGGGCGGTCAAGCTTTTGAGGACAGGTGAGTCGGTGGTTACCTTGCAACAGTTGTGAAAAGATGCAGCAAAAAGCACTTTGTATGATTGTGTTAGGCTTCAACAAATAAAGGCAGTGCGGTTCGCCTCGCGTTCACTCTGTCCAGGCCCTCCGGGATAATGCAATCGCAATAATAACGCAAATTCAGCCCAGCGGTTATTAACAGGTTTAATGGAGTCGAGCCAGTTTGGTGTCGGATGTTGACCACTCTCGCAGGAAAACCTGACAACTAGGGATGAGATCACATTGCGCTGTGTTGGCTTGTGCTAACCAGGCAGCAGAGCGGCTCACGGAGACGATCCTTAAGCGCTGTGTCGAACGTCGGGAATCAAGAAGGCACCTCCAGCTGCTAAAATACTTTGTGTGATCAGGACCTTAATGCTCATATCTAGAAGCTCTGAACTAATTTTGCAGTTTTCACTTCACCCTCCAATTTCATAGCCAAAAAAAGGGCATTGCAACATGCATTGAATTTTTTAGAAAAGCTGCCTTAAAATTAGGCGACCCAGGCTGTGACGATCACTAAAACAGCCCTCCAAATGCTGGAGTGACTGTTTGTCTGTTTAATGTGCAGTAAATTAAATTTTTCTGTGTAACGTAATTTTTGTCATTATCAGCAGTTAAATGTTTTAATCTTCTGCTAATGTAACAAAGACGTGCTTTGTGAAATAGATAATTTGCCAGCTGTAAAACAGGGAAGTAAAACAGGGAAGTTGAAGCTAAAGCCCACAGGGTGGTAGATGCTATGAATTTGCCTCTAATCTGTATTTGTGTTTTCTTCTTGTCTTCTGCAGTTGCTGCTGTTTCTAAAGGGGTTCACTGAGTCTGAGCGCAACAAACTGGCCATGCTGACCGGCATCCTGCTGGCCAACGGCAACATATCAGCCTCCATCCTTAACAGCCTCTTCAACGAGAACCTCGTCAAAGAGGGTGAGCCAGAACGTTTGAGATCATCCTCCCAAAATGTCACTGCTGGGTTTGTATTCAGTGAGAGTGCAACAGGAACCCAACTTGTCTTGTTTGTGTTTAGGAGTATCTGCAGCCTTCGCTGTCAAGCTGTTCAAGTCATGGATCAATGAGAAGGACATCAACTCTGTTGCTGCCAGTCTCCGCAAAGTCGGCATGGACAACAGGCTGATGGTACGTAAACCGTTTGTACATAGTTACTCCAGAGTTTCATCCAGGTCTTGTATTCACGTCCTCTAACCTGACAACATCTGCGCCCCACAGGAACTCTTTCCTGCCAACAAACGGAGCTGCGAGCATTTTTCTAAGTACTTTACCGACGCCGGGCTGAAGGAGCTGTCCGACTTCGCCCGCAACCAGCAATCCATCGGCGCCCGCAAGGAGCTGCAGAAAGAGCTCCAGGAGCAGATGTCCCGCGGTGACCCTCAGAAGGAGGTGAGGTTAATGTTCGGGTTGACCACTTCCTCTTTTCTCTGGGATTGGAGAACAAAGACACAGCCGCACTGCTGCGTTTTCAAATTGGTCTCAGCTGAAAATGAGCCTGTCAAATGTCAGTCGGTGCAGGTGAAGGTCTGAATGTCATTGTTCCTCTTTGGTAACAGCTGTCTGTGCTTTGCAAACGTCCTCAATATTGACCCCCCTGTTGTCATGTTGCATAATGTCAGTGTTTGTGACTGACGCAGTAGCTACAAAACAGTCCAGTAACAACAACGGCGGCGACACAATGAATCACAAAGTTGAAAACAAATTAGCAGCTTGTCGGTGTTACTGGAGACTGTCACTGCCTCAACTGCAGTATTTTCTCACCCAGCTGTGTCTCTCTCCACATCGGCTCAGATTATCGCCTTCACCAAAGAGGAGATGAAAAAGGCCAACCTCTCCGAGCAGGCCATGATCTGCATCATCTGGACCAGCGTGATGAGCTCCGTGGAGTGGAACAAGAAGGAAGAGCTGGTGACCGAACAAGCCATCAAACACTTGAAGGTATGCCGCACTGCTGAGCTGTTTATACGCACGTCCTGGAAGTGGTTTAAATGTCCTGAATGCAGGTAAATAAAGCACTGAAATGGAGTAAACCATCACAGTTGATAAAACAAAAGTGAAAATATGCTCATGTGTTGATTCACAAGGAGTGGGCAATAAATCGTGAACCTTGGCGCAGTGACTGCAGGTTCTGGCATGTCTGAGGGTGAAATACAGTTTGTCTTCAGTGGTACATTAGCTCTGTTCCTTTTTCAGTTATTTACTTTATTTTCCTGATACATTAAAGGTCCTGCTGATGTTTTGTTTAACTTTGGAATCGTTGAAAGCTGAAAGAAATACCTAAATACTCTATGACCGAGTAGAGTGGTCTTTTCTTTCTTACTTGACAGTCAAGTTAAATTTATTTATAAAGCACATTTAAAAACAACCCAAGTTGACCAAAGTGCTGTACAGTTAAAAATGAATAAAAGAGATACAAGTGAAGTAAAATAATAAACAGAACAAAAACGCAACCAACATAGATCAAGGCACAAATAAACACATAAGCAACATCAGGAGGACTCAAAAGCTTTAGTAAAAAGGAACGTTTTAAACCTTGATTTAAGAGTCGACGGAGGGGGCAAGTCTGACGCAAGGTTTGATAAGAGTGGACAGGTTGCCAAGACTGTCGGATATCAAGTTGATGTTGTCAGAGGGGCCAAAGAGAATAATTTCGGATTTAGCTTCATTTAGTTGAAGGAAGTTTACCGCTATCCAGGACTTTATTTCATTGATGCAGTTGAAGATATTTGGTCCGTTTCCACTGAAGTTCCTGTTACTATTTGGGGGGTAGGAACTTTACAGGAACGTCCTCTTGCTCGGCCCTCTCAACCGCCGTGTCTCCACTGAGAGGGCGGAGTAGGAAGAAGGTTCCTATGAAGTTACCTGGCTTTGGATGTGACGTAATCATTGCGCGACCATTTTGTCCGGGGCGACGCGGCAAAGAAACAAACAAAGAACAAAAATTCTGGCTATTTTGTCGCTTTCTGTTGAAGTCACATCCCGCCTTGAGTATATCCAATCAGCACCAAGTAAACCCCACCCAGGAGTTTTTCAGGGCTTTTCTGAGTACCTACTCCAAGGCAGGGGGTGTTAGCTGCGGTGGAGACACGCACCAACGGCCCCGGCCCCGTAAAATTACCCCGAAGTTCCTGTGGTGGAAACGGGCCTATTGGTGAGTTTGGATTGGGGGAAGATAGAGCTGGGTGTCATCGGCATAGCAGTGGAAAGAGATGTCATATTTTTGAATGATTCGACCGAGGGGAAGCATGTAGATGGAGAAAAGAACGGGACCTAGGATGGAACCTTGCGGGACCCCGCAGGAGAGAGTAGCTGGGCGAAGAGCAGTGTGCCTATGTTTACGGAGAAGGTTCTATTGTTGAAGTAGGATGTGAACCAGTCTGTATTTATGGGAACACCCACAAAACATCAGAGTCTTATGCCAAGGGGAAGAACATGCTCTCTGTACGTCAAATGAACTTTAAAATAATGGGAAAGGCAGCAATTAGCATTCACTCCTGGGTCGAATGTCTAGGCGGTCATCATGGTTATGTATCGGCACTAAGATCACACAATGAGTCTGCATCGTTAAACTAGCACCTTGCAAGCCATGGAAAATGAGAAAATGTAGGTGAAAAGTTGAAAAGCGTAAAAGAATAACACCAGTTACTTGAGGTGATTAAAACCAGTGACTGGAAATGTTTAGGAAGCAAACTGCTCCGAATGTCGAAGGTGTTTGTAGCGTGGTAAAACAGGGATCAGGGCGGTGGAGCCACAAGCACAGACGGTATCGTCAGGGTCATTTTCACTGCTCATTGTGAACTGACATCAATGGGTTTACTTGGGAAGAGTATATTTTCATTTTTGGTTTGTATTTCCATCGCGAGTTTAGTCTTGAATTTAATATAAAGTGGTATTAAAAGGTCTTAACTTGAACTTGTTTGTACCTGTTTTAATATACAGGCCTGTTGGAGCCTGGGTGACTGGATTTAGGAGGACTTGTATCAAACTTATTTCATTCCAGTCCGTTTCACGCTGAAGTAGCAGAGCTCAGTGTTGAGGGCTTGTGGGAAGTTTTCTTACATCACAAGTGTTTGTACTGTTGACGTGATTGTCACTGAAGGTGTGAAGCAGCAAGCAGAGACAGGAACAAGAACAACAAACTGTAGTCGTGTGAAGAGCTGCTTGATCCTCCTGTTAATCAGCACCAACAAGCTTTTACGACATGTCTCCCCATTTCCGCAGCAATACAGCCTTCTGCTGAAAGCCTTCACCTCCCAGGGTCTGTCCGAGCTCAGCCTGCTGCTGAAGATCCAGGAGTACTGCTACGACAACATCCACTTCATGAAGGCCTTTCAGAAGATCGTGGTGCTCCTCTACAAAGGTCAGTGTGGCGTCCATGCCCAGTAATCTCACGCCAACCATCCACTGACAGTGTCTGGTTTTGTTTTGACACTCTGCTTCTCCCCTAACAGCGGACGTATTGAGTGAAGAGGCCATACTGAAGTGGTACACCGATGCCCACGTTGCCAAGGGGAAGAGCGTTTTCCTCGAGCAGATGAAGAAATTCGTCGAGTGGCTGAAGAACGCCGAGGAAGGTAAAAAAAAAAAAAAACAACACCCCGCCCGTTCACCCTGAGGCAGCGAACCTCTCATGGCAAATGTTTCTGACATGTCGTAGCAGGAAGGATGTTCATCATCATCATGACTGATCTTACCCGCGTTTTCTCTCTGCAGAGTCGGAGTCAGACGAAGAGGAGACGGACTAAATCCACCGCCAGATGAGCTTTTCTTACCCCTCCCTTTTTCTTTTTCAATAAGTAGCAGCAGGAGCAGTAGAATGTCTTTTTCCCGTCTTTCTCTTCTACCTCCTGTTACTTCTTTTTCCCCAAACACACACACACGCACACACACCCTTCCACCACTCCAAAACATAATTTAAACGATAAAAAAAAAGGGCTCAGTCCTTTCTCGTAACATGTTTGGGTGTCGCAAAAACGATGAATACTCCCCCTCTTCTTTTTTTTTTTGTTTTTTTTTTATTATTATTGTTGTACTTCCTGCTGTAATTTGGATACAAAACATTCCACGTGATCTCGATGGCCGCTGCTCGTTAAATCAGAAACAGGATTCGAGTTTTTGCCAGGCCGATGAAAATGCAGTTTTGCCAACATTTTTTTTCTTCTCCCCTTTTTGACTTTTTTTAAAAATTCTGCCCAGCTCATGTTTTGGCTCCTGTCGGGTCTTAAACTTCGCCTCCTTTCTTGACTTTCGGGTAAACATGTACCGCGTGTCTAGATCACTCTGGTCAGTCCGTCGGGAGACACGCCCCCCTGTAAGATGCCTCGCCAGCTAACTGATTATTATTGGTTTCTACTTTCTTTAATCTGATATAAACCGATTGACTTTTTTATGAAAATAAAGATTATTGAAATGGTACAAATGTCTTCTTCTGCTATTTTTTAAAGTGTTTGCTTCCTAACTTCACTCTTCATTGTGATGCAAGACTTAAAGACTATCATATTTCTTGTTGTGTGGGAATTAAGTGCATTAAAGAAACTCTTTAATGCTCTAAAGCGGGATTTATACTTACGCGGCAGACCCTACGCAGTTGTGAGCATTTATAAGTTGATTTTAAACACAAACACACATTAGCACACATTAAACATGGCTTAATAGAGACAGTTTCAAACACAAGTACACAAATCAGCTTCACTATAACTCGCAGCATTCACAGACAAACACTTGTCTTTATCTGGACACATTTTCCCCTCAAATACAACATGCTAACGTTATTAGCACAAGCCTATGGCATTTTACATTGTATAAGTTAGCCTAGCAGCTAGCAAACTTTTTAGGGACAACAGCAACATTTAACAAACGTAACGTTCCATAATTTGGCTCCATTACAACTCACAAGGTTCACTGACAAAACAACTTTTGGCTCCATTACAACTCACAAGGTTCACTGACAAAACAACTGTCTTATACTGAACACGTTTTCCCCACAAATATAACATGCTAACGTTATTAGCGCAAGCCTATGACACTTTAAATCGTATAAATTAGCCTAGCAGCTAGCAGAGATTTCCTCTGCTCTCATATGAAGCCAGGATAAATCACACACAAGACTTAAAATGTTATCTTTGTGGAGGCTTTATTGTCTTCACAATTTATTGTTTCTTATCTGTGAAATTAAAGTAAATCAAAGCTTTGTTTCCACTGAGGGAAATGGTTTCAGCTGACAGAGACAGACAGGAGGTCTGCGTCACTGTGATGTGTAGTTATGTCTGGGCAGAGACAGACAGGAGGTCTGCGTCACTGTGATGTGTAGTTATGTCTGGGGAGGTGCACGCTCGTAGCTACAGCATCGATTCAACACAGAAGTCTGCATAACTTAAAAAATTACTTTACTAAAAGAGGCACTTTTTTGAAAATATGTCACCACAAACTGAAGATAAAAGATCCAAACTTTATATTTTGGCACTTAAAACCCACTTGTGATATATCTGTGCCACACAAATGTGAGGAAAAACTGTTTTCTGGTGTGAAAGGATTGTAATGGAGTAAAATGTCATGAAATCTGAAACACATTTCTGCCAGAAAAAAGGAGAAAATTGGCATTTAACCAAATAAAACTACAGCTTTATGCCCAACATATGATTCATAATTATTTAGAGAATTAAAGTGTGTATGTACGGTTAATAACTCCCCCAAATGACATGCTGCGACTCCCCACTCTTCCCACTCCCAAGGAATGCTAGTTAGACAGTATTTTAACAGAAACAAATGTGAAACAAAAGTCAAATTTCTAAACTCCTACCATACGAACATGGCAATGCCAAACACACTCTCACTCCTGCCAGATGTGATATATAATCCCTCCAGCGTGTTCTGGGTCTGCCCCGGGGCCTCCTACCAGTGCCTGGAACATCTCCAACAGGAGGATCTCTAAGGCTGGGCCCAGACACTGAATGGAGGGAACTCATTTCGACCACTTGTATCCAGGATCATCCAAGAATCGGCACCTTAACGTGGTCCCCGTGATCCTGGGAGCTGTGTTGTCCGGGGCTAACAGCCCCTGGTAGGGTCTCCCAAGGCAAAGTGGTCCCAGGTGAGGGACCAGACCAAGGGCGATTCAAGAAGACGTTGATGAAACGGCATATTCGGACTTTGAGGACCTCGGGAGGAAACTCGGCTGATATAGTTTTGGTGTTGTTGAATGTGGACCCCTGTGACTTCAATTCGTCAAGGCTTTCCTCAGTTCTTGGATTCTCCACAAATTCAAGGTAACATGGGGTGAGTACTTCAATTAGAAATGAACATTTGGGGGGTGAAGTGTTCCTCTTTTTTTCTAATAGCGACAACAAGCTTCCTCAACAAGCTTGTGGTCCTTAAAACCTTTTAGTATCCTGAGTTTTACGCCGATTTCAACGTCCTGAATCTCAGCAACTTTTCCAACACAAGAAAAACCAGTTTGATTTTCTCTCACTTTTATTTGTATTGTACAAAAATACATTTCTCTTCAAGCAGCTTCTCAG
This sequence comes from Epinephelus moara, assembly GCF_006386435.1. Taxonomy (NCBI): domain Eukaryota; kingdom Metazoa; phylum Chordata; class Actinopteri; order Perciformes; family Serranidae; genus Epinephelus; species Epinephelus moara. The sequence goes on along the minus strand of NC_065521.1, from coordinate 84,971 downwards.
TATCTGCGATGTGCAAAGGACACAATAGTCAGGCATTCAAGTACATTTTCTACAGTCATGTCACACATTAGATTTAGAGGTAGGCCTTCATATTGAAAACAGGTCTGAGGTAGTGTGCAACGTTTTCATCCATATGTGCTGTATAGTCAATATCAAGGGATCCAGCTGATTGTAGAAGGATTATGTATGTTCTCCAGATTAGTGCAGAAGGTAGCCCAATGCACTGCGTGTGCCGCGTGCACACAATACGTCACAGTTTTGTGCTTTTTTAAAGTGATACAGAGATTGTGCAACAATGCAAAAGTAAACATTTCACCACACTGCAAATAAATTCATCGAAACAGTTTGGATTCAGGCCCAAAGACAGACAAAGGGTTATAGTTACGTTGTATTCACATCAAGTGCGTTTGAATGCTAGAATATTTTGTGTTGACTCGCGTCATGTGCACGTGAAATCGCTGAATCCATGAGTGAACTTCCGCCGATACGTCCTCGGAATCATGCGTCCCCGGATTCACGAATTGGTTTTCGAATTTCAGATTTTTCAACTCTCGCGACGTGAAATCGCGCTACTCGCTTCACGACTCACGTCACGTCCATCACCACCCAACAGAAAGTCGCATCTAATTGCGTCTTCCCATTGACTTTACATGTGATGAACTCACGCAAATTGTTCTATTTGCCCCCAATGTGAACACATTAAAGATCTAGTGTGGTGGATTTAGTGACATCTAGTGGTGAAGTTTCAGATTGCAACCAACCGAAACTTCTCCAGTGTGCCAAGCGTTGCCAGTTGCTGATACAAAAACACGAATGGCCCTATCCAGAGTCAGTGTTTGATTTGTCCGTTCTGGGCTACTGTAGAAACAACATGGAGGGCATGCTATGTTTGTAGCTATCAACAGCTCATGCAGTTAGTTTCAGTTGATCACGAACTAATGAAAGCATAGTTGTGAATGTTCCATTTCTGCCAATATACCCCTTGAATCCTCCACACTGGACCTTTTAAAGTAGTGTCCCATTCAGATTGATAATTTTCCAATTGCATCTTAAAATTTTGAGACAAGCTTTGATGCTTAAGGCCCTGACACACCAAGCCGATGGTCGGCCGTCGACCAAAGTTGGGCCGCCGGTGAGCGTCTGTCTGTCCCGCACCATTGGCACTTTGGCTGCTTCTTCCCACTTTGGGAAGAAGCAGTGGGCTGCACAGATAGGAAACCTCTCGGCTGACAGGATGTACCACTCTCTCACTCCGCTCTCTCTCACGCAGGCGCAGAACGTACGTGCCACTTGGCCGTCGGATGTAGTCCGTGTAGTGTGTTCAAATGCAACTGACACAGGGCGACATGAGGCGACGTAGACGATGCAACAGTTGGCTTTTGTCGCCGCTAGTTCTTTGATGTCGGTTTGGTGTGTCCGCACCTTAAAGGGCAGCGCTTCAGATTAAAACTTTCCTCAGTCACCATTATAGAAATCCCAAATGTCTGGTTTCCTCCAGTGCATCAAGGCAGCAATCTTTTCTTTAAAAGAAAATAGTCAAAAGAAGGAAATATCAGGCCTTGATTAATGTCGTCGAAATCCAGTCAAATGGCTCTGATCCCAAACATGCGTCTTGCCAACAAATAAAAACCAACCAGGGCAACATTTTTACATGATCAAGCATTATTTCCCTGATTTCGACAAAGCAAGCAAAACACTGTGCTGTCTTTTTAGATTTACAACCACCTGAGATATGCTCATGTTTTCGGCTCGGGTTGAAAAATGCTGAACTACGTGTCAATTTGTGCATCTAGTGTGAGTCATTTTATGAACTCTACATGCAACCAGGTGTCTAAAATTCACCCTGATTTCAAGGTAACCCTTGAATGTCCCAAAAAAGACAACCAATTCAACATAACAGTGTGAGTTAGCTCGACAGAAACAAAAATTTGTTATTACGTTACGAAAAATCCTGCGACCACTTGGGTAAAATCAAAGGTAGCCTAAGATTGTACCTAGAATGCACCCAAACTGCAAACTTGCAGGGTACGGTACACAGTCATAGGCGTATATTTCGGGGGACGCGGGGGACATTTCCCCCTCAATATTTAGAACGTGCATTTGTCCCCCCACAATAAGAATATAAAGGTAGCAGAGAACTTTGATTTTGACGAAATAAATTGATGCAGAAAAGGCAAAAACTGATGCAAAAAAAAAAAAAAAAAAAATTCACCAGGAAATTTGGTGTCTGACGCTCAAAATTTCACAGTCGGAGGACCCCAAGCCCCAAAGTGTCATATGTCGCCCCCTAGTGGTGAAACAAACCCTTGTTTAAAACGTTCTGATTCCTGAGACGTTGATTTGTAATGTTTCAAACATGCGTGAAGCAAACGCTACAGGACGTAGAGGAGCTCAGTTCTGTCAGCGTAGTTGCAGTTCCTACATTCACCACTAGAGTCAACAGCTCAGTTAATGATCCTTTCAAGTGCCCCTGAATAATCGCGATATGTCTGACGGCACCTGAAAGCAGCATTAACTCCACTGAACTGACAGCAACCGCTGCAGAAGCTGCTCTTCACTTTCCTTCATGTGACTGAAGGCGACAAGGCTTTTTTTTTAGGAGTGGGGCACGGGGGTGGAGGGGGAGTAGTTTGTACTATTGGCGGGACCAAAATAGCCCCCCGTCAGGTGCAGCTTTACACATCGGCTCAGGTTACAGTTCAACCAAAACACAGACGTCCAGAAGCACCAGTGTGAACAGAAAGTGCTTTTCAGTGTTAATATCTTTTTGTTTTTCCTAGTCTAATCCAAAAAATAAATATATTTATAGAGTATGTACAAAGTCCTGCAGGTGTACGTGTAAACAACATCACGGTGGACACCCCCCGTCTGTCCGGAGCAGCTTCGCTTCACACTGCAGCTGAGTGCTTCCCTCCATCTCTGAGCTGTGGAGGCAGAGAAATCAGTTTTACCACAAACACAGTTCAGTAAACACACCGTGACATTTATACTATTAACACTTTTCTTTTACTGTTATTTACAATTCATTATTAGTACAAAATTTTCATAAATTTTATTTTTGTTTGTCTGTGTTTAAAGTCTGAATTTTTTGCAACAGTAATTATTAATAATTATTTTAGGGTTACTGTTATTTACAAATCACTATTAGTACAAAAAACGTATTCCTTTATTTTATTTCTTATTTTATCTGTATTTAAAGTCTGATTTATTTTGCAATAATAATAATTAATAATTATTTAAGGTTTACAGTTATTTACAACTCACTATTAGTAAAAGATACATTTTATTATTTATTTTTCAATCTGTATTTGAAGTCTAATATATTTTGCAATAATAATTCTTAATAATTATTTAAGGTTTACTGCTATTTTCAACTGCTACAACTATTTGTACAAAAAAATCATAAATTTTATTACTTTAACTTTTATTTTTACATCTGTATTTAAATTTATTTTATTTTTTAATCTTTATATCTATTAAAAAATCTTTATTTTGCAATAATAATTATGAATAATTATTTAAGGTTTACTGTTATTTACAACTCATTATTAGTACAAAAAAATCCTACATTTTATTACTTTTATTTTTTATTTTTTTTATTTTTACATGTGTATTTGAATTTATTTATTTATTATCTTTATATCTGTATTTAAAATCAAATTTATTTTGCAATAATAATTATTAATAATTAAGATTTGCAGCTATTTACAACTCATTATTAGTAAAAAAAAATCATAAATTTCAGGTTAATATGTGTCAAAAATGTGAAATTATGCCTATAAATTTGTATCTGTTATTTAAGATTTTATGAGACAGAAAAATAATTTGCAGAGCACCAGTAAAAATACAGTTTGACATGAAGATAATAGTGACATAATGTCACTGATCTGGTGCCAGTCTCTATTAATAACTGCAACATGTGAGGCCAAACTACTGTAAACACTTTAATCCACTAACACACGTGTTTATTTAGGATCGTAATGATTGTTTACTGCGTGGAAATCATCAGTATCGCTTAATATTCTTAATATTAAATCATGTTTTGAGCATCTGCAGCAGTTTCCATCACTAAGGTGATTTTTAGTTTCTTTCTGGAACCTTATTTTTTTGTTGTGGCACTCAGTTAGACCCAAGTGTCGAACTCTTCCCATCATCATTAGTCAGAAGTCAAACAGCAGCATCTCGTTATATTTTGGATCCAGTCTACAGACGAGGATCTGCTGTCAATCACTGATTTGAAACCTTTAAAGGCACCAGCTTGTTTTCACTTTGTGTTGTCAGTCACTGCAGAAACAGCTGTTGGTCAACCCCAGTCACCTTTGAACCGCGCAAACTCAGCACCACTAAGTCTATTTCCAATGCGCAGAGGATGCGTCCTGCACAGGTGCCATCACCCGCTCTGCCTTTGTCAGTGCCACATTAGATCTGGAGCTGATATTCACCTCTGTGCGTGTGCGTAAAAGTTTGTTTTTACGCACAGGTGCGCCACTCACCAGTTTCCTCTGGTTGCTGAGGCAGAAGGTGCAGATGGGCCGCAGCGAGGGCGCGCTGAGCGCCGCGGTGCCGTGCAGGATGCTCTGGTACCCGAGGCAGGGCTGTCCGTCCCGGCAGTTGTCCCCCAGCAGCAGCACGTTGGCCAGGTGCGAGATGTAGCTGGAGGCCAGGCGCAGCGTCTCGATCTTGGAGAGCTTCCTGTCGGCGGGCTCGGTGGGAATGAGCGTGCGGAGCGCCGTGAAGGCCGTGTTCACGCTGTGCGTCCTGTCCCGCTCCCGCGCGTTGGCCGCCTGCCTCTGTTTACTCACACCGGCGAGACACGCGCCTCCTCCACCTCCACATCCACCGTCTCCGCCGCTGCTGCTGCGTCTCCGCCGTCTCCTGCGTCTCGGCGCACCGGCACGGGAACCACCTCCACCTCCTCCTCCTCCACCTCCACCCGCCGCCTCCTCCCCCGGCTCTCTGCGGGGGCTGCAGTCCCCGGTGGACTTCCCGCCGCTGCTGTCGCTGCCGCTGTCCAGGTCGTCCAGGTCTGAGGTGAAGCCGTCGGGCTGCGCGCTGTGCTCGCTGCCAGTGGACTTCATCCTGGCTGTGCTGTGGTGAGACTGGAGCTGCTGGGGCCGTGCGGGCGGGCGGCGGCTGCACATCACTTTATCCTGAGGGTGAAAATAGCACCGGGGGGCCGAGCAGCTGCCGCCGATCCGGTGACCGAGGGGGTCTGCGCCGTCCGGCCCCCCGGCGGATCAGCATACCATTGCTAATGAATGACGGCTGCTTTCTGGGTCGCCAGCCCGCCGCGGAAAAGGGAAGACAGGTGGAGCCTAAAGGGAGGAGGGGGAGGGGGGCACCTGTTGTGGTCCAGAGGATACAGGTTTAATTTAGGCTCGACCTACCAGGGCTGCCCTCGAGACCGATACAGTGATTTTAGATCAACAATACCGATATGTTGGCCGATATTTAAAGTTTAATAACAAACAAATCCTGTTTATGTCATTGAGCCTCAGTCGTTCTGCATCATGTGCTGCAAGGCCGTATCCATGGAGACAAGAATGGGGGGGACCGCTGCCCTCAACTAAATTATTCATACGCAAAAAAAACCCTTACAGTTTGGTTAAGTAAAATGGTCAAAGAAAAGAAAAAAATAATTAAATTTCCTTTTAAAAAAAATAAGGAAATATAAATAAATTTCACATTATTTGCCTCCTATTTTTTAAATATTTATTTTAAGTTTTTTTGATCTAGTATGAACGTCACAACCTATTCCCTAAAAACCCTTGCATTTTACTTTTTAAAGTAAAATAGTAAAAGAAAAGTAAAATTCAGTTTAATTTTAAAGAAAATAATAATTTGAAAAATAAATTTCACATTATTTTGCTTTCTATTTTTTTTTAAAAAATATTTTATTTTATAAGTAATTTTGATTTATCATGAACATCACAACCTATTCCCTCCACACAGAACAAAAAAAACAATATAAAGAACAGATCTCACAAAAACAGCAAAGTTTATTTCATTTTTTTAATAAGTCATATTTTCATCTGAATGGAAAGCATTGGCATTTTGTGGGGACGCAAGGATAACATGAAAACATGAAAGTATTGGAGGACATTCATTTTGACAAAATTAAAGACACTGACACCATGAATTGATGAAGAAAAGACAGATATTGGTTCATAAAGATTCAACAGACTGTGGAAAATACAGTGTTTGATGCTCAAAATTCTCTGACAGAGCTGAAATCCCCCATTTCATCGGGTGTCTCTTTGTAGGTGTTTGGGTCTGTTTATTTGTTTACTTGGATCCCCATTAGTCACTACGAGGGTTGCAACTACTCTTCCTGGGGTCCACACAAGGAAAACATGATTTCATAGAGTAAAATAAATATCTGATTAAAAAATCAGAGGCAAAAACAAACAAAATACAACCAGAGAACTACAAAACAAACATGAAAAACAAACAAAACAAAACGACAACAAACTGACAAAACCAATAGATTAAATGCAAAACAGTCAGAAATTGTCAGGAAAAAAATAATAATTTGAAGTAACTTTGTAACTACTGTTGTTGTTTTGTTGCTTTGTAGCCATTTTGTGCATCTTTGTGGTTGTTTTCTGTCTCGTAGATGTTTCTCTCTGAGTAATTTTGCGTCATTGAGGAAACTTTTATTGGTTATTTTATTGGTCTGTACTCAATGTTTGTCTCCCTGTGGTTTTTTGTGTCTCTTTGTAGCTACTTTGTGTCTCTTTGTGTTTGTTTTGTGTATCTTTGTAGCCACGTAGTGTCTTGTTGTGTTTTGTGTTGGTTTGTAGTTCTGAGGGTCTTAGTTTGTGTCTCGCTAAGATACGTTGTTGCTTTGTGGTCATTTTGTGTCTCTTTGTAGTCATCTTTTGTCTCCTTGTGGTCATTTTGTGTCTCTTTGTAGTCATCTTTCGTCTCCTTGTGGTCATTTTGTGTCTCTTTGTAGTCATCTTTTGTCTCCTTGTGGTCATTTTGTGTCTCTTTGCAGTTTCTTTGCGTCTCTTTTGTGGTCTTTTTGTCTCTTCCTGGTTGGTAGATGTTAATTTGAGTGACACTTTCCAAGTGATGGCCAGGTGGCCCTCTCTGACACTTTGGGCACTCAGGCCTGTGCCTGATAGGCCCGCTCAGTAATCCATACACGTCCACCACTGTGTGAAACTGTGTGAAAACACAGTAACTTCCATCAGTCCAGAGAAACAGGAAGTGAAGTCAGTGACCCCGAATGAAATCATTCCACACATATTTCAACATTTTATTCTCTCACACTCAGCTGATGAACTTTATGACCAGTTTAATGTTGCGAACCAGTCTGCTGATACACACTGCAGCTTACTCATGACTCGTGTGTATGTTTGTGTGTGTGTGTGTGTGTGTGTGTGTGTGTGTGTGTGTGTGTCCTGTCTGTTGGCACCCAGGGCGGAGGATAACTTTGCTGCCATGGCCGGCGGCTCTGAGCTTCCATTGAGTGAACAGTCCAGGTGGACCCGCCCGTCCCGTCGCGTCCCCGCTGTGCCCAACAGAATGGACACACACACACACACACCCTCACCCTCCTCCTCCACCTTGCCCAGTGCCATCTTTGGGGGTGGATATAAATATCTGCGAGGGGACGAGGCACGTGTGTGTGCGTGTGTGTGTGTAGCAATAAATCTGACCTGCAGGTTGCTTCCAGTTTTATTGATTTTATCAGATCAGACAGGAAAGTGAAATTAATCTAAATCTGCTGATGCTGTGTTCAGCTTGATTTGCATTTCTGTGCAGTTTCACAGTCTTGACATTATTATTTTCGCCACCAGAGGGCAGTAAACCCCTAAAAATCATTTCTAGAAGGTTTTATTTTCTTGCAAAACTTTGAAGATTTCCAGCCTGTAGTGTTTCTCCAATGTGAAGCATGCTAAACATAAGATATGCAGTCATTTCTGGAGGTCAAAGGTCACCTCTCTGCAGGGCTAAACTTGCAACAGGAAGTCAAAGTGTGAGGGATTTATTAGATATACTCTCAGACAAACATCCAAAGAAAAGCAGCCTGAGAGAATCACACAGGGATCACAGCAATGTCAACAAACATCAACAGAGGAGTGCGCTCGTTGCTCCTGCTGCTGCGTCCTAATCAGTAGTAAGAAGTCAGCGCTGGGCCGTGCACAGGCAGGAGGAGTCAGTGAGAGGCTGGCAGAGAGGAATCCTAATTGGTCTGGAGCTAATGCGGCCTCAGTAATCTTTTAATCCTCATTTCCTCCCGGCCCCCGCCGCCCTGACCCCGCTGGCCGTGAACTTGTCTGGCCCCTGTAGCAAAGTCAAATGCTCCTCAGGTGCTGCGAGGAAACCTGAGGGAGCATCAGCAAACTGAAACCATCTCACAGATGCATCATAACACGACACCATAGAACACAAATGTCATAAAACGTTTTGAACACTGTGTGACTGCGTCGTCTTTTATTGGATCTATTTCAGGTAACGTCCTGTGGTGGCCACGCTGGAGGTCCTCAGCTCTGTGAGCAGCTGTTAACAGGGGATTATGGGTACAAGGAGACGGACGCAGTGCTGCAGACTGAGTAGATACAAAAGGTGAGGACATTCATTTGAACAAACCAGGTACAAAAATGTAAAGAAGAGTCAACGAATCCTGCAAAGCTTCCTAATCACAGAGCAGATTATTAACTGTCATATAATCCATCCTTTAACCACTACATTAATTTAAAGGGACACTTCACCCCCCACATGACCGCTTGTATATCAGTTACTCAGCCTGTGTTCAGTTGAATTTGTGAAGAAAACTTTGTTTTTCTCCAATGTCTCCACGGCGAACGAAAAATCCAAAAACAGAGAAAAGTCTTGATGAATTGAAGTCATTGGGGTCCAACAGCAAAACTGTATCAAACCATCTGCTTACAACTTCTCACACAACTCTCATTTATCCAGTTGTATGCTCAGTACTTCCCAAACAGACGTTTCTTTCCAACGAGGAACTGAATTACAAGTGAAACTTACCTGTTCTCTCTTCAGAGCCAGTTCTACCTTGCCAAACATGTCACTGGCTGATCTACCGCCCGAATGTTGGGCCGTTGGTAGACCTGGTGTTTCTGTACCAGGCGAGGTAGTTGATGTCCGAATATGCCAAGTCATCAAGGTCTTCTTGACGACCTGGGTACCTCCCGTTAGAAGTGTTTGGGCATGTCACACTGGTAGGAGGCCTTGGGGCGGACCCAGAAAAGTTGGAGGGACTACAAATGTCATCTGGCCTGGGAACGGGCCGATGAGGTGGGACGTTTGGGGTGCTTTGCTAGGCCTGCTGCCCCCGTGACCCGGCCCCAGATACGCGGTTGAAATGAGACTAAGATGATAGTGCACGAGTTGTGTTGGAGTTCGTAAATAGATGTTTTGATATAGTTTAGCTGTTGTTAAATGTGCTCCCCTTTGACTTCAGGGCATTAAGAGTTTTTTGGATTCTTCGTTCACTCTGGAGGCATGCTAGAAAAACAAAGTTTCCTTCACAAATTCAGCGTAACACAGAGTGTGTAACTGATACTCAAATGATCATTTGTGGGGTGGAGTATTCCTTTAAACGAAATGAGAGCAAGTCAAAACCTTTGAAGGATCTTTATTTGTTTTCTTACAAAACAGCCAATAAACATCGCTTTAATAAGAAATAACATCGATTACACAGTGGTTAAGATATATACAGCAGGAAATATGCGACAATATAAAACAACCAAATAAATAAATACTCGTACAGAGGTTTGGGTTTGTGGTGTGGGACCTGAACATGAACATGATGGCGTTCACAGTAAACTCAGATTGAAATAGCTGCTTGTGAAGTCCTGGTGAAAATGTGATGCAATGCTGGGATGCAAAATGGTGAGGTCATGATCTCCTGTCTGCAGAACGTAGCGTTGTGGAAGTCTTTATCTCTGTCAATATGTCTGTTAATGAAATCTACCTGGCATCACCCACTGTAGCTGCAGATGTGTAGCAGAACTGCAAGACAAAGGTAGTTTATTAAGAAATAGCTGCACCTGTATAACTTCTAGATACTTCCTGCCTCTTAAAGCACAATGTCTCGTTTTTACAGATGTATTTTTTGTATGTTATCACGTTATAAAAAACCTAAACTTCCCCTGCTGTGAGATTATTTAGCTAAAATAGAGCTTAGATAGAAGCTTCCTCTGCTTTGTTTCCCAGTGATGAGACACTTTGGGTTTCCTTCTGTGCCGATGGCTCTGGTTCACCTGGACGTTTGATCGCTGCTGGTTGGACTCCAATTGTTTGGTGTTTGTCGGCTTTGAGTGGGTCTCAACCGTGGGAAATAGGGAGCTGAAAAAAGAAGACAGTTTCAGTATGACTGATACAGATCCACAAATTAAAGACAAAGAATATTAAAAACAAATCAAATTGGACAGATAAAATGTTTTTTATGTTCTTATGTTTATCAAGGTTCTGTGATGGTACATAAGGGCCATTTTAGGTTAAAAAAATAGGAAGCTGGGGGAGGTGGGTAATATTCCAAGACAAAAAGTTGTAAATTTATGGGGAAAAAAAACTCCTCACAAATTTACAAAAAATATTTAATATTATCTGAGACTATAAAGTCATAAATATATGAGAAAAAAGAAACTCAGTAATTTATGAAAAACATTCGAATAGTCTCTGAAATTATAAAGTCGTAAATTTGTGATAAAAAACTCAAATTCCTGAAAAAAAAAAATCTTAGATATTCTCTGAGATTATACAGTCATACATTTATGAGGGAAAAAACTCACAAATTTACAAAAAAATATCTTGAATATTCTCTGACATTATGACGTTGTAAATTTACTAGAAAAAAGTGGAAAAAAAGTAGCTTTAAGTCCCAAATTTACAGGAATAAAACTCAGATACTTATGAAAATAAACCTTGAATATTCTCTGAGATTATAAAATTGTAAAATTACAAAAAAACTCAGAAATTTACAAAAACATATCTTGAATATTCTATTAGACCATATAGTTTAAAATTTCCAAGAAAAAAAATGCAGAAATTCTTGAATATTCTGAGATTCTAAAGTTGTAAATTTATGAGAAAAAAAATCGGAAATTTACGAAAGAAATCTTGAATATTATCTGAGATTATAAAATCGTAAAATTATGTGAAAAAACTCAGAAATTTACGAAATTTACTAATTTACAAACATAAATTTACAGGAATAAAACTCAGAAATTTATGAAAAAAACCCTTTTAATATTCTCTGAGATTATAAAGTCAAAAATTTACGAGGAAAAAAACTAACAAATTTACAAAAAAATATCTTGAATATTCTCTTAGACCATATAGTTAAAAATGTACGAGAAAAAAACCCGCAGAAATTCTTGAATATTCTCTGAGATTATGAAGTTGTAAAATTACGAGAAACAACTCAGAAATTTATGAAAAAAACCTTTAAGTCATAAATTTACAGGAAAAAAATGAGATATTGTCTGAGATTATAAAGTTGTAAATTCATGAGAAAAAAAACTCAGAAATTTCCGAAAAAGAAAATCTTGAATTTTCTCTGAGATTATAAAGTTGTAAAATTACAAGAAAAAACTCAGAAATTTACGTAAAAAAAACTTTAAGTCGTAAATTTACAGGAAAAAAACTCAAGATATTGTCTGAGATTATAAAGTTGCAAGTTTATGAGAAAAAAACTCACAAATTTATGAAAAAACCTTGAATGAGATTATAAAGTCGTAAATCGTGTGCTGATTTGTGAGCACCAAGCCAGTTTGCTTCTGATCTGCAGCCTTTGTCGGGGGGTCCACAAATTAGGGCCAAAGCCACGGTGGTGTGACCTCGGCAAAACACGTCGTCATACGGTTCCCACTGTGACGGGAGTGTAAAACTTTATAACTTGACCTTAAACTTTTTCTTCTTCCCCACATGTTCCTGACTTCACCTGTAAATCTGTCAGATTCTCAGATCTGCCTGGCTCCAGCACCTTTCTCCAGATTTCCGTCTTTAACTTTAATAACGCATCAGAAGCCTGGATATTACAGAACTGCATCAGTTTTGTTTTCAATAACACTTTTATTTCTGCTCCAGCTGAAAACCAAAACAGAACTGGCTCTAATCAAACAGCTGGAGTTCTGCACACTGAAAGATAAAACCAAAAGACAGCGCTACAGTTTGCTTTGATCACTGCAGCATCCACAGACTGTCCATCCACAGTCTTTTCTTCACTGGGCCTCATCATCTGTCACCGGTCAGTTCATGAGACTGGACGCATTTTCACGTGTTTCCAGTTTTCTTCATGTGTTTCTGACTCATGTGTGCAAGTCTCAGACTGGCTGGGGAAAATGTAGCACTGAAATGTTTCTGCTTTCTCTCCTGAAACCTGAATAGAAGACTTAACAAGCCAGGAAAGGAGCTTTTCCAAGTCTCATTTGACTTTAAGTGATTGAAGTAGGGCTCCCTTCTTACGTCAAAATAACGCCCCATGTTTAGTCCAACTTACCCTTCTGGAGCAAAGAGAACCGGAGTATCCGCTGCGGCAGGCGCAGACGTTCGGTCGCACACATCGACTGCCGTAAAGACACTTCTGTTCACAGTGAGCTGAGGAGTGACATGGAAACAATCAGCCAATCAGGACCCAGTTTTGCTGTTATTCTGAGGACACATTTTGGTGGGATACTCACGGATCTGACACAGCATGCCTTGCCAGCCCGGGGCGCAGTGGCAGGTGTTGGGTCCAACACACTCCCCGCCGTTCAGACACTTCTGCAGACAGCTGGCTGAGAGGCGACACAAGACTTTATATAAGTGCTGAACTCAGGTCACAAATGTAACTGAAGACGAGACTTAAAGGAACACTTCACCCCCCAAACGACCACTTATATATCAAATTCTCTCTCTGCGAAAGTGACAGCGAAACTGTATCAAAATATCCGTTTACAAACTTACACACAACTCGTGCAGAGTAATTTAAGTCTCATTTATCCAGTTGTATTCTCAAAGATGTACTGATTAGGTTTTCATGGCCAAGGGTCAAAGGTCAAGGTCACTGTGACCTTGCATCCATCTCATACTTAATGCAACATCTCAAGAACAGCTTGAATGAATTTATTCAAGTTCGGCACAAATGCCCACTTGGACTAGCAATGAATGGATCAGTTTTTGGTGGTCAAAAGTCAAGGTCACTGTGACCTTGCATCCATCTCATACTCAAATAAAAAACATCTCAAGTACAACTTGAATGAATTTCTTCAAATTTGGCACAAATGTCCACTTGGACTAGCAATGAACTGATTAGTTTTGGTGGTCATAGGTCAAAGGTCAAGGTCACTTGTAAGGAGTTTATATCAGGACAGGAAGTGGATTCTGTCATCAAACATGAAGACTTGTAGTTGTCGATGTAATGGTAATTAAGAACGGAACAACTATTGTTATGCCATGGTCAAAGGCATTATGTTTTCAGGTTGTCCGTCCATCTGTTACATTCTAGTGAACGCAATATCTCTTTAAATTTGGCACAAACGTCCACTTGGACTCAAGGATGAACTGATTAGATTTTGGGAGTCATGGGTCAAAGGTCAAAGTCAGTGTGACCTCATTTCTGTCATTCTTGTGAATGTTATATCTCAAGAATGCCTTCAGGGATTTTTTTTCCCAAATTTGGCACAAACGTTCCCCTGGACTCGAGGATGAACTGATTAGATTTTGGTGCTCAAAGCTCAAGGTCAGCGTAGCCTTGCATCTGTCTCATTCTCGTGAACACGCTACCTCAAGTACACTGTGAGGGAGTATCTTTAAATTTGACACAAACGTCCACTTGGACTCAAGGATGAACTGATTCGATTTTGGGGGTCATGGCCCAAAGGTCAAGGTCAGTGTGACCTCATTAGTACTCTTGTGAATGTGGTATCTCAAGAATGCCTTCAGAGATTTTTTTTTTTTTTTTTTTCAAATGTGGCACAAACGTCACAAGAATGAACCGATTAGATTTTGGTGCTCAAAGGTCAAGGTCAGTGTAGCCTTGCATCGGTCTCATTCTCGTGAACACGCTACCTCAAGTACACTGTGAGGGAATTTCTTTAAATTTGACACAAACGTCCACTTGGACTCAAGGATGAACTGATTAGATTTTGGGGGTCATGGGTCAAAGGTCAAACTCAGTGTGACCTCATTCGTCTCATTCTTGTGAATGTTATATCTCAAGAATGACTTCAGGGATTTTTTTTTTTTTCAAATTTGGCACAAACGTTCGCCTGGACTTGAGGATGAACTGATTCGATTTTGGGGGTCATGACCCAAAGGTCAAGGTCAGTGTGACCTCATTAGTACTGTTGTGAATGTGGTATCTCAAGAATGCCTTCAGAGATTTTTTTTTTTCCTTCAAATTTGGCACAAACGTCACAAGGATGAACCGATTAGATTTTGGTGCTCAAAGGTCAAGGTCAGTGTAGCCTTGCATTGGTCTCATTCTCGTGAACACGCTACCTCAAGTACACTGTGAGGGAATTTCTTTAAATTTGACACAAACGTCCACTTGGACTCAATGATGAACTGATTAGATTTTGGGAGTCATGGGACAAAGGTCAAAGTCAGTGTGACCTCATTTCTGTCATTCTTGTGAACGTTATATCTCAAGAATGCCTTCAGGGATTTTTTTTTTCCAAATTTGGCACAAACGTTCCCCTGGACTCGAGGATGAACTGATTAGATTTTGGTGCTCAAAGGTCAAGGTCAGTGTAGCCTTGCATCTGTTTCATTCTCGTGAACACGCTACCTCAAGTACAATGTGAGGGAGTATCTTTAAATTTGACACAAACGTCCACTTGGACTCAAGGATGAACTGATTAGATTTTGGGGGTCATGGCCCAAAGGTCAAGGTCAGTGTGACCTCATTAGTACTCTTGTGAATGTGGTATCTCAAGAATGCCTTCAGAGATTTTTTTTTTTTTTTTTTCAAATTTGGCACAAACGTCACAAGGATGAACCGATTAGATTTTGGTGCTCAAAGGTCAAGGTCAGTGTAGCCTTGCATCAGTCTCATTCTCGTGAACACGCTACCTCAAGTACACTGTGAGGGAATTTCTTTAAATTTGACACAAACGTCCACTTGGACTCAAGGATGAACTGATTAGATTTTGGGAGTCATGGGACAAAGGTCAAACTCAGTGTGACCTCATTCATCTCATTCTTGTGAATGTTATATCTCAAGAATGTCTTCAGGGATTTTTTTTTCCAAATTTGGCACAAACGTTCCCCTGGACTCGAGGATGAACTGATTAGATTTTGGTGCTCAAAGCTCAAGGTCAGTGTAACCTCGCATCTTGTGAACACGCTATCTCAAGTACACTGTGAGGGACTTTCTTTAAATTTTCCTTTAATCTTGACAAAAGTCAAGATCAGTGCGGTCTCATTTCTGTGAATGTTATATCTCAAGAATGCCTTCAGGGATTTCTTTCAAATTTGGCACAAATGTCCACTTGGACTCAAGAACTGATTATAATTTTGTGGTCAAAGGTCAAAGTCAGTGTGACCTTGACAAACATATTTTTGGCCATAACTCAAGAATGCATATGGTAATTATGACGAAACTTCATACAAATGTCGAACAGGATAAAATAATGAAGTGATGACATTTTATATCCAAAAGGTCAAACCTCACCAGGTGGGAGGGGCTAAGACGTGAGGAGAGGAGGCGAGGAAAGGAATCAAGAGGAGTGAAACCAAATGTTGCAGTGAAGATCAAACCTGAGACTTAACAGACGCCTCCTGATAGATAACAGGCCGTGCACGTGATTGACAGGCGTTAAGGTGTCAAGTGATGATGAAGGAGGAGGGCGGGGCTAACACAGACTTCTCCCCTAAAAGTAAAAGCTTCAACAGATCATTCTTATCTGTGGTTAATCCTCTCTTCACTGATGTTCGTCTTTTAGGTAGCCGTTCCTTCAGCACTGAGGAGTCTGAACATCAGCCCCATAAAGCGCGGCAGACATCAGAGCTGATGGTTTCCATATGGGAGGCGTCTCTGTGGGAAGCATCTGTCAGCAGAGAGCGTTCACATGTTCTCATCGTCCCTGCTGCTGCATGGTGAGCTTAAGAGTAAGATGGCGCACTCTTGAGCCAATTATCAAACAACATGCCAAACATTCTTTAATTCCAGCTTCTCAAAATATGAAGATTTGCCGTTTTTCTCCGTTTTATTTCACTGTACACTCAGCAGCCACTTTATTAGGTACACCAAGAGCTGATGCATCATGGGACCTGCACCGTACGGATCTGATTCTTGTATCGCGGCACTTACGTTTATCACATCTCTTTCCTCGCCAACCTGACGGACAGTCGCAAACGTCTGGGCCGACGCACCTGCCGCCGTTCATGCACATGGGCTCACACACACCTGCAGAGAGAGAGAGAGTAGATAAAGGTGTTTTATTTTGTTATATTCTCCTTGTTTGTCATGTCTGCTTTCACTTCCTGTCTCTGTGTGTTTTCCCTCCACTCTTGATTGCCTGCCCCGACCTGATGAGCTTCACCTGTCCCTCACTAGTGCTGCCGTCACCTCACCTGTGTTTGAACTGTGTCTTTCTTGTGGTGTCTTTTCCCCTGGTGTTTAGTTTCCCCTTTGCTCTGGATGCATTTTGGGTTTACTTCTACCTGTCGTCTGCATTCATCTGGACTCTTTCAGGTTGTTACCATCTTTGAGAATAAATCATTGCACTTTTCCTGACTGCATTTTCATCAGTCAGTTCTGCACTTGGGTCCAAACTCTGACAGTTACAGGCGACTGTGTCATGTAGTGATGTCATTCAGTTGACAGAATCAGATCAGTTTTTCTGATTTGATTTGAAAAATCTTTGGTAGAAAAGTCCTCTTAGTAAATAAAAAAAGAAGAGAAGGAGGAAAAAGAGATTTGAGTGAGGAGAGCAAGAAGAAGAAGAAGAGGGGGAGGAGGAGAGGGATGAAAAACAGAACTAAGAGGATTCAACAGTCACAAGTGAAGGAAATAAATTTGACAAACGCGTGATGTGAGGACAGTAAACAATAAAATAAAATGTAATTTAAAAAATTAAAAAAAAAAAAAAAAAGAATCTGATTGAAAATGTAATAACTTAACCAATACTGTAAAAAAATGGGGGGGGAAAGTAATATAATTTTTACTGGTAATGTAATACTTTTATATTATTATTAAATATTTTATATATTTGATATTAATATATTTATTTATTTTTATATATTTTTTATAAATTTGACAAACAAATGATGATGAGGACGATAAACAAAAATAAAAAAAAATTAATAAAATTTTAATTCAACAATTTAATTTTTAATTCTAAAAAAAATTAACCAAATTGAAAATGTAATAAACCCAAGTGACGTAATAACTTGACTAATACTAGAAGAAAATAAGAAACAAATGTCCTGACTGATATTGTCATATATTTTTAACTGGTAATGTAATACTTTTAAAATTTTTTATATATTATTATTATTAAATATATATTTGATAGTTATATATTTTCATATAATATGTATTTTTTATAAATTTGACAAACAAATGACGATGAGGACGATAAACAAAAATTAAAAAATTAAATAAAATTTTAATTTAACAATTTAATTTTTAATTCTAAAAGAAATAACCAATTGAAAATGTAATAAAACCAAATGACGTAATAACTTGACCAATACTGAAAAGAAGAAAAAAAAAATGTCCTGACTGATATGGTCATAAAATCTTTACTGGTAATGTAATATTTTTCAGGTGGGTGATTTTTTTTTTAATATTATTTCTCTATAAAATATATTTTTGTAAAGTATAAATGCAACTTAATATATTACATAAAATATATTTATCACTTAAATATAAAATATATTTTAAAAAATTTAATAGGTAATACTACTACTTGCCATCTGTTGTAAATTTCCCATTCTACGTAATGCCAAGAGTTTACATTTCCAAAAAAATAAAATCTGTGTCAGATGTTCATGTTTTCAGTCGGCTAACATGACAGTAACAGCACTATACATTCTCTGTACTTGCACACTTTACATTTCAAAGAACTAGAATTACCAACTCGTGGAAAACATGTACGCTTCACACACATCTTCCCATCATCAGTGTTGAATAAAAATGACCCATCTTAAAGGTTTTATCATCAGTCAGGACATTTTATGACATTACTGGGTTTCATTATATTTTCATTCAGGTTGAGTGAACTTTTTATTACATTTTTAGGAAATCATTATGCTATACGAAGGAGGGAGAAAGACTGACTTTTCTCGCATCGGCTCCCGGTGTATCCGTGCAGACAGGAGCAGACGTTGTTCCTTATACACACACCGCCGTTCTTACAGGGAGGGCTGCAGACAGCTGGACGAGGACAGAGAATAAAGAAAATATTGACAGAACTGATGGGTTAGCGTACTCTGTCTGATCAGAGATACTCCCTTGTAAAGTTACCGTTCTGACACTGTGCTCCGTAGAAACCATGAGGACAGTCGCAAACATTCGGCCGGACACACGAACCTCCGTTGAGACATACGGGAGAGCAGAGAGCTGGAGAGAGAGAGAGGAGAGCATCACTGAGAGGTCAGTACACACACACACACACACTAAAACACACT
This sequence comes from Epinephelus moara, assembly GCF_006386435.1. Taxonomy (NCBI): domain Eukaryota; kingdom Metazoa; phylum Chordata; class Actinopteri; order Perciformes; family Serranidae; genus Epinephelus; species Epinephelus moara. The sequence goes on along the minus strand of NC_065521.1, from coordinate 66,374 downwards.
AAAACACACTCACCGGTCTCACAGGACAGTCCGGTCCAGCCTGTCGTACACAAGCACTCATCTGGAGACACACACTGGCCTCCGTTGTGACAGTGACGGCTACACACCACTACAAAACAGTATCGTCACAATCATGATACTTACAGCTTTGGAAAGTAAATACAATTAAATGACTATGGAAAACAGAAGATCCCAGTAACTGAACTCACTGGTCTCACATCGAGGTCCAACGAACCCGTACGGACATGAACAGGTCTGCAGTCCCACACAGGTGCCTCCGTTTTCACATGGTAACCTGCACAGAGCTGCACAGATGCGTTTCAAGTAGTTATATCATTTAGAACAGTTTATTTGTAAGCCATCATAATCATTGATTACCCATGACTGTAACTGAGTTGTGAACTTCTTAACTGAAATCTTCACAACAGGACATGTTGCAGCAGGAATATGATCCAAAATCAGGGAGAAACAACAACGATGATTACTGGTTTCCCCAATGTTAGCATGTAGCTACATGTAGCAGTGCACTTGCAGCCATGGAATGACTGATATGGAGTATAGTGAAAATAATTACCACTAAAACCTTCTAAACCAAACTCTTCACAACTGGACATGTTCCAACAGGAATATGATCTAAAATCAAGGAGAAACAACAACCAAGTTTACATCTTTCTCTGAAATTAGCATGTAGCTACATGTAGCATTGTACTTGAAGCCAGTGTATAGCAGCACTTTCTATCGTAATAAATTGCCAGTAAAATCTTCTAAACCAAAATATTCACAACTTGACATGTTTCAGAAGGAAACTGATCCAAAATCAGGTAGAAATTAACAAAATTTGAAACCAAGATTGCATGTTTCCCTGACGTTAGCATGTAGCTACATGTAGCAGTGTACTTGCAACCAAAGAATGAGTGTAAAATCTTCACAACAGAATATGTTGCAGCAGGAATGTGTTCCAAAATCAGGGAGAATCAACAACCACAATTACTGGTTTCCCTTTTGTTTAGCATGTAGCTACATGTAGCAGTGCACTTGCAACTGGGGAATGACTGTAACGGAGTATAGCTGCACTTTCTACTGTGAAAAATCCCAGATAAAACTGTCTAAACCAAGCTCCTCACAACTAGACATGTTCCAACAAAATCAGAATAGGATGATCAAAAACAGCAACCAAGATTACATCTATCTCTGACGTTAGCATGTAGCAGTGTACTTGAAGCCGGAGTACAGCAGTACTTTCTATCATGATAAATTGCTAGGAAAATCTTGTAAACCCAATTCTAAAGAAGTTTCCCTGGCGTTAGCATGTAGCTACATGTACCAGTGTTCTTGCAGCAAGCAAATGACTGTAGAATGGCAGCACTTTCTATTGTGAAAAGTCACCAATAAAAGCCTCTAAACCAAAATCTTCACAACCAGACATGTTCCAACCGGGATATGAAAATCAGCCATATATATAACATCTCTCTCTGATGTTAGCATGTAGCTACATGTAGCAGTGCGCTTAAAGTTGGAGTAAAGCAGCAGTTTCTGTCGCAATAAATTGCAAGTAAAATCCTCTAAACCAAAACCTTCACAACTTGACATGTTCTAGAAGGAAACTGATCCAAAATCAGGTGGAAATTGACAAATTTGTAACCAAGATTGCACGTTTCCCCGATGTTAGCATGTAGCTACATGGAGAAGTGCACTTGCAGTCGGGGAATGGCTGTAACGGAGTACAGGGGCACTTTCTACCGTGAAAAATGACCAATAAAACCTTCAAAACCAAAGTCTTCATAGCCAGACATGTTCCAAGAGAATTATGATCCAAAATTAGCAACCGAGATCTTTCTCTGATGTTAGCATGTAGCTACAAGTAGCGGTGTGCTTAAAGCCAGAGTATAGCAGCACTTTCTGTTGTAATAAATTGCCAGTAGAATCCTCGAAACCAAAAAAATGGTTCTACCATGGTTCTACCATAAAAAATGACCAATAAAACCTTCTAAACCAAAGTCTTCACAACCAGACATGTTCCAATAGAATTATGATCCAAAATTAGCAACCGAGATCTTTCTCTGATGTTAGCATGTAGCTACATGTAGCTACATGTAGCAGTGTGCTTAAAGCCAGAGTATAGCAACACTTTCTATCATAATAAATTGTCAGTAAAATCCTCTAAACCAAAATCTTCACAACTGGATATGTTCCAAAAAGAATCTGATCCGAAATCAGGGAGAAATTTACAAAATTGGCAACATTTCCCTGACGTTAGCATGTAGCTATATGTAGCTATACTGTAAACACTTGCAGTAGCATGCCCTGAGCAGATGACCATATAAGAAATCAATCACGATGTGATGTCATCTTGTTTTGAAAAAGACATGTATTTCAAGAAAATTATTAGACTATTTCTTTCTGAAATTAATTTGTAATATTATGGGAAATTTTATATGTTTGTAGATGTATTAATTGATTTTGAAAACCAGTGTGCTGAAGAGTAACTGGGAAAATGAGGCTAGCTTTACCTTCCTGACAGGTTTCTCCATGAAACCCTCTGGGACACTGACACACACCCGGAGCAATGCACACACCCCCGTTCACACAGTCCGGCTCACAGATTGCTGTGAAAATATGGATAAACAAAAATAACAAATTAAAACATAGATATGACAACCCAGAGAGAAGTAATATCTACAATATAAGCCATTTGTGTGTTTACCTGTCTGACAGTCAGATCCAGTGTAGCCTGGTTTGCAGCGGCACGTGTTGGGCCGAGCACACTCCATGTTCCTGCCACATGTATGCCTGCAAACAGCTTTAAAATCCGACAGCGCAGATGTTAAATCTGTGTAAAGGTGACGGATGTTCTGCACTATTATCAAGTGTTGACGACATTGTTGAAGACATGAAGCCTTACCTCGACAGGCTCGTCCATCTCCGGTGTATCCCACAGGACACCTCCCGCAGCGGAAACCCTCGTCCAAGGTTGGTTCACACAGGACACCAGGAAAGCACGGCCGGTCGGCACAGGTCGTCGCATGTTTGTCTGCTGTTGTACCACTCCTAAACCCCGGCTGGTTGGAGGTAGCTCTCTGTAGCGGGGCGCTGTACGCCGTCTTGGCCGGTGTTGTGAGGGGCAATGCTGGGACCACCTGCGGCAAATCTGGGCCTTCGGATCTCGTCTCACCCTCATCTCCATCTGCGGAGAACTCTGACTCAGACAGCGAGTAGGACAGAGCAGTGAGGGCTGCTGTAAGTGGGAAGGCATGTCTTGGAGGGGTCCAGGGTTTGGCGTGGGTGGATACCACGGAGTTGAGCTGGGGCTGGGTTGTCTGTTTGGACTGCGCCACTTTGCCAGACTGAGTGGATATGTGAGGTGCGGGCAGTGTTACCTTAGATGGTGTGACACTGGTCAATGCTCCTTGAGACTGCTGGGAGGTAAACACAGAATGAAGGTGATTGGATGTTCTTGCTACCTTAACATCAAGACGACACAGTACAAAAACTCACCTTGGAGACCGTCACTTGAGGAACCGTAAACTCTCTGGAAACAGTCGTGCTGGATCTGGTGTATGTCCTGGCATCCGTTCTGAGGTTGCTACCGTGGTGGGTGATGTGAGTATTGAGGGCGCCGACTGATGTTCTGGGAACATCTCTGGAACCAACAGTGACTGCCTCTCTCCTCCCCGTCCCGCCTCCCCTCCCTGAAGCAGGAACCTGGCGTGGTGCGTTGTCTCGGTTCGCTCTGGTGACGGACCAGGACAGGTGTTTGATGCCGTGCCTGGTGGGCAGGTTGGGCAGGTGGAGCTGGGAGACTTTGCTGCTGCTTCCATAGGGGGATCGGCCAGTCTTGCTTACTGTCTGCTGCTGAGGAAGGTGGTTGGATGCTGAGGAAAGACAGGAGGTGACATCAGTGCCTCGGGCAAATTAACCCCTCCCCCCAGACAGTTATTGTCCAGTCACAGTTTAGTAACCACAACTAGCTTGTCAAGCTTTGGATTTCTCCTCTAGGCTTGGGGCAGTACTTATATTTTCATACCTTCATACTCATCTGAGATTCACTGGAGTATACGGTATGACTTAATTTTTCTGCAACATTACCGACCTAAAATATGCCGCTAACGTTATCCCCACCACTTGAAGTCGCCATATTTGCAAGCTCAGCTGCCTGTTCTACCACTGACCCCCGGTGGCACCTCATGTGCACTGCATACAGTACATCCTCAATAAAGCCTCTCCATATGAGTTTAAAAGAAAGATGAACGTCTGTATTTTTTTGATGGTACAGTCGGGATTTCTAAATACCATGGTATACTGTGATACCACCCAAGGCTAACCTCTACAGCGCATGTGATTTGGTCTGTAGTAAGAGCTATGCTTTTTATCCTTTCTAAAATCAACAAGAATTAGCACCTTGTGGTTGTATGCCTCCGCGAACCACTCAAATTGCTGTTGCAGTTTATATCCATCACTGTAAAAACACAGATGCTTCATACCCGACAGCACAGAAGATCTATACAATCAGCACAGCTTCAAGATTAGAGTCACTGATTCCGTATCTGGCCAAATGTCTCCCCTTCTGTTCCTGAGATATGACATTAAATAATGGACAGAAAAGTGTTTTAATATAGGACATTATGATGTCACAGTGAAGCTGACCTTTGACCTTTTGGATATAAAATGTCATCTTTTTACCATGATATCCCATTTGACATTTGTGTAAAATTTTGTCATAATTAGCATGTGTATTCTTACGTTATAGCCCAAAAACACGTTTTGTGAGGTCACGGTAACCTTTGACCTTCAACCACCAATTCTAATCAGTTTATTCTTCAGTCCAAGTGGACGTTTGTGTCAGATTTAAAGAAATTCCCTCCAGGTCTTTTTGAGATATTGTGTCCACAAGAATAAGACAGATGCACGGTCACACTGATCTTTGACCTATGACCACCAAAGTCTAATCAATTCATTGTTTAGTCCAAGTGAACATTTTTGCAAAATTTGAGGAAATTCCCTCAAGGCGTTCTTGAGATATCATGTTCACAAGAATGTGACAGACAAGGTGACGATGACCTTGACCTTAGACCACCAAATGCTAATCAGTTCACTGTTGATTTCAAGTGGATGTTTGTGCTAAATTTGAGGAAATTCCCTCAAGACTTTCTTGAGATGTGACCTTGACCTTTGACTACCAACTTCGAATCAGTTCATAATTAACTCCAAGTTGACATTTGTGCCAAAGTTGAGGACATTCCCTCAAGGTGTTCTTTAGATATTGTGTTACGACGAACAGGGTCACAGTGACCTACGACCACCAAATTCTAATCGGTTCATCGCTGTGTCTAAGTGGATATTTGTGTCAAAATTTAAAAAATTCCCCCAAGGAACTTCTTGAGATATTGTGTTCAAAAGAATGAGACAGACGAGGTCACAGTGACCTTTGACCGACCACCAAAAACAGATCGGTTCATCGTTAAGTCCAAGTGGACGTTTGTGCCAAATCTGAATTTAAAAAATTTCTCAAAGTGTTCTTGAGATATCGGTTCACAACCATGAGATGGATACAAGGTCACAGTGACCTTGACCTCTGCCCAAAAACTTCAAATGAGTTAATCGCTGAATCAAAGTGGATGTTTGTGTGACCTCATAAAACCTGTTTTTGGCCTTTACTATCGAATTAATGCCTGGAGGGAATAAACTTGGCACAAACCTGACCTTGTGTAACCTTGTGTCCATCTCATTCTTGTGAACATGACATCTCAGTAACACCTTGAGGGAATTTCTTCAAATTTGGCACAAACATTCACCATGCATTCTTGAGATATCAGCTTCACTAGAATGGGATGGACGGACAGACAACCTGAGAGTTGAAAACAGTAGTGCCTCTGGCCACACACAAGCAATTTACAAGATTCTTGCTTTTAATTTAGTCAGCTGAGACAGTGTTTAGCGTTAAGTGCATGTGTGCTGTGCAAAAATAGCGAATAATTATAAAGTTGAAAGTGTGAGATGAAGGAAATCTGTTTAAATATCAGCGTGAGGAACAAATAAATAGTTGAGAACATCTCTCCAAGCAGTGCAAACTGATTTAAACGAGCCATGTCTTGTTTGCGGCTTCTTGACTCATCTGCATTAACACTTTGTTCTGCTTTGTGCCTTCCCAGATCAGCACGATCCACAGTAAAGAGGTTTAAATTGGAATGACTCTGTCTCCTCTGAGTAATTAGGACCCTCTGCTCCCCTCGTGAGAAAACAACGTTCAGCAGTCTTCTGTCGAAACTTTGCGGCCGGGCGCTGACTCAAAAAACCAAGTACCAAAGGTTGTTATTACATCCAGGCCGTCTCCAGCCACTCAAACTGATTTATCCGCTGTAATAAATGGCGTTCCTTCCATCCAAGAAAAACACATAAAACAACATCAGGAAAACCAGAACATCAAAAGAACAGAATAAAAGATCTTTAAAGTAAACCACAGTGTGTAGGGGGAGATTTCATATTACTGACAGATGTTTGCATTAAATCTGGATCTTCATGTTTGTTAAAATTCATGTACGCATTCTTTTATTTTTATTCGGATTGTATTTTATGTGAATGGAGATGTCATAACTAGGTGTCAGAAGTCCCTTACCTTCCTTAGCGTTCTTCATGCACACACGTCCGTTGCCGTGAAGGCCAGGCGGGCAGCGGCCACACACATATCCGACGTGCGGCGGCCTGCGGTTGATGCATTGAACCCCAGGAAAGCAGGGCCTGCTGGCACACGTCGCCGACACATTCACAGCCAGAGACTGACCAGATCCTGAAAGACACAACCAAGAAAAAAAATTAAAGTTTCTGAACAAATAAATACAGTTGGAGGACACTGTTGAAATCTTACCTGAAGCTGCACTTCCTGATGGTTGGGCTACAGTGGAGGTCTTGGCAATAGCGATGCTGATTTTGGGCTGATCAGGCTTTACTTGGTCTGGTATAATTCCTGAGATGTTCTTGAAAGTGTTAGTTGAAGATGGGTTAAGTTTTCCTTGGCCTTTTCTCAAAGCATCAGTCTTTGTTTGGGTCACAACTGGTGTTGCTGCTGTGACGCTCCGGTTAGTTTCTGCCTTTGTGAGCGCTGGGTTCAGGCTCATTCCTGGAATCCGTCCCCATGTGGGGGTCTTAGTTTGTGATCGGTTCAGGTCAATCCTTGGAACTGTCCTCCCCGCCTCAGCCCTCGTCTGCGGGGAGCTGCCACTTGAGGTCTTCCGGAACGTGTCTGTCTTTATTTTGGGCGGTTGCAAAAGAACATCTGGTATCCTGTAGTCCGTCGTACGAGCAGCAGATGTGGGGGAGATGGGGACCGGCCTCACGACTGCTGTTTGAAGAAAAACACAGATTATATTTTGGATTGCCATATAATTCAATTCTAGGACACCCACATTGCAAGGAAACCAAATGCAAAAAGGAATGGAGGAACATACTGAGGATGGAACCAATAGAAATCACAGGAAGGAAGAGTCAGCAAAAAAATTGGAAGGGTCAAAGTTTTTTTTTTTAATAAGACAGACTTTCGGAGCCAGTTTGTGTAAAGATCTCAATGAGGCATGACTACCACTCAGCCTATCAACACATTTACAAGCCACGAGCATAGCAGGAAACACTCAGTGATTGACGTCGACATGCTGCAGACATGGCAGCAAGTCAAACAAACCTGACTCTGATTTGTCCTGCGTTGGCTCGGCCAACATTTCCTGCTTCGATCTGATACAACAGAGGCAGATTGAATCATCACGAAACTTCAGAGTCTTGACTCTTGTGACTCGACTTTACTTCTGTGTGGTTATCCAACTTTTGATTAATTGGTTGGTTGCTGTTTCCAATTGTTTGGAGAGACATACTGTTTATCACCGTCGTCTTGAATAGCATATAGTTTACTATCGTTTGTTCTTACCCTGATTCTAGTTTGGGTTTTCTGTACACACTTTGAGACACTTGCTTGCAATTAAGGGCTTCGAAATACACCTCCAGGACTGGTTTATAGAATTTGATTTTACTTAGACCTGACTCGTGCTTTTGACTGCAGCCCTGATGTGAAGGGCTCAGTAAGAGGTCAAATAAGTGAAACCAAAGTCCCTTTACTGGAGATGATAAGAGGGCTGAAGAGTAAGCAGAGGAACAAAAGGGGTGAGGAAATCCAAGGACCTGTCCTCAGGAGTGTACCTTTACAGAGCTCCATAAAAATGACACACACTACATTAGTGACAGTAATTTACGCTGTGTGCTTTGCTGTGAGCCAAATGTTCCATTAGGGATGATAGCGTCTTGAAACATACACCTCGGTTTGATTTTTAGCCTGCTTACACGCCAGGTTTTGAGGCTCTTTGATTACTCAAAGGACAACAGTGGAATGGCAAGAAAGCCGCAACTCCATTGACATTTACCGTAGAAAGTCCCTATGTAAACACGAACGCTGGAGATTATTTGCAACTATTATTCAGCCCAGGTTTGTTTAACAGGCTTAAATGCTAAATACACAAGTTCCAATGCAATTGCTAGAAAAGAAAAGTGTTGGCAATGTACATCACCATGGATACCTTGTATTTGTGTGGATATATTGAAACAACACTGTGGTTAACGTGGTTGTGCTTAGGCACAAAAGCCACTTGGTTATGGGTGGGGAAAGAAACAGATTTGGGGGGCTCAAATGTCACTTGGAAACCCCGCAATGTGTTGTTAAGAAACACCCAGGTCGGCTAGAAGCGATATCTCTCATGTCAGAGTTTATTCAATGTTAATTTCCCTGTGTGCCCTAAAGCATGCTTGCTGGGCCTGAAATTGGACAACAATGTTGGAGTCACTGTCGACTGCCTATGGAAGTTGGGTTACTTATCTACTAAAAGACTAATTCTTCGAAACTGGAAGAAGCGTAAAACAGCCTGCTTCACAAGGGACTCTTGGCTGAAGGAATACCTGGACTTGCTAAACACAGAGCAGGCAGTCTGCCTGGTCATAGACGCTGATAAGGGCCTGGAAGACCACCAGAAACAGTGGGTGCGGTTACAGGATGGCTTCTCATTCAGAATGAAATAAATCTGAATGAAATCATTTGGAATTAAAGTTTTTCCAGGTAGTTTACATAAGAAATATTCATTCCGAATGAGGGTTTACACGATAGATCAGTTTAATCGCCTTTATTCGGGTCTGTGCAAGGTTTGGGGCAGGGAAGGGTTCTGATTGGATAGGGGGCAGGGCGGATGTTACGTGTTTACCAGAAGAAAACACTGTAGTCCTCACTCCGGATAACAAGATGCTTGACNATTAGGTGTTTACAAGATCACTTTTAATAGGAATGAACTTTCATTCCGAATGAAAAGGGAATTAAACTGTCCATGTCAATGCGCTCAATGTCTGTACACTACAACAGTAGCCACAGTTTAAAAGGCTTATACACAACAAATGTATGAGATGCAATGTATGTTACGTAACATTCTTAACGTCACCCTTGCATCCCCCCTGCCTCCATCTTTTTTTACCTTTCTTTTTTTGGTTACTGTGTTAAGTCTAAAAGAAAAAGGAAACACCTAGGTTTGGTGCCACAAACACTGGTGGAAATGCTGAAAAGGGTTGCCGAAAACCAATTAGTGTTGTTTTTTGTTGGTTTCAAACAGTAGTCTTCAGCTTGGCACATCTCACCAAGGTGACGCACCATCCGCCATCCCGTTAACGTTTATACTATACATATGAAATGTGCAAATGTAACATTCTTGGTTTGCAGAAATGTACAATGCCAACATTTTCTTCTGTCGCAAGCGACTCAAAAACCAATTCCACCATCGCCTTGTTGAACTTTTTGTGCAGCCAATTGCAAACTTTGTTCTCTTTGTCAACCTGTCACCGCAGCTAGCGGCAAACCAGGTAGGGCTGCCCCCGACTAAGAATTTTCTTAGTCAGCCAATAGTCGTCATTTAGGGCCATTAGTGGACTAGTCTCCCGCATGTTTATGATATTAATTTAATGATTAAATTATAGATTTTGGTGGTTTAAGTTGAAGGTGTGAGAAAGAATAGTATCAGTAACATTACAGAGAAATACAAACCGTACTAATGAACCTTCATTAATATAGGCCTATATTTTATCTACAAGTGCACGTCACACACTGAGCGAGCCGCCTGTTAATGACGCTGTGGGCTAATGGGCATGTAGCTACTTCAATGTTTCAGATGATACGTCATGTTCGAGACTAATTAAACGAGGGACTTATTAGCGATTAGCCTTTTTTTTTTGGCAGAAAGTAAGAAAACCACCTGCTTTAGCTTAAAACAAAGTGTGTCTGCAACTAACCACTGGCAAATACAATTAAAACCAACTTTAACAAGCTACATATTAGCTCTAGTTTGGAAAAGAAGATTCTTAGCTACTGGGAGCTGTGAAGCAGCTGCAGACATGCAACACTAGGAGCTTTATGAATATCAGATGTATAATTTTGTATCACAACTATTAGTGTTTACTGTGTGAATTCACGTCTGTACATATGCATGTACACAAACATGATTAGTCGGAAGCAGCTTTTCCCTCCCGCAGCGGGCTGTGTTTTCAAAGCATTAACTCCAGTTAGCACTCACTGCAATGCAAAGAGAGCACATGGAGGGAGGCGGCGGTATCAGCTGCCATCAGCCATCTGGTTTCCATTCAGCACTGTATCCCTGCTGAGTGTTCCTCGGAGACGCATGGCTGCGACGAACAAATTCACCTTCATGCTCTGGGCAGTTAGCTGATGCTCTTATCCAAAGGGATTGTGCAACAGCAGAGATATCTTGCATGCAAATAATTACATAGAAAAGTAGATTTTTATTTGTTATGCAAGACCTTAAAACTACAGAATGGCTGCACACTTTCAAAGAGCAGCAGTATCTGATGAACTTGTTAATGAGAGTCAGGCTTGGGGGTAGGAACTATCTCGTATCAGAATCAGAACCCGGCTGATTGCGAAGTTAGTTTTGTGTATGCACGTATGTGTGCACAGTTCCATGGAAAGTTATTTTGTCATACCAGTCTTAAATTCATGTTTTTGTGAAAACATTAGCAATAGTTTCAAATATTTTTTACAAGTGCATCGGAAACTGAGGGAAACATCTCACCTATTCTTAACAAAACAGTCTTAAAATTGAATATATGTGAAAGTGAAATCATTTGTTCAGACTGACATCTGTTCAGTTTTTTATCATCCCATAAACCTGAGGAGCATCTAATGTTCTCGTTGTATTCACATGACGTAATGGTCAGACTTTGTTTTATGTTCTTTGGCCGTCAGATCGAACCTGACACTGAATATCTCTTCAAATTATTATTGCTTTTTAGTTAACTGGTACGTTTCTCCACAGCAAGTTGTGGTAAGAACACAAGCAGGTTATTCATTGCCTTGCTTAAAAGTACTTTGACAAGATACAGTATGTGCTGCTGCTGTTTAACAAAGCTGCAGCCTTCAGGCCTAAAAAATGAAGCCAACACATAAGTGCCAGAAACTGCAGTTCCTCTAATGGCCACACGAGGGTGGCTCCAAAAGAAAGTAGTTTCCGAAAGACTCTCATGTTAAAATGTCCAACGTTACAGCAGAAATAAACATGTTTACAGCCTGGTACAAAACAGTTTTGGTCTCTACGGCTAATTTCAACATCCATGACAACTGTACAGGGGATAGCTTTTTATATAACTCACCTATTTAAATGTTATTAAGGCTTAAAACTACACAAGTCGCAACCATAGCAACAACATAACATAGCATAACCCCAAATTCACAGAGTATAGGCGTGATCGTAGCTGTCAAAATTTCAGCTTGTGTTCAGGTCATGAAAGTCAACTGACCCTTTGCTAAGTCCCGCCCCTGGAAGCTAGCTTGTAGTCCCCTCTGTCTACTTGTCTCTGGAATCACTATTTCATTTTGTTTTCATGGTTTTAAGCCTGTTTTTGCGAAGGAATATTGCATGAGCATTATCACAGTTTACCATAGCTGTACTTTGCTAACCAGGCTAGTAGCTAGCTAGCATTAGGGTAATCTCGACCCTCTTGTCCAACTTTTTGCTGCATTCAAATGGAACTCATGTGCTTGTGTTTACGACATGGGAAGTTGTGCACATGGAGTTGTGAAAATTTCCACTTATAAGGTCATGAACGCCAGAAGAGGGGGGTAAATTTCCACTTATAAGGTCATGAACGCCAGAAGAGGGGGGTGTCCATACAGACTCTTCTCGTGGACGTGGTAAATGCAACCCCATTTGAATGCAGCAATGGTCACTCGTGGCTCCAAAAATCCAAGATGGCGATGGCCAAAACACCGACCTATAGAGTTCACAAACTAATTGTTGACGTCACAGTGGCTAAGTCCATTTCTTTATGGTCTTATTAATATATGAAAATTGTCTTAGCAGCCGTCCTGATAAAAATGCAGTGGGCTCATGCTTACCTGTGCATATTGTCCCATTACCCACCATGCCTGTGGGGCATGGCCCGCAGCCATAGGAGCCAAAGCTGTTGATGCACTGGACTCCTGGGAAACACGGCTTCCTTTCACACTCATTGATGTCTTCCAGGCACGTTATACCTGCCAAAAACACGCACACAGCGAAATAGTTTATGCGATCATAAACCATAACTGACATGACATTGATCCTCTACACCTGCAAATACGTGATGCCAGAAGGGCTCGACATAACCTGCTTTCTGTGAGCTTCAAAAATCAAAGGCTCTACTTTTGTGGATTCAGGTAGATGGATTTTAGTGGCTTTCACCAACTTGTTACCTCTCAGTCCCACAGGACACTCGCACCTGTACCCACTGGCTGTGTTAATACACTTGCCAACTGCGCAAGGGGCCGACAGACATTCGTCCACATCTTCGTTGCAGAGGTCGCCCTGCCTACCCTCAGGACACACACACAGGTACTTCCCACTGCCTGCTGGAAAATTGACATCCGTTACACAGGTACCTCCGTTCTTACACCCACATGGCACCACGTCAATCTGTGTTACAGATGGGAAAGAAAGAGACACTGCTGAGGCATTGTTATCCTCCCACTTATGCCGTTATGTAGGCGTTAATGTCTCCTAAAATTAAGACCACATTTCCCATAAATCCTACTGTCTCCTGCACCTTTCCCTCTGATCGTCCTGATCTCTCCCTCTGCGGCTCTTACCTTCACGGTGGAGGTGCTCTGGGCGTTGCACTCGTCTGACAGCGTGAAGCGAAACGAGCTACTCGACTGACGCCCCTCCACCTCAGGAAAAGATGGGACCCTCCAGATAAGAAGGCCGGCAGGGGAGAGGACGGCATCCTTTGGCCCCTCCTCCAGCTGGAAGAGGAGGGCCGAGCCCTCGGGGTCTGATGCTGCAAACTGGAACACAAAGTTCTCCCCGGTAAATGTCCGCAGGGCGCTTTGAGGCTGGTGGAAGGCCGGCGGCTCATTGACTGAGGGCAGAGGAGGAAAAACATGTACAAATACCACATACTTTCAAAAACAATAGAATTACCGCCTCTGCAAAACCGTCAAGTTGCCATTACAGTTTCCATCCATGTCTGTGAAAACATGGATGCTTCACACACAGAAGATCTATACAGTCAACACAGTTTCAAGATTAGAGTCACCAATTCAGTATCTGACCAAATGTCTCCCCTTCTGTTCCTGAGATATGACGTTAAATAATGGCCAGAAAAGTTTTTTTTGCAGAACGCTATGATGTCACAGTGAAGTTGACCTTTGACCTTTTGAATATAAAATGCCATCACTTCATCATTTTATCCTGTTAGACATTTGTGTGGAATTTTGTCATAATTAGTGAATGAATTCTTGAGTTATGGCCAAAAACATGCTTTGTGAGGTCACCGTGACCTTGCCCTTCAACCTTTGACCACCAAGTTCTAATCGGTTTACTCTTGAGTCCAAGTGGACGTTTGTGCCAAATTTGAAGAAATTCCCTAAGGGCCCGCTTGAGATATCATGTGACCTTGACTTTTGACCTTTAACCACCAAATTCTAATCAGTTCATGTCTGACGCAAAGTGGATGTTTGTGCCAGAGTTTTTAAAAATTCTTGAGATATCACATTCACAAGAATGTGATGGATATAAGGTTGCGGTGATCTTGGCTTTCGACCAGTTCATTGCTGAATCCAGGGAAACATTTGTGCCAAATTTGAAAAAGTTCCCTCAAGGCCTTCTTGAGATATCATGATCATGAGAGTAAGAGAGACGCAAGGTCAATGTGACCTTTGACTACCAAAGTCTAATCAGTCTATTCCTGAGTCGAAATAGATGTTTGTGCCAAATTTGAAGAAATTCCCTAAAGGCCCGCTTGAGATATCATATGACCTTGACTTTTGACTTTTAACCACCAAATTCTAATCAGTTCATGCCAGACGCAAAGTGGATGTTTGTGCCAGATTTTTTTAAAAATTCTCTCCAGGTGTCCTTGAGATATCACATTCACAAGAATGTGAGGGATATAAGGTCACGGTGATCTTGGCTTTCGACCAGTTCATTGCTGAGTCCAGGGAAACATTTGTGCCAAATTTGAAAAAAGTTCCCTCAAGGCCTTCTTGAGATATCATGTTCACAAGAAAACAAGGCATGAGGTCACAGTGACCTTGACTTTTGACCTTTAACCACCAAATTCTAATGAGTTTATGCCTGACGCAAAGGGGATGTTTGTGCCAGATTTTTTTTTTTAACTCTCTCGAGGTGTCCTTGAGATATCACATTCACAAGAATGTGAGGGATATAAGGTCACGGTGATCTTGGCTTTCGACCAGTTCATTGCTGAGTCCAGGGAAACATTTGTGCCAAATTTGAAAAAATACCCTGAAGGCATTTTTGAGATATAACATTCACAAGAATGAGACAGATGAGGTCACAATGACCTTGACCGCTGGCCCATGATCCCTAAAATCTAATCATCCTAATGAGTCCAAGTGGACATCTGTGCCACATTTGAAGAGATATTGCATTGACGAGAATGGAACAGATAGACGGACAACCTGAAAACATGGCAATAGTTGTTCCTTTCCTAATTACATTACATTGACAACTACAAGTCTTAGTGTTTTATGGCAGAATCTACTTCCTGTCCTGAAATAAACTCCTTCATGTGAGCTTGCTTTGACAAAAACATTCCTCCAGGCTGTTCCTGGTAGAGCCATTGTAAACACCCATGTCCATATCTGGAGGTGTTTCCAGCTTTTCTTTCCAAACTGAGCTCTCGACGGCCATGTCAACCAGATCATGTAGCATCCACTTCCTGAGATCACGCTCTCCCCCACAGATGTTCAACAGGAGGAAAGTGATGATAATCCCAGGGAACACCTGCTCAGCATGACGGTCATATGTTAAGAAACTGACTAATACGATTATTGCTGTTACTGAATTCCAAACCTCACAGTCTAGAACTACGTCGGGCAACTTGGTGAGATACTTGTATGCCATTGCAGAGTACCATTGTTGTTGAGAAACCTTTTAAAATGACCGCCCTGAGGAAATTCAGGTTTTAATGTGGGACTAAACGACGTGTTATCCTGCGCATTTATCGCAGTGCTCAGCTATCAAAGCCTCACTAAACTGACTTGTGTTTCGTTGAGTGTGACTAAGAATGACTGTCAGTCTGTGTAGCCGTAGTAACAAACCATGTGATTTACCCCCGCTGCTCCCCTCTGTCTCAGAGTGGTTAAGCGACAGGTCAGGGCATGCTGGGAAACCTAAATCTCCGCTCCTTTGATCTGCTAATGGGGACAAACAGGACCACAGTTGGACAGCTACCTCGCTAACAGCCAACCACGACTGTCACGGCAATCATGCAGTAAGATAAATGCTGTTCTCCCTGTAATTCATCATTAGTGGGCTACAAGCTGAGACAAAAACACCTCCTGGAGGTCTGAAACACTGGTTCCCAACCCAACCCCAAACTAAGTGAGATATTGTATGGATTTCATATTATATTCAATGCATAACAATCATAACAAACCCACCCTGCCTTTAACCTGAGTTTATTTTTTTGTTAAGTTTTATGTCTTAAATAGTAATCCGAACTTTTAAAATAGCAATTTTATTCAGTTTTCTTCACAGAAATCAACAAAATGCTGAGATATAGACCAACTGTTCAGGCAGCTCACATCCCAGCTACATCAGCTGATCTCAAGCAACTCAATCAGCTGATGGAAGGGAGTCAGCTGATAGATCACATGATTCCTTTCTATGCAACCAATTGGCGAATCTCATTCAGGGCGCCCTGTTTAAACTGCTCTGGCCTGCCTACTGTTGCCGCTTCCTCTGGAAGCTGCTTTGCAACCTGCCTCCACCCCAGCTCACCCTTTTCATGCTGTGTCTGACTTATCAATGTCATTTCTGTTTGTCATTGATGCTGCTCTGTTCTGTTCCCGAGGGGTCTTTGCTGCTGCTCTCTCTGCCTCGGGCTTTCCATGTAGGCATGTGGAAGGGCAGAGAGGTGTGCTCTCTCTCTGCCATAAGGCTTTACATGTAGGCGTGTAGAAAATCTTTCCATGTAGGCATGTGGAAGGGCAGAGAGGTGTGCTCTCTCTCTGCCATAAGGCTTTACATGTAGGCATGTAGAAAATCTTTCCACGTAGGCACGTGGAAGGGCAGAGAGGTGTGCTCTCTCTCTGCCTTAGGCTTTCTGCATAGACCTAGGAAAGGCAGAGAGGCCCCAGAACAGCGCCATACCGCCAAATATGATAATGCAAATGGAAATAAAGTTTTCTTTGACTAAAGTTGTCCAAACTTAAATGTACTTTCTAAAAGTTGTCTTACATCCTAGTGGTGTTTTGGCAACTCCATCTGGGGGTCAGGACCAAGGAAATAAAAATTTCGTTGTATGCTTTAGGATTTCCCATCACTGAAACTATGGGTTTCGCAATTTTTTAGTATTGACAATAACACTGATATTTAGAGAGAGCAAGTTGCAGCAAGTTTGGAAACCCTGAGGGGTGAGTGGAGACGCATTGCCCATGTTTAAATAGAGTCAGCAGGCTAAAAGGGAGACAGGACAATCTTGTCCACATATTTTTGGCCATAGGGTTTACTTATACTTTTATATAAGTGCTGTGTCTCAATATTGGATATTTCCATTCGTACACTTCCATGTAGTACACTGTGTAAACTATGTACTTAAGAGTTTCATGGTCCCCATCCCTTTTGCTACATAACCGAGATGGCGACCACTGAGGGTGAGAAGTGTCTCGTGTTCCACACTCAACTTTTTGACTGTTATGAGTAAACCATCCGAGTTAATGACATAAAAGACATAACAGACGTGCACATCCCAAAACTCTTTAAGGCAGGTGCTGGACGAAAAGAAAAGCCATAACACCATAGCTCCCTCAAGAGTTTTTTGCCTGATAACCTGTTGACTATGTGGATTCACCAAGGGCAAATTATGTATGGTTCTGTTGATGACGTATCTCTTTTCGTACCTTGATTCACAGACCAGGTGAATTTGGAGGTGTCGGGGTCACAGAGGAGGCAGGGGCTGCTGGGATTGGAGTCTCCCTCTGCGAAACACATCCCATCGATGTTACACGTCCTCTCCTGGCAACCAGAAAGTACAAAAGGTTTGTTTGCGTACTCATATTTACAACACTGTTTAAAAATGCCAAAGCAGCTTCCAGAAATTACAGCAATATAAACATATTTCTTCAAGCTGTTTATTTTCCTTCAGTGGTTTTCTCTGGAGGAGCCAGGTACACAACAGGAAATCTGCTCCATCTCTGCTTCGGCTAATTCAATTTAGTTCAGCTTTGGCAGGCACATGCAGATCTCTGAGTGTCTGCAGTCGCATGTTGTCCTGTCTCTGTTCCCATAAAAAGCACTTCCAGTAACAACACGGCCCTCTCTGCACCTTTGTTGGGTTTTTAAAAAGCCAGCTGCTGCATGTTTGGAGGAAGGGAAATCACACTGTCTCTGGTTTAGTCATTCAACAAGTTACAAGTTGTTCAGAGCGCTGATTCTGCAGCCCTAACAGAGCATATAAAACGCTTCGCTGCACTTTTCCTCTAAACACCACTGAATCACATCTGTCTCCTAAATCTGTTACACAAATACACAAACACTAGTGAGTCCAAATTTTCCCAACAAGTGACCTGCTACGTCCATTATTTTATACAGTTTATGATGTGGAGGAGATTAACAACTGGACATGGAGGAAAACGCTTCTTTTTTGTATGCGAGTTACCTTTAACTTACAGAGTCCTGAGCGCGATGCGTCGCACACCTGGCAAACGCCATCGTAGATCGTCAGCACCTTGGCCTGGCTGTACTGGGAGCCATCGTTGGTGACCTGGGACAGGAAAGAGAGGAGCTGACATGACATGACTAAACATCCACCGACAAACAAGAAAAGATCTGAGACGTTACCTTAATCTCCCAGCGTGCGTATGGTTTGTCGTCCATCATGAAGTCTTCTGTGTTGACGGCTGTGTTGCTCAGAGATGGCACGGCGCAGTCTAAAGCCTTGGAGCTGAGGAAGGTGGCTTTTGTTCTCTGTTTTTCCCCTGGAACCCAAACTCCGTTCATGTACTGTGGGGGCAGATTAACGCAGTTCAGAGGACATATCGTGAAAACCTCTTGAAGGCATTCAGCCTGACCTTTGACCTTGCCTTTCCTTACCTTAAGTCTGTTGGCGTGGCAGCTGAGGTCAGGAGAGTCGATGAAGCCGAGGCCAAACACTCGAACGCTGCGACAGTTGAAGGTGCGGATGTCACACAGTCCACCGTTCTCCAAATCTGTTATTTCTAATGGCTGGCCTGTCAGAGGAGACATAATAATGATTCTACAGTTGTAGCAAAACATAATCATTGACCTTCTTTACCAATTACGGACTGGAGCAAGAGCCTCTGGGTACTCACTGATGGCCAGGCTGCAGTCGTAGAAGCTGTGGCTGGGGTAACACTGGCAGCCCCACTCTGTACACTCTCCATTTCCGTTGCAAAAGTTGGGGCAGCGCAGCGCTGTCACCACCTCCCTGGACGTTCCTGGATGACCAGACACCTCCAAGGCTCTCAGGGTCCGGTTTTCCAACAGCCTCCTCTCGCACTCATTCTCCAGGTACGGCAGCAGCGCCTCCTCCCAGCCCAGGTCGTCTTTGAGCTGCAGGTCCAGAATGCAGAGATCCACTGCCTCGTCCAGGCGGCGTCCCAGTAGTCCTCGGCACACGGCGCCAACGGTGGAGTTGGCCAAAGCGATCTGGCACACCTCCAGAGCTTTGGCGGAGGTCAGGCCGCTCGGTGTGGGCCACTCAGGCTGCACCTCTGGCCGGGCTTCCGCCAAGTGATCCTCAGGGAAGAAGTAGGCTAGGTTCTCCAGATCGGCCTGGCTGAGGCTCTGAGTCGTGAAGACAGGCTTAAATTCAAATGACGCCTGTCTCTTTGGCCTGTCAGTGGAAAGCAGAAGATCCTCCCTGAACTCACCGTCCAGTTCAAGACCACCGTCACTGTTTTGATTGTTCCCGGTGTGAAACCCAAGGTGCCTCCTCTCCAGAGGATGACTTCTAAAGGCAGACATATCCAGGATGCTTTCCTCCCTCTCTGGACTCTTGATGTATTCCACTGTTGTGTCCATAGAGGGGAACACAGATGTGTAATCCACATTATTGTATGCTATGCAGTCGGAGTGAGCGGAAGGATCGTACAAGTTCCTCATCCCTCTGCCGGTGTGATGGGAAGTGCTGTATCCTTTTTGGCACTGACAGAAGGGCCTCTTGACCTCTTGCGTCGTCCCAGGAGGTGTCTTGTCAAATAAACTCTCACCGGGTGCTATCCTAGCACACGCACAAAAGAAAGGAAAACCACAGGAACAAAAAGCTCTGTGAGGAATCTGCCTTTTCAGGTTCAAAACAATCACATCAATTTTAATCTTTATTTGTCTCAGACTGACCTCCAGCTCTCTATGAAGCGATGCAGGTCATCAGGACCATAGGAGCCACCATCGGAGCCCTGGAAGTCGTTGTTGCCATTGCGGTCGAAGGTGCCGCAGAGGCCCTGCGTGTTGCTGTAGTCAACGCTGGGCGCCCGTACGGACAGGCTCATCCCCCAATCGCCAACATCGGCCCTAACAAAGGCCCCGGAGGGAAAGATCAACTACGAGAGGAGAGTCACATCCAGCAGTGCATTAACATAATCTCCTCATGCAGGAGAAATGAACATTTAGACCCTAAAAGAACGGCGCATTCTTGATCAAATTTATATGATGGATGTATTTAAAGTCAAGATCCCTCATGCATTTGATTTGGAAGCACAGCATTGACTGATTTTCCAAACAATTCTGCACCAGTGTGAAAATGTTCGGATACCTACGGTGACCTTCTTCCCCTGGTGGGACTCCAGCACCCTGACTCCACTGCCCTCCCTGTCACCTAGGTTCTTCAGGGTGAGCTGTGGCCTGGTTTCCTGTGGCTGGCCGTTGCACATGTCAAAGATGGCAATATCGTTTCCCTCTCGCACTGCTAGCCCACAGTTGCAGGCGACAGCGTAGTGCCGGCTGCCACAGTCCCACTGGCGAGAGTGGACCTCAAACTCCCTGACGAGGCTCCGGTAAAGGACAAAAGTGCCGGTCTGGTGGTTTTCATAACGCCTGCACAGCAGAATGAGAGAAGGACATACAGATATATCAACGTCTGAGCCAGACTGGAACTCAAATTACCATTTGACGGCCGCTGATAACTGATGAATGGGTAAATTACCTGCCGTCTAGTGTAATGACATGTGGGTCAGTCAGAGAGTAGCAAATGGAAGTAGGAACGTCCTGGACCGTGACCTGGGGGAAGATGGTAAGGAGAACAAAGATAAGGGGGGCTCCAGGCTGTGACCCCTTGACCTTGAGCTTTGATGTTTTCACCCAGTACAGATGGGAAAACTCCTCTCGGCAGGCTCCTCAGAGACACACTGTTTGGAGGGCTGACATCATGTCTTACATAATGTAATGGCTTGTGTGGAGGCAGCTAATGACTACGCAGAACATTGCTCTTTAAACATGATGTCGACTCATCAAACAGGCACACTTTTGGCCCTCAACCCCCACCGTCCCTTCCAGTTTTATAAAGCACCATATAACTGTGTGTACATGTAAACAGTCTAACAGAGAGACCTGTGATTAGAGCCATCTTTCTAATTAAAGTAATAGTTAGATAATTATATCACATTGCTCTTCATTGTTCATTTAGTTTGGGACCCTGGTGCCCTCTTAAGAAGTTCAGGATGCCACTCCTGGAATCCCCAAGGACCACTGGAACCTCCCTAAAGACCCTTTGGGCACCCTCAACTGGTCCAGGAACCCCTTTAACGACTTTGTCCTATGCAGTTTGCATACCACAGCACCCTAACATCAAGAATCCATGGCACCCAATTACCTTTGAAGCATCCAAAAAGAGCCCTGGTTACGCAAAGACTGCTTTTATTTGTTCAATGACCCTGAGGAACGGATTGGAAAGAGAGGATGGAGAAGGCGACATGTGTGCAGTGGTCTCATGAATAGTTGGTCCATGTTTGTTTTTTGGGTAAAAAAAAAATTTAATCCGCATTTTTGATTCTACTGTTTATTTCTGTTGTGTATTGTGCAGCACCCTCCGTTAATGACACATCCATGATATCAGTGGTTCCGCTTAAAACTGGTAACATCAAGGTTCCAAGACCACCTGGTCTCACTCCGAAGTCATCAAAATCCGGTATTGGGCAGTGACTTGCAGCGTCACAGACTGACGATAAAAGCCATCCTTTAAGGTCAGTATGATACGCGGCCGGTCATCATTATTGTTTAGCCGCGCTCGGCGGCATCAGGGGGAAACGCAACTGGACAAGAACGAAGGTTAAGGCGGCAAAAGTCATGTGTTTTTGTTGCCTAAACTTAACCACATGTTTTTGTTGCCTAAACCCAATCATGTGTTTTTGTTGCCTAAATCCATCCACGTGTTTTTGTTGTCTAAACCCAACCATATGTTTTTGTTGCCTAAACCTAGTCATGTGTTTGTTGCCTAAACCTGGGCATGTGTTTTTGTTGCCTAAACCCAACCAAGAGTTTTGTTGCCTAAACCCAACCATATGTTTTTGTTGCCTAAACCTAGTCATGCGTTTTTGTTGCCTAAACCCAACCATGTGTGTTTGTTGCCTAAACCTAGGCATGTGTTTTTGTTGCCTAAACCCAACCAAGAGTTTTGTTGCCTAAACCCAACCATGTGTTTTTGTTGCCTAAACCTAGTCACAGGTTTTTGTTGCCGAAACCTAACCATGTGTTTATATTGCCTAAACCTAGTCATGTGTTTTTGTTGCCTAAACTTAACCACATGATTTTGTTGCTTAACCTAGTCATGTGTTTTTGTTGCCTAAACCTAGTCACATGTTTTTGTTGCTGAAACTTAACTACATATTTTTGTTGCCTAAACCTAGTCACATGTTTTTGTTGCCGAAACTTAACCACATGGTGTTGTTGCCTAAACCCAACCACATTTTTGTTGCCTAAACTTAACCACGTTTTTGTTGCCTAAACTTAACCACATGATTTTGTTGCCTAAACCCAACCATGTGTTTTTGTTGCCTAAACCTAGTCATGTGTTTTTGTTGCCTAAACCCAACCACGTTTTTGTTGCCTAAACTTAACCACGTGATTTTGTTGCTTAACCCAACCATGTGTTTATGTTGCCTAAACCCAACCATGTGTTTTTGTTGCCTAAACCCAACCACAAGTTTTTGTTGCCTAAACTTAATCACATGATTTTGTTGCTCAACCCAACCATGTGTTTATGTTGCCTAAACCTAACCATGTGTTTATGTTGCCTAAACCTAACCATGTGTTTTTGTTGCCTAAACCCAACCACGTTTTTTTTGCCTAAACTTAACCACATTTTTGTTGCTTAACCCAACCATGTGTTTTTGTTGCCTAAACTTAACCACATTTTTGTTGCTTAACCCAACCATGTGTTTTTGTTGCCCAAACCCAACCACGTTTTTGTTGTCTAAACCCAACTATGTGTGTTTGTTGCCTAAACCTAATCATGCGTTTTTGTTGCCCAAACTTAACCATGTGTGTTTGTTGTTGAAGGAATAAAATGTCATTTCGTCTTGTTGTACCGATGTAGTGCTTTTATTTTGAAAGAGACTGCATGTAAACTGTAAATTTCCTGTGAAAACAGAAGTGTATTTTGAAAACAGACGATGCATGTAACAGGCAGAACTTTATATGGTGTCCAAGAACGACGTCCCATGACCAAACATCGATATGTGACGAGGTCGAACGGACAATGTGCTGTCCAAGAATCTTTGATGGAACTGGTTCAAGAACCAGAGCTAATTTGGTGGACAAGGGGTACCTGAAACCTCCTCAAGATTTCCAGGATAGTCATCAAAGATCTCTGAAACCCCCTCAACCTCCTGTACTCATTGATTCACATTATGGTCCACTAATACGTGTTCAAGGATCCCTCAATGACCGATGAAAACCTCTTAAGGATCCCTAGAACACCCTCAAGAATGACTTGAGTGTTTTCCTGAACCCATGGAAACCCTTGAGGATCTCTTGAACGCTCTCAAACGGCACTGAACAGCTTTTCCTTCAGATGAAAGCATCAGATTTATATACATTTATCCTTAAAGGTCCAAGAAATTTAATTTCAACTCACTTTCAGAGACGTCGGGGCGTAGCTTCTCCAGATTCTCGGTGCACTCGATCCGGGTAAAACACCGATCAGACTCGGCCGATTCCCATCACGTGTGAAATCGGTGACAGCGGTAACAAAAAAGCTCACCTGGCCGCAGCTGCCTTGGCTGCAGGCGCTGGGCTGGAGCTCCACCTGGCAGGCGGACAGCGCCACATTTGGGGCCTCATGTCCGAGACTGTCTGCAAATGTCAACACAGTGGTGAGTTAGTGTTAACGGACGGCACACAGCTGCCTGCAGAGCTGTAATAATGTCTTCCTGAGCTGGCTTTGATGTGATGATGTGCAGGGCAAGTCAGAGCATAACAGAAGAGGAACCCAAGACATGAAATAGCTGTTCTGATGATCACCCACTGGAGTCCTTTATGAGCTAATCGAAGATGCTCATAACAACGTATGCATATTTTAGCAAAGGCAATTTCTTTTAAAGGATCATTTATCTGTAAATACAAAGAATTCCAGTTCCCTTACGTTGTTTTGGTCACAAATTCGAATATATTTGTCCAATCAAGGGGATATTAAGGCGAATAGAGTGGTATGTTTGGTCAGCTGCCGTGGTTGCTGCAGGCTCATCCCACCCAGCTCCATCCTGTTTCCAAAATTGGGATTTTCTGTCCCCAAACAACTGCACAAGATACTCAAACACTATCTCCTGTTTCCTGCAGGTCTGACCTGGGTCGTGGACGCTCAGAGCCAGAGGGACTCCACACTGGTGGCCGTGGTCGGGGTCGAAGCAGGGGATGGGTACTGTGCTGTGCACGGTCACCTCGTGCTCTTTACTGTTCTCTGCGATGTGGAGCGAGTCTGGAGAAAACTGAAGGGAAAGAGGAGACAAAGAGCCGTCAGGTAAGTTTGAACGTACAGCTCTCAAACACTCGTATGCTGGAGTTAAAACACAAGACGAGAATGTTTACCTTCAGTCCTGCGTAGAAACCTTCACTTTCTTTCGGAGAAGATCTGCTGTGGCTGAAGTTGGCTCTGAAAGTTGACACACTGCAGGAGAACTGCAAGGAAAACATCGCTGACATCACTTAATGCTCTTATTAATCCATAAAATAATGTACACATAAAAGACGTTAAAAATAAAGGGTATAGCAGAGTTTAAATGCCTCTATCAGGGTTTGATTCCTTCCATACCAAAACCTTTCCTAATGTAGCTCCAAGAGCACTAACTCATGGTTTAAGACAAACGAAGCCGACCTTTGACCCGACTGAGCTGCTCCATCAACACGTGTTAAAAAAAGTCTGTGAGGATGAGCCCACCCTTCTGCAACACGTTCCAGACACAACTAACACAACCCCAGTGTCCAAATATGGACAATAAGCACAATGGCCCACAGCTGCACGAGGGCCAGCAGTCACAGTGACATCACCTCACTTTCAAACAGCATCACGTTGAAAGTCTAATAACTTAATGTTTCCAGGCAAGAGATAATTTCTACAGGAAATGAGAGCCGTCAGAGCTGAGACTGTGCAGCAGACTGTCGAGAGAAGACGTTTCATTAAAATAATTATTACTCCAAATGCAGAGAAGACATCCACTTCAGCTGTATCAAAGAAGATCCATTATGTCCTGATCTGATCTCAGAGATCAGTACCGGGGCTGATCAAGGCATTGTAATAAATGGGATCGGCTTTTTTTAACCTAGCCGATCATATGTTTTACGCCAGCTGTAACGCTTACATGCAGCTGTCATCAACTGTCCACCAGGCCAAAGCTTCAAGGGAGGTCGCCCTCTTAGTTGTAATTTTTGCCCCCTCTGTTTAACAGGTGGTATTCGCGAGAGATCCCACCTGCTGGGGCGAGGCACGACGCGGTTTTGCCAAGCAGGACATGCTCAACATTGGATCAACATTGCATTCAACCAATCCCAGCCCTCTGACGTCATCAGCGTGCTGCTTCTTTCAAAATTCCTTTGTGTGTCTTCGGAGCTAAGCTAGTTAGTACAATTGAACAAAATCCTTATAGACATTGAACGACAACCTTATAACCTACTGCAGCGTTGGTGAGTTCAGGACTGGGAGCAAATAAACTTAACTGGGACATCCCTTAGTGAGAGACCAAAAGTCTCCAACGACTTAAGGCCCTGACACACCAAGCCGACAGTCGGCCGTCGACCAAAGTCGGGCCGTCGGTGAGCGTCTGTCTGCCTAGTTTTTGTGGTGTGTCCCGCACCATTGGCACTTCAGCGTCGGCCGATTGAGCATGTTGAATCGGCGGCGGAGCTTGTCGGTGAGAGAGATCACTCTGATTGGCTGTTCAGGTTTTATTTCCTCGCCCCTGTAGTGAGTGAATCTGCCTGTAGTGAAACCGGGGTTATTCAGGTTAAAGTGTGTCCGCACCTTTAGGAAACTTTGCCAAATTGTGGACACTCCAACTTTCAGATTCCTTTCTTATTTTCCGGCTCACCAGAATGACTTTCACGAGCAATTATTCAGCCTGACAACCGTTAACGTCTTCAATTTCTCTGCTTATTGGTCAGCAGCACAAGACTCTTGTGTCCGATTTAACCAGCCACAACCCCTGCTGAATGTAAGATGAAGTTCCTCTCCTTGCTCCTCGATCCTGGATTGAATAATGATCTTGACGCTCAAAGCCGACCTCTTGCAGAGACAAAGAACGGTCTGATCAAATGCTTTGTATCACCTCATGTCTTCTGGTAACAGAATCCAGCTGATGGCCGTCTGACCCACAACATGCACAAAAATGAGGACAAATCAGATTCGTTCTGGAGCGTCTTTGCCACGAGTGATTGCCGTTTATTACTCTGGAAATAAACTTCTATCAAGATACACACAGCTGAAGGTCGCAGAGGCTTGCAGAAGACCCGACTCCCACACCTCCAGAATCCTCCAACTTCCTGTCAGGAGGCAGGTTTACAGTCGGACACTGGAACTGAACTGGACAATTTGTGCAATTAAAAGAGAACAGCCGAATGAGTGCAAGTGTTGAGAACAGCTTTACTGTATCTGTGTGCATCCGTCCATGTAAGAAAAACATCCCCAGAATTCACAGTGAAGATTTGAATGGGGAGGTTTAAATGGGAAGCATGTGGAGCGAGGCTTTCCCAACCTGCAACTGATTTAAATTCCCCACCCTCTTCTTGCCTTCTCTTAACGGGACACGACATGCGTTGCCTATCTGCCTTTGCTTTGTGAACCCAGGCAAAAAGAGGTCAGCATGATCCATGGCTTACGTTGCCCACTCGAGGGGTCAAGCCCTCCACATGTGCTCCCCGAAACTCTCAGCACGGTCTGGCAGGAATTACCGTTTCTCCGAGCCTGAAGTGAACGCCATCCATCTCCACCAGAGAGAAGGGCTTCAGCGTGGATTCCTGCCTGATCTCGGCCTTCATGCTGTGGCCGATGTGTCTGGCCCAGACCACCTGGAAGCCCAGTGGCTGGTTCCAAGGCGGCGGGATGAAGGAGCACCTCAGTTGGACACTGTGGCCGATGAGCTCCGGGGTGATCGCTGGGCGCGACGGCAGGGATGGGACGGCAGCTGAAATTTACAATAAATTTGATGTCATTTGCTACAGTATTGGTATAAATATAAAATATAAAATATATCCCAAGCACTGATTAAAGTCCACTTGTCTTTGCTAAGATTGTAGAAGCCAACAGAAAGTCTCACCTTTGCATCGGCCGTTGACTTCGACCTCACCTGGTGGGCAGAGCCTGGGTCCTAACTCTGGAGTGACTGAAACATGAGAGTTCTTCTCATCATTATTGTGCACAAATATTGTATATATTCATCAGGGGTCGGCTGCAAAAACACCTTAAGATAAGATTTTCCTTAAAGCCGTAGTTAAGATTTCCTCACATTAAAATCGGTTACACAAAACCGTTTAAGAAGGTATTCTTAAAATGTTCACCTAAGTATTCATGGTTTTCTCCTTGTCTTGGTCCTATACTTAAGGAGTCCCCAGACTGTTGCACAAAAGACCTTAGCAACCAAAGCAAGGTAAAAGAAGAGAAAACCCTTAAGGTACCTCTGACTCTATCTTAACTACAACATGACTGAATTTAAAGATGATAAATGAAAGGAATTCTTTGCAACTGTGTAAGTCCCTCAGCTAAGGAGAAAGTGTCAAGTGTCATACTCGAGGAGAAAACTTAAGGTGTTTTGTGCAACCCGTCCCAGATTTTTAAATCTCTCAATATCAATATAGGTATTGGCCTCAAGATTCCTCTCTTTGTCAACTTTAAAAATCACTGCAGGAAATGTGTGACCTTTGACTTTTACCAAGCGCACAAAGAACTTAAGAACATGTTCACCCCCAAACAAAAAAAAAACTCTCTCTCTCTACCTTTCTCTCTTTCCAGAAATCCTGACTCGTTTTCTCAAGATAACCCACAGACCTTGATCCACAGAACTATTTTCTTTCTGCCAAACTACAACCGCCAACCTTATCATCACGCAGAAGGAAGAGTGCATCTACTGCTAGCTCACCGAGCTAACGTTACAGCTCAGCTGAGGAGGACGTAAAGAGAGAAGTAAAGACTAAAGAGGGAAGCGATAAGGAGACAGGTTGGGGTGGTGAACCGACCGATGTTCAGAACCGTGTGAACTTTGAGTTATTTTAAGGTACATCGTCAACGTATTTCTTTTCCTAAACCTAACCTATGCTACATAAGGTCAATAGTGCTAAAGGGGTACCTAGAGCGTCATAGTTTGACGTGTAGGGCCACTGGCCAAGTATCAGTAGTGGACGAGTTGGGAGTGAGAATGTGTAGGAACTATTTACTTTCTGTCGAACTACACTCGCCAACCGTGTCACTCCGCTGAAGGAAGCGTGCATCTACTGCTAACTCACCCAGCATCACTGAGCTAGCTAACGTTATAGCTTAGCCAAGAAGGACGCCATTAATGTTTACATCTGGCACTGTCACGAGCCCGAGCCTCTCGTCTGTGAGTAGATGCACTCTTCCTTCTGCGCGGTGATACAGTAGGCAGGTGGTGTTCAGTACAAAGAAAATAGTTCCTACATGACACTTCTCACAACAAGGTCTGTGGATTATCTTGAGTAACTGGGTCATGATTTCTGCGAAGAGACATTGATGTTGAGTTTTTCAAATGTATTTTTTTGGCGCTTTGAGCACCACAAGCTGAGTGACATCTAGAGAAGGCAGACATCTCTGCGGCTGATATCTCCAACACTCTGCAGCTCACACCAGAATCATCTACACTGATAAACAGCACAAGAGGGAAGAGGAACAATATTTGATTTTGGGGTGAACTGTTCCTTTCAACGTCAGCTCAGATTCTGCTCACCTTTAGCGCAGTATCCCATGCACCCCTGTGTGGGCTGCAGGTGGTACAACAGGAACTCGCCGCAGTTCCGCACAGTGATGGGGATGCGGAAGAGGCAGCAGTCCTTGGTGCTGCCTTGGAAGAACTGCCAGGTGGCGCAGGCGGAGAGCTGGCGGACCTCGCCAGGCCGGGGCAGGGAAGCATCCTTCAGTGACAGCCACACCGGAGCCTGTGTACCACAGCGGTTCATCTGCGGGGCAGGCGTCAACAGAAACAGTCATTACCTGTAGTGAGGGGGTTATTATACCCTCCACCTGGGCTGCAGGTGCTCATTAAACCTGCTGGATGCTAGATGTTTGCGCAGGGAGAGGATGTTTGATGCTATTTTTTTGGCAGAGATTTTATTTGAAGATTTTGACAATCAGGCAGTCGGAGCAGAGACACAGGACGTTGTGCAAAGATGAAAACACAACCAGTATTTTTGGTGTCTTACCTCAACGCAGGTGGTTGGCATCTCCGCCGGCTTGTTGTTGATCTTGAATCTGTACCAGCCCGGCGACAGCGAGTGGTCACAGATCAGGTCCTGGATGGCTGTGTTCTGGATCTCCGTGGAGTCAAAGTCGACGCTGCGATAGGGATTACGCAAAGTCCGATGACCTCCTGGGTAACACTCTGGAGCTGAGATGTGAAGAACAAGGACGGTGGAAATTACACATTAATTTAGCAGATGTTTTTCTGTGTTTAAAGTTGGTTTAAGGAAAAAGGATCAGGGGAGAAAAATGATTGTTCAGACTGAGACACAGACACTAAATGTTTCTGTGGCCCGGCTTTAAAACCTCTTAAAATAATTTTCCACTTTTGGAGAGCTTTAATCTCTTTGGATGCTCGCCTCTGCTGAACATTTTCCAACCCCAAATCTCCTCGAGAGGAAATGGAAACTGAAGAATCTCAGGCCGTGATCAGATGAGCAGGTTTACCCCGGAGTCATGTCTTTATCTGTGACTGAATCCTGCTGTGTGGTTGTGAACAAGACGGCACTGAGAGGACAGACGTGATAAAGATAGACAAAACAAAGGCAACTTGTGTCATCAGGGGAAACGGCAAACAAGGGCTGACTGTCCTTGGCTGGGCTGAGAAGTTGTCTCTTTCCCACTATTAAACTGGAGTGTGGAAGTTTATTCTTGGCCTTGGATAGGGAATTAAGGTCCACTTAACAGTATTTTCTCTCAACTTTAAAAATAGTGCCCTGAGTTTCAATCCTGCTAATTTATGTTAAAAAAAACTTTTATTTGCTCAAATAAAAGTTAATTTTTAAAGGGTCAATTCAGTGTTTTCCAACCTCAACCCTACTTCCACATGTTTTTGTCTAAGTGAGGAATGGGAACAACAATTTTTGAAATTGGTCCAGTACAAATACAACATGCTAACTTTATTAGCACAAGTCTATGGCGTTTTACATTGTATAAATTAGCCTAGCAGCTAGCAGACTTTTCCTCTTCTCATATAAAGCCAGGGACAACAGCAACATTTAAAAAAGGTAACGTTACAAAATTTGGCTCCATTACAGCTCACAAGGTTCACTGACAAAACAACTGTTGTTTTCCAAAAAAAATACAACATGCTAACGTTATTACCACAAGCCTATGGCGTTTTACATTGTATAAATTAGCCTAGCAGCTAGCAGAGATTTCCTCTGCTCATATGAAGCCAGGATAAATCACACACAAGACTTAAAATGCTATTTTAGTGGAGGCTTTATTGTCTTCACGGTTTATTGTTTCTTATCTGTGTAATAAAAGTAAATAACATCTTTGTTTCCACTGAGGGAAATGGTTTCAGCTTACAGAGACAGACAGGAGGTCTGCATCACCATGACGTGTGGTTACATTTCTGGGGAGTTGCACATCACACTGCGGCGTAAGGTACAGCGGCAATTTGTCTGACAACATTATGCGAAGGATCCCTACAGACATAGACCTTTTAGTTAAAGAGTAAGATCCTCTTTGTTTAACCAGAAACAGCCCCGAAATCGCCATCGTCAAACCCACCAGACTCCATTACATAAACCGTAATTTCAACATGTATAGGGCCAGCACATTTTCTAGGTGGCACCCTCCAAAAATGGAGCCAATACAGAAGTGCCAAAACCTGCAGTTCCTCTAATGGCCACTTGAGGCTAGCTCCAAAAGTGAGTCAATCCCCATAGACACCCGTGTTAAAATGCCCAACTTTACAGCAGAAATAAACATGTTTACAGCCTCGTACAGTTTCCATAGATAATGTCAGCACTCATGACAACTGTGTTGGGGTGAATTTTTATATAACTCAAAGAGTCAGGCATCACCAGAGGCCCCATAATACGATGTTATCACAATACATAAGTCACGATACATTATTGTGGTTTTTAACATGTTGCAATATGCTGAGTATCACACTAACAAATATTGGGATTCATCACCTTTTTTCAACTGCAAATTATGTCCCCAAAAGTATGTTTAACTTCTGATGTTATTATTCTATTAGGCGACAAAAAGTTTAATTTGTACCTGTAATATTGATTATTTATATAATAAACAGTGTATCGATATGATATTGCCACACAAAAATATTGCGATAATAACCCCATCGTGAACTTTTTATTGAAACTTAATTATATTCATATATCAAAGGGCAGGACTGCTTGTAGCGTCCCTACAGACCCTGAGTCAGATCCACCCCACGCTCTTCCACAACTCCATCCTCTCGTCAGAGTATGGTCACTTCTGGCTCCAAAAAATTAATGTGGCGACGGCTGAAATGGCTTCAGTACGGCAATACAAAACCAGTAGGTGATGTCACTGCAGCTAGTCTGTGATATCTTCACATCTAACTGGGAGAGTTAAGAGTTCATTCGGACCAAGCCAGAGCTGCTGAGCCACTTATCCTGTTAAGGGTCAAGATTTGCCAGATTGTCGGCAAATGTTGGGCCGTTTTGTCGGCAAGCTGCGAGCGTTTAGACACACAGAGCCGGATTGGCGAGTTGATCCAAGGTGCCCAATTTTCCGCCTCGTAGGGTAGACATATTGGTGGAACCCTTTAATTTAAACAGACCGAGGCGGCCTTCCGCAACAGGAGGGGCTACTTGCTCACGCCCCCCATTGCCCCGAAAAAGGCACATTCTGTATAAACAAAAGTAGGTAGGCGGCATTTTGCTGCACTCCCCGATTTTGTTTTTATACTGCCAATGCTGAAAAAAGACTGATTGGGCTTTCCTGCAAATTTGCACAACTCCTGTTTAAAAAGGGCTTTAGAGACAGACAACCATTCACACCTACAGTTAATTTAGAGTCACCAGTTAACCTGCATGTCTTTGGACCACGCTGACAAGGGTTCGAACCCCCAACCCCCGGTTCAAACCAGGAACCCTCTTGCTGTTCATCAACAATGCTAACCACTGCTTCACCATGCCGCCAAGACTACTTTTGTGAGTTTTATTTTGTTTCTGTCGACTTTAAAAGATTATAAAATTACTGTAAATGGAGTCTGGTGGGTTTGTCGATAGCAATTTCGGGGCTGTTTCTGGTTAAACAAAAAGGATCTTACTCTTCAACACACAGGGCTATCTCTGTCGGGATCCTTTCTATGATGTTGTCAGACACTTAGAATAACAATCTGAGCCTGTCAGTGACAAAAGCAAACATTTTTAGTGGACGTACATTGACACTTCACAATACTGGACCAGTTTAAAAACTTGTTCCCATTCGTCACTTAGACACGAAAACATAGAAAACTAGAGTCCAGGTCGAGTCTTAGTTTGGTTGGCGCAACCGAACCGATCCTCTTAAAACTTCAACACAAATTAAAGCACAATTGTACTGGAACTAAAGTCTTGGATAAAGGAGTTAACTGAGCATATTTTAACACTATACATCTTGAGCGTCTTCAGTCGTATGTTTATCGACCTGTAACCATCATACATTATTGATTCGCTGTTGAGGAACTTCATGAATAACAGGAAATGGAAGCATGGAAAAGGTGACTGAATCACATGTACGGTTCGCTCTTTAAACTGTCAGTGAGCATTGAGGAGGTGAGCAGGAAGGATCATTTCACCCCCAGAGGTTATCTAAATTACTAAGAACAACAGACATTCCTGTGAGCCTCTCGCCTCTCTAAACTCGCCCCAGGAAAGGACGCTAAAGCCAATGGCGCATGACTGGCCTCTGAACACCGCCTGCAGCTGCAGGCTGAAACAACCGGGAGAATTATTTGAGCAGAACATGTAGTTTTCCACACTGGCACACTCTCAACAGCTCTACATCTGTCAAGTGAAATGGGTCAAAGTCATCAACAGGGGCCTTTCTTAACAAACTGCCACTAAAAAGGATGGGCTGTTCTTTCACCTTGTCCCCTTTTCTGTGTTTGAGTTTGATTGTGGCGGCTGAGTAAAGTCACATAAAGGAAAACAAACATTCGGGGTATTTAGGATGTCTTGAGAGCGTCAAAGCCTTGAATGGACGGGGCAAAGTTACTGCCGCTGATCCCAAACCTAAACAAGGTCTTACAGGCTGGTCTTCACGTTGACAGCCCCTTGAAAGCAAATGCTCTTGTTTACATCGCCGCCTGTCTGCGTGTTCACCTCGTCTGGAAGCTCCAGTGACAAGATGCGAGGTCACAGGTTGTCCAAACAACCAGGTTCTGAGGCAAGAGAACAATTGGCGAGACTTTGCCTGCTGGCTAAACTGTTCCTATTGGCAGCTTAATGAGTTTACAGAGCTGGAGGGGGACTGGGGTTGGGAGAGGGCGGGGGGCGGTGAGCTAATGAAGCGGCCCCCGGGGGGAGGAGATCCCACTGGGAGGGAGGCCCTCAGCAGCCCAGATGTGCAGCGACTCTGCAGGGAATTCTCCAGTTTCTCAGGAAAGAAGATTAATTTGGGAGAGCGTGGTGTTAACACAACTGAGGTTACCGGTCTCTTTCCCAGAGGGTCTGTCACTCACTGCGAAAACAGAAACTACAGTCAGACGGACACAGACGGGGTCATGGGTCTGGATGAGATCTGCTTAAATAAAATAAGACTCATTATCACTAATCATTCAAGCATCTTTGTGGTAGAATTTAAGAGCAGAGCTTGGAGAACATGGGTTTTTAATAACCAGTAGTGACAGAGAAGGTTTTCTTTGATGCCAAATTCTTTCTTGACAAGGCGGAAAAGCCGCATTTGTACCACTGTGAGACACAAAAGCTCTCAAATGAAACCCTGCACAAGATAAATGACGTTAAAGGGCTTCACAGGAGTGAGGTAGGCGACGACTACTACCCAACATTTGTGTTTTCGCCATGCTAGCAGCCGTTTGATCAATTTGGTCCAGACTAAAATATCTCAACAAGCATTTGATGGATTACCACGACATTTTGTCCAGACATTCATGTCCCCCAGAGGATGAATCCAACGGACTTTGTGCCACCATGAAAGCTGACGTATTTGTATTTTACTGAAATGTATCAACTACTATTGGGTGTACGGTTGACACCTTCTGGTCGGTTGGTCGATTGTTTGGTCGATACGCGCTCGTCTGATCAAAGTCTCATTGGTTGGACAGTCGCTGGTGTCACTTTTAAAAGACCATGTGTCCACCGAAGCATTTTTTCCCAGCTGAAAACACCATGTTGGTGTGATATGGAATATACATGGTGGTAAAGATGTTGCACAAGGTCGTGGCTAGATAGTATCCCGAGATTTAGGAAACTCTTGCAAGCCACTTTAAAATATTCTTGTCTCGCTGTTTTGTGGTGCGACAACGCTGTGGTAAAGTCCAGTTAAATGATTAAAATGAAATGATCAGCTAAAACATGGAACATGAAATCCTGTGGGAGTTTCTGACAAATCCGGGGATATCATCTAGACATGACCAAGGTAGAGCACTTCCTCTGGATAAACGGAAGGCTGAAGCATGTAGGGAGAGAGGATTCTCACTCCGTCCTCGTCACATCTCGATGTTTGGTCATGGACTTTCCACATCCAGGTACCCAAGGTGCGATTATTGTTAAGATAATGGACGCCGTACAACTTCAGCCTGTTACATGCGTTGTCTGTTTTCAAGATACACTTCTGTTTTCACAGGAAATGCACAGTTTGCATAGAGTAGTCACTGTCGACTAATCTGTCAATTATTTCTTGGATTAGTCGACTCATCATTTTATCGGAAAATGTGTTAAAATGTTGAAAAATGTCGGTCTGTCTCTCCCAAACCCCAAAATTACGTCATCTAATGTCTTGTTTCGTACTCACGCCAAAGGGTTTTAGTTCACCGTCATGGGAGAGTGTGTAAAGCTGCCAATATTTGAACGTAAGAAGCTGCAATAAGAGTATTTTGGGTACTTTTATAGTTCTTTTCTATGCAAAATGACTCAAACTGATTAGTCGACTACTAAAATAGTCACCGATTATTTTAATAGTCGATTAGTCATCGATTAGTCAACTAATCGTTGTAGCCCTACTTCGGAGTGAGATCGGTTTAGGGTTAGGACCTATTAATTTTACTCTTGTTGCAGTGGCATGATATCCCAGTGGGTGGCATCAGTTTGTAACGCAGCTGTAACGCCACACACCGTCTACCGTAGAAACCACCACTGAAAGTGCAGAGGGTGAGGCTAACGCACCTAGCAATGCTACAACTGCTGCAGTTAGCAGCTAGGCAAACAAGAGAAGACCCGAAAAATATTCAGAAATATCTCAAGTGCAACTCTTTTTTAAAAAATATATGTAGTAGGGGTCCCTGCTGTCTGTCTTTGGGCCAAGGGGTCCTTAGCCTGAAAACATTGAAGACCCCTGAATTTTCCTCGGGGGACAATAAAGTGTATCACATCATGACGTGGCCGGATGGCACCTTTTGTGGCGGTATGATACGCTGCTGGACGCCGTCAGTTTGAAACCGTGCTGGTAAAGACGCAATATAAGGAGCTGTCGTCAATGGGTGTGGTGGATGGGTCCAACAAACCCTGGACTTTCACCCAGGAGCTTTGTGTTTGCTTCCCGTCTCAATGATGAGTCAAACCATGATGTTTTTTCTAAACCTAACCATGTGCTTGTGTTGATGTCAGCGTTGTTCGCTGCGGCATCCTGAAGGGACAGCAGCGGACGCAGGAGGATACCTAGCATGTAAGACATAGATGTGACAGTCCACTGACAAAGCAGCGATATGTGACGACTTGGGGTGAGAATGTGTTGGATGCAGTGCTATTCACTAACACATGTGCTCCAGTTTTTTGTTTTGTGTTACTAAAAAAATCTGATAATTTGTGTTTGCTTTGTGGCACATATCACTGACATCCAGAAAATGTTTCTATTGATGATCAACTGAAGCCATTCAGTGTTTGATTCTTTTCGTCAACCAGACAAATGTGTCCTGGAGTTACAGCAGACTTTGTTTTGGCTCAGAAATGCCTGGTATTCTCGTCGCAAACCTCTGCAAGGACCCTCAGTGTTACATTTTACGATGGCCTGCCTTAAAGTTTACGAGTGTGTGCTTTGATGTGCTGCTGGACACCCTGGAGACAGAGATGTGAGCGCGATGGAGGACAGGGTGGCATGTTGGTCCGACCAACACTGTTATGTTATAGTCAAACAAGAGCAGCTCATATCAGAAAGAGAAAGGCATGATGGGACAGTGAAGAGGCAGAATGAAGCAGTTTACTGTAGGGAGTCGGTTCCAGCTGCATCGTTATGAGGGCTGCTCTCTGATTTATAACTCCACTGTTACTTTTATTTCTCTTCATGCTGCTTTTACTGCACTTTTGCCTCAGTAAGTCCTGACTGTAGCTGGTTGTTTCTTGATAATGGGAACCAAAATGAGTGGTCAGATAAGGGCTGCTTCCTTCTCTCTGTGATTATAACCCGACAGAAACTGCGTGTCATTCAGCTGAAACATTTATTTCTCTTCGAGCAAAGCTGTGTCCTTTGCCCTTGTGTGATCTCCTCTCTGTCTCTGAAGGTCCATCTAACCTCTGGACCTGCTGAGTGATAGGAATGCAGCCTCGCAGGCCAAGTCACGCAGCAAGTTCCTTTTTCCTGCATTGTATTCACAGATATAATCATTTGAAACGTGAGTCTGGGTTGCATTAGACATCATCTAGTTCATGTCTTGTGGGTAAAACCATCTGCGTCATGGCAGCTGGGGACCATTTGAAAATCATAATGGACACAAAAGGATTTAGGATGCTCGTAAGCCACAGAAAGTTCCACCTACCATGTTGTGCAAGCGCTCCTAGTTGCACGACCCACAGCAACGCGATGCGTAAATATCCAAATGCGCAACAGTCCATTTCTGCGGCTCCGGGTTTGAGAGATGCGGCAGGCAGGTTTCAGGTTCCCATTGGGAGTTTGGAGAAACGGTGCGAAAGTGGCGCAAACTGCACTTATCCACCCGCTCCTGTTGTGGAAATTAGAGACTTAAATTTGCGCTCCGCTCGCTGCACACTGCGGCTCCCCTGTGCGTAAGATCACCACAGAAGAGCAGGGAGGGAGGAGGCACAGTCTGCTCCTATAGGTGGGTCCTCTGTCTCTCCATCAACGCATCACGTGCATAAAATCGATAAATGATCCATCCTAAGCATCCTAATGGAAACTGAAATCCTCTCAGCAGCGTCTCCAAGGCTTCAGCACGGGTTACAAACACTTCTCAACTTCAAGAAGTGTTTGGAGTCACTGCTGGGAAGCGCCACATCCGTGCGTAAAAGTGAGCCAGAAAAATGAAACTCATAACGTCAGATGAAAATCAGCAGAGACACATGTGCCACATGTTGACATCTCTACAATCCAACCTCATCATCTGAAGCCACATGTCGGACTTCAAATCACTTTCATCAGCAAGCCGAGGAACAAACAGCAATTTGATGCAAAAGCAAACAAAAAAAAATCTTTCACTCGGGACTGTTGAGACATTTGTGCAGCAGGCTTTATATACTTTGTGTGTACACGCAGTATTGCGCAGCTGTTTGTACTCGGTATGTTACTTATACTCACAGCATGTCAGCAGCTGTAGAGGAAGTGAGCCTCCAGTCAGGTTTTAATTTAGAGAAACATGAGGATAAAATGATGCACATGAAATTAATTATTAACAGTGCAGGACATGTGTGTGACAGGCTTTGTTTAGGTTTATTCAGTAAACCTGTCTTTACTTTATGTAGTATTTTATCATCAGCAAATTAGTAGATAAACTTAAATGCAACTTTTTTTAAGATTATTTTTAAACACATTGAAGCAATGAAGATTAAAACATAATTAATTTCATATTCACTTGACCAAACCAGGCATTTTTTTAACAAAAAAATTCAGCCATGTTTGTTGCAATCAAGCTACATATTTTTCTACCAGACACTGAGACATAAACACGATTGGACATGTATCAACAGCTAGTAAAAAAAAAAAAAATCCAGCTTTGTCACCACATGGCTAGACATGTCCTGATGTCTTAATAAAGACACTGGAACATTTGGGTGGGTGCCACAAACACAGCTGGAAATGTCCAGATGTCTTGTTTGAAAATACTTGTTTGGTCACCACAGAAATGGCTTGAAATGTCCTGACCGCTCATAAAAAAATACCTGGTTTGGTCACCGCAAACATGTTTGGTAACATGCAGATGTTTCATTGAGAAATACCCAGTATGGTCACCACAAACACGTTTGGAAATGTCCAGATGTCTCATGAAGAAATACCCAGTATGGTCGCCACAAACACGTCTGGAAATGTCCCAACCTCTCGTCAAAAAATACCGGCTTTGATTGCCGCAAACACAGATGGAAATGTCCTGACCTCTTGTCAAAAAACACCCGGTTTGGTCACTAAAAGCACGGCTGGAAATGTCCTGATCTCTTGTCAAAAAACATCCGGCTTGGTCGCCACAAACACAGCTGGAAATGTCCCCACCTCTTGTCAAAAGATCACCAATTTTGTTGCCACAAACACGGCTGGATATGTCCCAACCTCTCATTAAAAAAATACCCAGTTTGGTCACCACAAACATGTTTGGTAATGTCCAGATGTCTCATTAAGAGATACACAGTATAATTGCCACAAACACGACTGGAAATGTCCTAAACTCTTCAAAAAAATACCTGTTTTGGTCGTCACAGTCACAGCTGGAAATGTCCTGATGTGTCGTTTGATAATATCTAGTGCCGTTGCCACAAACACATTTGGAAACGTCCAGATGTCTCATTAAAAAATACCCACTTTGGTCACCACAAACACGGATGGAAATGTCCCAACCTCTTGTGAAAAAAATACCCACTTTGGTCACCACAAACACGGATGGAAATGTCCTGACCTCTTCTCAAAAAAATACATGCTTTGGTCACCACAAACACGTTTGGAAATGTCCAGATGTGTCGTTAAATAATACCCAGTAAAGTTGCCAAAAACACGGCTGGAAGTGTGTGGATCACTTGTCAAAAAAATATCTGGTTTGGTCACCACAAACAACTAAAAATGTCCCAACCTCCTGTTAAGAAATACCCGGTTTTATCGCCACAAACACGGCTGTCTCACCTCAGTCTTACACCATCCACCATAACCCCCTCTGAGCTCATGCAATCTGAACTACATCACTTTAGAAATGTTAAAGCAGGGTTAGAGCCGAGTGAATCAGGGAATCACTAAACTATAAGGGCACCTCCAACCTTTTACTCTCAGAGCATCAGCAGGCTTTCTGCTGGCGGATACTTGTTGGTTTTATCCCAAAAAACAAGTCTAGTTGATAAAACGTGTTCCCTGACTGCTGCAGTGTGTTGCAAAGTGTTTCAAACATCTACCGTCTGAAGACTGAAGATCTGAGACTTTCTCACAGGATTGAAGTGAAGTCTGAATGAAAAGGCGAGCGCAGAACACCTGCTGCTCCTCTCAGGTCTTTTATTTAGTGGAAAGGTATGTCTCTTTGTCTTTGTAGCCTCCAGCACCTGATGTTTACCTAACACCCGGGAGGCCGACCTTATCTGTTTCAGCTCGGCAGGCGCTCACTTCCCCCCCTGCGGTGAAATCATCTCAGTCACAAAGTGTTTTCAGTCACATGAAGAGATAATGAGTGAGCAGACGAGGCCTCTTCAGTGGTCGGTGTTGTAGCAATGTAAAATGCATCATTTAACAAAGAAGAGACATTTTGGAAATTTGGAGGCCGTTTACTTTTTGCCTAAATTTCTTTTTTGGATCTTCAGTTTTCACATTCCCCGATTCATCCTGGCCTGACCTTGCTTTAGCTTACATGTTGCCGTATGTATCATATCAACATTTCTAAAGTGATGTAGTTCAGATTACATGGATATGAGTTTCTTCTCAGGAGACAGCAACATTTCCAGTCGTGTTTGTATCAACTTAACTGGGTAGTTTTCAACAAGAGGTTGGGACATTTTCAGTTGTTTGTGGCAGTCAAACTGGGTATTGTAACAAGGCGTCGGGGCCTCCCAGCCATGTTTGTGGCGACCAAAGCAGGTATTTTTTAACAAGACATTAGGACATTTGTAGCCTTTTTGTGACGACTGAATGTAGTTTTTTTTAAAGAAGATATTGGGACTTTTCCAGTCGTGTTTGTGGCAACCAAACTGGGTATTTTTTAAAGGGGTCAGGACATTTCCAGCCCTGTTTTTGGAGACCATACCAGGTATTTTTTAAGGAGATGTTGGGATGTGTCCAGACACATTTGTGGTTACCAAATCAGGTATTTTTTAACAAGAGGTCAGGACATTTCCAGCTGTGTTTTTGACACCCATACTGGGCATTTTTTATTGAGAGATTGGGACATTTTCAGTTGTTTGTGGCAGTCAAACTAGGTATTTGTAACGAGGCGTCGGGACCCTTCCAGCCATGTTTGTGGCAACCAAAGCAGGTATTTTTAATATCTGTGGTGACAAAACCAAGTATTTTTTTTTTCAAGAGGTCAGGACATTTCCAGCCCCGTTTTTGGCGACCATACCAGGTATTTTTTAAGGAGATGTTGGGACGTGTCTAGACATGTTTGTGGCAACCAAACCGGGTATTTTTTTAGAAGAGGTCAGGACATTTCCAGCCCCGTTTTTGGCGACCATACCAGGTATTTTTTAAGGAGATGTTGGGATGTGTCCAGACGTGTTTGTGGTGACCAAACCGGGTGTTTTTTCAACAAGAGGTCAGGACATTTCCAGCTGAGTTTTTGGGGACCAAACCCGGTATTTTTTCAACGAGATGTCTGTATATCTCTCGCCATGTTTGTGGCAACCAAACAGGGTATTTCTTTTACCAGACAGTGAGACCTTTCCAGCTGTTTGTAGTGGCCAAACCGGGTGTTTTTTAAGAAGAGGTCAGGACATTTACAGCCATGTTTTTGGTGACCAGACCAGGTATTTTTTAGGAAGATGTTCGGATGTGTCCAGACGTGTTTGTGGCGACCAAACCGGATATCTTTTAACAAGAGGTCAGGACATTTCCAGCTGTTTGTAGTGGCCAAATTGGGTATTTCTTAACAACACACTGGGGCATTTCCGTCCTTGTTTGTGGCAAACAAACCAGGTAGTTTTTAAAAAGAGGTCAAGACATTTCCAGCCCTGTTTTTGGAGACCATACCAGGGATATTTTAAGGAGATGTTGGGACGTGTCCAGACACATTTGTGGTTACCAAACCAGATATTTTTTAACAAGAGGTCAGGACATTTCCAGCTGTGTTTTTGGCGCCCATACTGGGCATTTTTTATTGAGAGGTTGGGACATTTCCAGCCCTGTTTATAGGGATCAAACTAGATATTTGTTTAAGGAGAAGTCTGTATATCTCTAGCCATGTTTATGGCAACCAAACATGGTATTTTGGTTGGTTGTCGTCACCTCCACAATGTGCTTCACTGCTGACCATGTGAGAAGACAGCTGATGAGACTCCACTCAAATAAGGCTGCAGGCCCTGATGGTGTCAGCCCCAGGGTGCTCAAAGCCTGTGCCCCCCAGCTATGTGGAGTACTTCAGCATGTCTTCAACATGAGCC